>NW_020442464.1:4138017-4164562 GCF_000699045.2 Agrilus planipennis
AGTTTCTCGCACGTACATTATTTTGGAATGTATGGATTGATAATAACAAAAATTAACACAAAATATGTACAAGTTTGCGACAAGTATGCTAACATAATTATTATTAAATCTGGTTTGGTTAGTTATTTCTTCTTATCGCTTTGTGGTCGACCAAACTAATGATTTTAAAATATTCATGTTATTACAGTGTTTTGCCTTTTTTTCTATACAAAAAGTAAAAGTTATAGAAAATTTAAACACAAAAATAACACACTAATATCAAAAATATCCTAAATTATTTTTATTTTTATTAGTATTGTTATTTGGTATATTAAATTAAAAAAGACTTGATTTTCGTTTTAATCGAAAGAGATATTCTCTTGGAGCCTAAACTGCCTAACAATTGTGTTTTTTTTATTAGGCAAAGGCAACTTACGGTACAGGTTGTTTCCTCTTGTACAATACCGGAACCACAATGGTAGATAGTCGACATGGTTTGTTGACGACCGTGGCGTATCAGATGGGACCAAACGAGCCTCCCGTATATGCTTTGGAAGGCTCCGTGGCAGTTGCAGGGGCTGCCCTTTCTTGGTTAAGGGACAATCTTACAGTTTTATCTGATTTTGATCAGGCCCAAAAACTAGCCGAGGAAGCTGAAAGCGAAAATGGAGGAGAAGTTTATTTTGTACCAGCCTTCAGTGGGTTATATGCTCCTTACTGGCAACCAGATGCAAGAGGGTGAGTTTCTTCCATCTTTAAGTAATAAAATAATGATAGTTAAGTTAAGTCAGGTAACACTGTTATTAAGAAGTATATTTTGCACAGTATTAAGAACTTTTAATTTCTAGAATAATATGTGGAATAACTCTTGATACAAAAAAAGGACACATAATAAGGGCAGCTCTTGAAGCAGTCTGTTTTCAAACTCGAGATATTTTACAAGCTATGAACAGAGATTATGGAAAAGAAACTCTCAGTGTTTTGCAGGTAAATGAAAATAAAATTGTAAATTTTAGATCTAATGAATCAAAGTGCGTCAAATGTGTAATTTAACAAACTTGATAATTTTTATCATTATTTAAGTTTTATATTTCTCAATATGTAAACTTATTTAAATATTACGATTTAAATGAAATCACAAAAATATTTCACCGAATGATATAAACATTTCGATTTGGGGGTAGGGAAAATCAGAATTTAATTTCTTATTTATTTCAAGATTATTGCTAATACTGATTTTTATTAAAAACACAAAGTTTATGAAGAAAGTCGCATCTGTTAATATTTCAATCATGTATATTTGGACTTTGCATTCATGACAAAAAGCTTTTGAACTGTGAAGTTAAACTATAATCTTTTTTTAGGAATTATCAAATACACAATAAAATTTTCAAAGATACTGTCAAGTCGAAAGACAAGAAAAAACTGGAAATTGTAGTAAAAAATTTAACTAATTTTGACCGTAAAATCGATCAAACGAACAGGAATTTTTTTCGAAAGTGTGAACTAAACGGCAGCTTTCTTTAGACCAGATTTTTAATTTCATCGTACAATACTAATACGATGGCACCTCCTGTACCACGGAGTACGTTTGAGAAAGCACCCTTGAAGAACGCTGCGCCACCTTCGGTCTTTGCTATAGTTACCCAGCAGTGAGCCGTGCTCTTGTACAAAATATCAGCCTTCTTACGACCAGACTGCATCATCATACGCCTACGGACTGTGTCGAAGGGATATGAGATAATACCGGCAATTGTTGTTACAGTCTAAAACAAAAGAGAAAATGAATTGTGTATTCGTTTGGTACGTTTATGAAAAGATTATCATTAAAACTGTATGTCGTTCGCAGATGTGAGGTCTGTAGTCAGGTCGACAATCTTAACAGTTAAATATTTCTTGTTCTTATTGAAAAAAAAAAAAATTATTTTGTCCATGGTCAGTGCCAGCTAAGTTTTACGGCATGGGCCATAATTAAAAAAAACAAACAGTTAGAACAATGTTTCAATAAAAAGGGGCGTACATAGAAATGCAAACGTTTCGTGAATGTTACCTTAAATCAAAATTTGCAATCTAAAAAGAACACATTTCATCTTGTTTAAGCTACAATATGCTCCGCGATAAATTTAATAATATTGTGTGTGTGTGTGTAGATGTTTTACAAACCTGTGCAATGGCCCAGGAAATAATGATGGGCGTGTTCTTGGGGTCAGGGAGGATACCTTTAGCTGTGTCATAGAAACCAAAGAATGCTGCACGATAGATAATGATACCCTGTACTGATACACCGAAACCACGGTACAAACCAATAAGACCGTCACTTTTGAAGATTTTAGTTAAGCAATTTCCCAAACCACTAAATTCACGTTCTCCAGCGGCTTTACCAGTATCGGCGGCCAATCTATAAGCATAAAAATAAAATAATTAACATACATACTTGAAAACTACCGTCTACTCATAAAAAAGACAACATTTTGAAATACACTGATTCATAAAAAAATAATATTAAAAAGGGTAAATACCTATTAAGTTTTTTTATATATGAAAAAGTACGTCGGTTCGCGGAATTATTTCTATATACATAATTTACGTCAGGCTTGTAATTAATATCATGACTGATTAGGTACGAATGTATGCATGTATTAACCAACTATCAACTAGACTCAACGTTATCACTTGATAAACGATTTTGTTCACGTTGTCTCACTTAGAATAAATGTATACTATTATTGAAATAATTGTAAATTAGCGTTAACAACGAAAGTGCAATTACATTAATTATGAATAGACAAATCTGAATATGAATAAATTATTTACAGCAAAAAAATTCTACCCACAATTTCACCTAATATAATATTTACCAGAGGTTTCTTATACCTAGCTACTTAAAACATCTCTGTATGTTTTATTATGCGTACAGTATCAAGATATATTTTATTCCGAGACCTATAATGCAAACGCTACTTCTAAATTGGTTTTTGGAGCATGACTGTAGAGATTTTTATTAAAAATCAAAATTAGGTGCATTGTTGCTTGATTATTTATTGTTAGAAATGTTTTTAATGGACCATTAAATAAAAAGAAAACTCGCCTGGTTCTGGCAAAATCAAGTGGGTAGACAAAGCAGAGAGAAGTAGCTCCAGCAGCACCACCAGAGGCCAAATTACCCATGAAGTATCTCCAGAATTGTGTGTGTTTGTCTACATTATGTAAAAACAGCTGCTTGTATTTGTCTTTGAACGCGAAGTTAAGGGCTTGAGTCGGGAAGTATCTGATTACGTTGGCAAAGTTTCCACGCCAATATGCCAAAACACCCTGTTCTTTTGGGATACGAACGAAGCAGTCTATCATACCTGTTAAAAACAATAGCCAATTTAATTTTTAGCAAATGATTCTTGTTAATTAAATATTTTTGTCAATAAGTTTTTATAAAAAAACATACACCGTGTTAAACACAGCGATAAAATTTAATTTGTTACATAGTCTTGACCTGGGATTATCAATTAGGTTTAGTTTTATTAGGTAACATTGATAAACGCACTTTTATCTAATATGTGACCGATCTTTTTTGATTACATATTTACGAAAAACTTTAGGGAGTGTTAATGGGTCACTGGTATAGCTTATTTTGAATTAATGCCAAACGCTTGAGTAATAAGTCTGTAATATAAAGATGGGTAAAAATAGAAAATTTTGCAGTTTGCGGTGATTTTAATATCCATGTCTAATAACATGATGCAGTTTAACTAAAATTTTATAATTACAGTATAATTTAAGGTTTAAGTAGATATAAGGTATTTATTTTTAAAATAGCCGACAACAGCATTACTTAACAAATTCGAAAAACAATACTTCAGATAAAACTAAAAATCAGGCCAAGAGAAATACCTATCTGTTCATTTATGTTTGCAGGATCGATTAAATTAACTACATAAATAACCGAATCAAATTGACCGCAATTAGGTACTGTAATAACTGTACAACCAAAGCTTTAAGCGTTGAGTAACTTAAACTACTTATAAAAGACAAATATAATGTACTTTTTCGCGATATTGCAGAAAGTCATCAATTATGATCTTTTCTTTACGGTCTTTCCGGTAAAGCGACGACCTTGAATTATTAGGAACATTAAACTTGTATATTAATACAATAAGTCAATGAACTTTTTCATTAAAGCAAGATCGACATGCGCAAAGAATAGGTAGGTATAAAAAGTTTTCAGTAAGTTTAAAAAAATTAAACATGTGAATTACCTATGATCGAAGGAAACCCTATATTTTCAAGTGAGCTGCTACATTTTAAAGTTAATTAGTCCTATAAAAAATTTTATTATAAATTAAAAGTTAATATATTTAATAATAAGCAATCGTAATTTTGAATTTTACATTTTGGATAACTGGATACCTACCAAAATGGGTAGGTAAGTGTATGATTAATGATTATATAATCCCAATGCCTACGTATCTACCTATAGGCAGGATTCATACGACGATTATGACAGTGGATCCAAAAAACCGCTACTTTTTGATATTCAGATGTTAAGGTGTCGATTTAATAAAAGAAAAGTTGTGGGAAACTTTAGTTTGCACAAAAAATAAAAGCAAGCAAGACAGAAAATTCTAAAACTCATGATCTGCAGTTCAAAGTCTGAAACAATTCAATGCGATTTTAACATTTTAACCTACAGCAAAATACAAGTATGTATGCTATTTGCCTGACCTTGGTTGTATTACCAGCTTACACGTCAGCAGCGCCATTGAATGGTTGGCTACCACGCTTCTTCAGATACTTTTTTATTAATCATATTAAATATAAAATGATTATATTATTTCAAGTTTATGAACTTATTATTACTACAATATGTTATTTGTCGTTCTTAGGAAAACTTCCAAACAGAAATCGTTAATGAATTTAGTTATGTAACATGCTCGAGACACGATCGATAACTGCATCTGACACAAAAGTGTAGAAAGCCGAAATAACAAAAATATGTTTGAATTACATTGATTTATACAAAAATTTGATATGCTTTTGTTTTAGTATTCCAAGGGATACTATGTTATAGCGGTATTTTAATTAATAGATCACAGATTAATGGGATTATCATGTCAGAAAATAGCCCTAACAATTTCGCATTTACAAGAGTAGTCAGCACAAGGCCGAGAAATGTTTTATGGACTTACCCTTGTATCTCTGATCCTCTGGGATTTGTTTGGAGACATGCTGGACTTGGAGGAGTAATTTCACTCTTTCAATGGGGGCTACGGCTGTTTTGGAAATGGCTGCGGAAATACCGCCAGCCATAAAGTCCTTTGCGAAGGCAACGGGATCTGCTAAATTTGAAGGCATTTTTACACTAGGGTATGATAGAGCAAGTCTGTACGAGCCGCACACTTAACTGCAAGTGGTTCAGGGAGTGGAGTCTCTTACCGCTTACGACATGCGCACCGGTCATGTGCTTTCCCAGGTTGTTCTGGTCCAATAATAGGATATACGTCATCAGACGGCTTTGGACAGCCAGTGACGTAGATAAAAGTTGAAAAAAGGATAAAGTAAAAGTGGAACACAAATGCGTAAAGATGCACTGTGAACTTCTTATGCTAAAAATAAATCGAAAACAATTTTTTAGCTCTATATTACTATGCTATAAGTGCTATTTTTCTAATGTTGTTAATAAAAATTTCACACTTCAACTGGTAACAGAAACTTTAGAAAAGTTTTCAGTCAAGTTATTAAAGATAAATTAGACTAAAGAAGTACGTACAGACTGTGATTATTCATTAATTTCTGTCTAATTGTTTTTGAGCTGCACTGTACATACAGTTTAGTGAATAAAATGGCCCTAATAATTAATAAAAAAGTTGCTAAATTTAAAATTTCATGTTTCTTAAAATCTTGTTATAAACGAATTCCTTTTAAGGAGATGAATAAAATTTTATTATGTAACAAAAATGTTGTGTTATCAATTGTTTTGTGTGTGATTATTTGATAAGAAGATTTATCATAAGACGCAAGCCATTAATGATTTCAATTAAAATTTATTTTATACGTAAGAATGATGAAGCTGTTTAACTTAAAATCACAGTGAAGCACGTAATTAATAAAGGCCAATCAATTTACAATTTTCGGTAATACGTGGTTTAATGCGCTGTAATTATGTAATTTACATCTTTCATGTAAAAGAAGTTGCCTAACTTGTAATTTAATTATATTTTAATTAACGCAAGTAATTATGTGTAAAATAAAACCGTAAATATTATGTATTAACATTATTTAAAAACTTTGTACAGATTTTTATTAAAANAAAATAGCGCAGCCTTCGACAACTTGGCACTCAGGAAATTAGTTATTACTAACATATTTTAACATTTGATGCGTATCATATACGCAGGTTTTGGGAGTTGTCGAAAAAGTGATATTTATCAATAAAAAGTCATTAATAAAGAAATTTAATATAATAAAAAAAAATCCTTTATCATTTGAATTCGGTGTAAAAATATATTCCAGTTTAATCGATTTAATATTAAGATGTAGGCAGTATATCACCATTTAAAAATGATTGTAAGCACCGTATGGCGTGCTGATGAGAACTAATAAGTTCGAAGTCACGATCAACGTCTGGCAGTTTCGAGAAATTACTAACCAATAAGTTAATGATTTAATTTAAATGAATTAACTTATTTAAACTTAAGTTCTTATTATTAGCCAGGGAAGAAAAGATTTTCTAAAGCGCCGAGGATTGTAAAATTCAAACCTATGCGTTTTTGGACACAATTAAACTATTGCAAGGTCGGTTTGAGAGATGCCAATCATGAACAAGGTGTTGGCAAATGATTGTAATCTTGAACTTTGCCTGTGTTTCGATACAATTTCTTATTTTTAGTGTCAAATACAACATGATTAAACTGCGTGAGGTTACATAAAACTAACATCTTAAGACCAAACCAAGGTTATTTATTGTACTTATACTGACGCCAGTTACCTAGACCCCCGTTGAATGTTGTTTTATTGAACTTCTCGCTACAATTATGTAGTTTGATGTTAAAATTAGTTATCTTATAACTATAACTACTGAATCTTCTCGACGTTGTTATTATTTTCAAAGAAATTTAAATTTGAATCTAGATTAGTATTATTGTATAAAAATTCCGCAATTAGTTGAAAATATTGCTAAGAAGTTTTTTATTACTAGATATTTTATTTACTCTATCATTTGTTACTTTCTTTGATGTTGTACGCAGAGATAATTTTTAAAATTTATTTGAAAGTGACTTTTTGCTTGAGTAAACTGGAACAAACTACTTACAATAAATTCTTATTACTTGCCTCTATGTAAACTTATAAGTCATTAAGTTATTATCAATTTATGTAAGTACTGGACAATATTTACTTCCATAAAAAGTACAAATTATGCAACCAAACAATATTTGGCTCTGTATGAATGTCTGCCCTTTTCATTAACAAAAGTAGAAGTTTTAAAAGTATTATGTCTAGAGTAGTGGATCAATAGTTCTTATTAACAGTATAAAGACTGATTATTAAACAAATTACATTATTTTAGAACGTATATTATTTTAATTTAAACTTGTACTTCCCCCTGCCCCCGGCCTTTTTTATTGCTCCACTATGACGTAGTGTCGGCCATCATTATTTTCTAATTGTTGCAGTTGTCGGCCATCATTCTTTTTCAATTGTTGTCGCATTGTTACTTATGTCGGCCATTATGGTTTTTTAATAGATGTATAGTAATCAATGATTAAAATTTATAGGAATTGTTTGTAAATAGGTATGCAACACATCGTACACTTCAGCATAAGAAATTACTGATACTACCTACGTAATACTACTTTGCCCTGTGTTGACAGCACTCATAATTTCTTTTATATATAATATTAAACGTATTCTTTAAAACTCTTATATCAGAAACCAGCGGCGCACGTGCGGGTACTTTGCATACATTGAAATAAAAAGTAGTGTACAAACGACTTGATAAAATGATAACGTTGCTAGATTTTTGTACAATTCTTAGCAATAATTTTCCAAAACAATCGTAATTGTAATATCAATTGCTTTTATTTCAATAATGGTTTTGCTGTTCTTTAAAATGTTGTAAACAAAATTTCACTAAATACAAGTAACGAAAAGTAAACTTTATTTGCTCCCAGTGGTGTACCTATACATATAATGTCACTCATAAAATATTACAGGTGCTGCAAAGTAATACCCCATTTCGTTGGCAGATGTGTTTCTTATAAGGAGCGTACTTAGAAAATATTTTGTTTTGTAAACCTGAATTCTGCGGGCACTTTCCGTTTTCTATTATGTTTATTATCTGACAGTGGCCATGAATAGAAGTAATTTTGTTTTAATAAGCTTAAGGAATATTACAATTTTAGAGTCGTGGACCTAAGTAGGGACCTTATATCTGCGAACGAAGTGCGGTCTTTAGTAACATCATTCAACATTTATTATAAATCAAATAATTATACATATGCATCATATTTTTCTTTACATCACTTTAATAACATAATATATTAGTACAATGGTTGTGCACGTAATTACTTGGGTAATTCCCCTAACAATATAGTACGTAATAATTATTGTAAATGAGATTCATTTAACACTGGATTAACAATATCCTAACAACAACGTCATTTTTACTTTTATTATTATAAAAATAAAACTAAGAAAATCTTATCGTCCATCATTTTATAATAATTTTGCACTGTTTCTCTTATTTAAAACGTTATAGTTAGATATTTTTTTGAACAATCAATAAATAAAATAAATATAAGACTTTCTCAAAACACTATCACCCAAAACGGGTCATTATAATCAACATCTTTGTTGCCCATAAATAAATAATTTCATATTTAAAACTTATATTTAAAAATGCACTTAGAGGAATGATATCTAATAATTTGGTTGATAGTAATACAAAAAATACGTCTGTGGTAAGAATAACGTTAAATAGAATTGACCCTCAAACACTTCGTTGTATGATGAGTGCTTTTAGAAGTCAGTCCTTTTTTACGTGACTCTTACTGTACCTAGTCGTTTATTTGAGAAAATTTTTGTAATTTTTATTGTCGGCATTCGGCATATACTTATTGATTTTTGTTAAGTATTTTGCAAAATTATTGGCAAATAAATATTGTTTTGGTAGCATAAAGTGGGTTAGTGTGGTTAGGATTTTTTATAAAAGTTTGGCACCGCTGATTTTTTTTTTTAAACAATTAAAGGTATGAGAATACAAATCAGCATAAAAAAAAATATAATTACTATTTTTGATGTTTAAAAATTTATATCTTGTAGTGTTAGCCTCTACGGTGTATGTTTATGGGGCATTATAGAATATTTAAATCCTTAATTTTCCACCTCGTTCCGCTAATCAAAAATTAAATTATTTTAATGGTGAAAAAAGAGCGAATTAATATATAATTGCATCCGATTGTAGAAAAATATTTAATCGTAAGTTTCTGTTATTGGCTAATCAAGTCAGTGGCTATAAATCTTAATGTAATATCACAGAAATTAATAAACACAAAAAAAATAATTATTATTATAGATGTAGAAAAGACAAAGTGAAAAATCAGCGAAAACGGTGGAAGTTGTGAATCTTGGAAGCTTTGGAATGACAAATATTAAGAAAAGTTACAGTCAAAATCTGATTTTTAATACCGCAAATTTCGCAATTAAAGATTGCGAATATGCCTTGTCCTTCTGACCAGCAGGCAACTTGACGACAAACCATTCGATATTTTTGCTAATTGGGAATAATTTATAGATCGTCTAGGGTAGTCTATTTTCTCCGAGAAAACCTACAAAAATAAATAAATAATTATTTGCTTATATACAGGGTGGCTCATAGTAAGATACTTATTATTGAAAAATTCTTAATTCTTGTAGTTTTAAAGTTTCTCTATTTACCTTAAAAGAATGAGGTATTTCTTCAATACTCCTATGAACCAACGTACCATTCATGTAAAGAACATTGGCAGCATCGTCTTCTGGTAATGTAATTGTCTGATAGGTATAAGTAGCTTCCCGTTCCATCCTTTTCAGGATGTCTCGGGCTTCTTTGCCAGCACCAATACATAATAAATCTGGTCCAGCCATAGATACAAAATATTTGAGATGTTTTCTTCCTGGAACCTGAAAATAGGAGTTCTATTACTCCTTTTGTACAAGAATATACGTACAATAATAATTATTTTTTTTTCTAGAATTGCTTAACGTAAAACGAATTTTCAAATTATTTTTTGTTTAGATGTAAATTCTGATTACACAGTGTTTATTACATTAATCCAATTCAGATCTTGATTAGGGGCTGATATCAGACCAAGTGACTGACGGTTGGGTAGTTTCTTGTTTTGTCGCTTTTTAAAAATGTACCTGAATTCACCTTTTCTTTTCCTGTTTTGTCACCTACGAAAAATGCATTCCTGTTTGGTCACCTATTCTTTCGCTATCGTGCTAATGAATAAAAGATTTGGAAAGAGTCACCCTAACATATGAAATCAAGAAAATCTTGTATGACGTTTCACATATTATAAGGCAATGATACAAAAACATGACTGTATTTTGTCCACTCCAAAAGAAGGGAAAAAGTTTACTATTGGAGATGATAGCGTAAAAGCTGCCTTAAAGCAACTATTGAAAAATGATATAACAGGAGGCTTTAAGAAAATTAAGCTTTATTACGAAATATGATTAATTAAGTGCTTTACTGCCGGACAAAGTCTAAAGCAACTATTGAAAAATGATATTACAGGAGGCTTTAAGAAAATTAAGCTTTATTACGAAATATGATTAATTAAGTGCTTTACTGCCGGACAAAGTCTGAAAGGTAAATTTATTTTGTGTATTAATTTGACGACCGCAGACATAGGAAATATCTTTAAACACGCCAAAATAATATTGTTTTGACTTTTAAGTTTTACTGTTTTATTCTGCCAATCGTAAAAAAAAACATTGATTAAAGTAATNAGGAACAAATAGACGATTGTTTTACAATCAATTACCTTTTGTTTATTTGTTAACCCTACCCGCATTTTTGACCTATATAACGGTTTCTTGGAGCAAAACGATTAAAAGACTGTATCAACAATCTAAAAATACTCTTAATGGCTTTTTTATTACAATTTTAAAGTTGAAATTAGACCATGCCACAGGTCTAATTCCTTTCGATAGAATTTGAGTGGTCTATTATTAAATATCAATCTGCACAGCAATTCGGTTATAACGAGCACTCATAGGATCGTAAAAATTTGTTATATGCGAGTGCTTGCTATAAAAGACAAGTTATTACAGTCAAATTCGGTACCACCGTCCGGGTCTAATGGTTAAATCAAATCATAAAACATAGAAATTACAAAAATGTTGTCTGTCAGGTGGTAACGGACAAAACGGATAAGTTTTAATCAAAACTTTTTAGAACCGCTGAAAATTATAAGTCTATCCTTTTCCTCATGCTTATATGTTTTGTATACGGGAAGGGGCAGGTAGTTTGATTAGTAACAATGAAAGAAAAACAATCTTAAAAGTTTGTCATTGCTAAATCGCATGATAAGAGCGTTTTTACCCATTATATACCAATTATTGAAAATCCATTCTACGTTCGGTTCTGTACTCGCCACTACTGTATATTATTTCGAATTAATGATTGATTTTAATCTCATCTATTTCGGTTTCTATTTCACTCAACAAGTTCGGTATTTTCTTAGTGTATTAACTTGCCAACAATGAACTTGTTACGTCAATTACAGTTTATTTAAATTCCTTTCATCAAGCGCAAAAATGATCTAATCTTTGCTATTACACTGTGAGCTGGTTTTGTGATTGCGTAAGTGCCTTATTGGAAATTTAATTTGTATAAATTAAATGACATCGTTTAGCACAGTGCACTCCTTTTGTCGTAATCGCTTACTGACATTGTGCAAAGGAAATGATTGAATAGGAAAATGTCTCCTTTTTAGGCACTGTTTATATGTTTATGTTACATACATTAGAAATAGAACCAGTAATTGACGATGAAAGATATTACATTGCCTGAATTTTAAGGCTTAGCTCCACAGTTTTATTATCATGTAATTGATAATAATAAAATCATTCTCATTTATATAATACCACATTCTGCCTACAGCTTCGCTCGCGTTGATGTCCTAAATACGTGTTAAAAATTATTGACAAAACTAATTTTTTTAACCTTAGGGAACATTATTTTTTTCTGGATAAACGGTATCTTATGTCTTTTACTAAACCTCTGGCAATGTGTGTAGAAAATT
Source organism: Agrilus planipennis (assembly GCF_000699045.2). Lineage (NCBI taxonomy): Eukaryota > Metazoa > Arthropoda > Insecta > Coleoptera > Buprestidae > Agrilus > Agrilus planipennis. Next base: position 4,150,281 of record NW_020442464.1, read on the forward strand.
TCATGAAGATTGGTTGAGTAATTAAGGCGTGAAAACGTAACAAAGAAACAAACAAACTCACATTTGCATTTATAACATTAACAGGGACGTTAGGCGTGTTCAACTATTTTTTTACGGATAAAAGGTATTCTATGTTCTTTTGTATACCCCTGACAATGTGTGTACCAAATTTCGTAATGATTGGTTGAGTAGTTAAGGTGTGAAAACGTAGCAAACAAACGCACAGTCGCATTTATAATATTAATTAGTATGTTAGGCGTTTTCAAGTGTACGGTGAGGTGATCAATTTTTCAATTCAATTCAATTCAAGGACGAATTATGCTTAAATCCTTTTAATTATTTAATTAAACGAGTTTACATAATTACATAATTTTTTTTGTCAATACATCATTTTGTATATTTGAAATTTCTGTTACGTTAAGTGCTGCAGCTAGAGTATCAACATTCAATTTTGATTTCTCACTTGTTCAAAAATGACTAGGTACCAATTGAAAAAACTCTTTTAATTGCTGCATTAGTTTTAGGGTAGTAAAATGGTAAATTTAACAAGAATAGGTTGGTATAACTAAATTTTCATCCCTGAATATCGAAAAGGAGGGCAGACAGAAGGACACATTTCGAGGAGAGTCTAAATTTACAAAAGAAGGAAGAAGAACCCTCTAAAGCAAAACGATCGGTCACATTATGTATGGTTATTGTTCCACCACGTTTAATTATATGATCATTTTTATTTATGCAATAAATAATTTTTTATTTTACGCCAATTACCTAATTGTTTTCAATCATTACTTATCTTATTTTCCTCAAATACTTTCCCTTTGTCTACCCCCAACTAAATACTGAAAACAATAAATACCTATGCGATACGTTTTTTAAATAAAAACCAATAGTATGTTACTTGGTAAAACGTTGTGTTTGATACGTAAATGTTGTTTTTCTATTACCTTTATGGGGGTACAGGGATATTCTGGAAAAGCAGCTGCAACTCCACCAGCACCAGCTTCATTCGTCCATTCTGATATTCCAACAAAAAATTCCCTACCTTAAAAGAAAAAAAAAAAAACAGGATATAATTGTTGTTATTTTTAACAATGTAGATAAGTAATGATCTATGTATTTCTACCAACGCATAGCTGATAATAGAAAATTAAGTTTCCAGGAAGTAATGATTACATCACAATACTGTAAGTAGTTATTTTTGTTAAATTAACGTTTTGTTATTATGAGTAAAACGAATTTACTATCAGATTAGTTCAAAATCTTTTATGAAACAGGCAGAATGAGTTAAACATATTCGACTATATTTATTTAAGTAAAACTAATTCTGTACTATTTGTTTTACTAGAAAAGAAACCATAATTTTGTTAACCAAGGCTTTATATAAATTATATACATGTTTTTAAAGACCCCAAGGTCTATCAAAATAAATATTTAAGTTAGTATATTACAACAGCGAGCTTTTGTATATAAAATGCAGATGGCGCTTTAAAAGAGGTAAAAATATACAAATTGGAAGTTATTTTTTATAAAAATGCACAAAAAAGAGTTTCTTCGGGGATAAGATATTGATAAATTTATTTACCATCTTAATAACATACATATTTATTAATTTAATTAAAACCATTAGTGTTGTTTTAAAGATTCAAACCTAAAAAAATATATACACAAGTATATATTTAATGAAGGTGTATTTTTATTATCGATCGTAGATCTGTAAATTATCAATTGTTTTTTTAACAAGACCATTAACATGGCTATTAAATTAACATTTACGGCCTACTGTTTAAGAAGTCTCTATAAATAATTAAGAATTGGCGTGTAGGCATTTGTTTTAAACTCATAATTTACGTTGATCTACCAGATTTATTTACGATTTAAAGGCAATAGTAATATAAGTATTTTAGTACTTCGAAATAAGTTTCATACTTTATTTAATATTGCAAAATTTGTGCGTTTGATTATTCTGCAGATTAACAGATTACATGTATGTTTTAGCAGCTGGTGAATTGTGTAAACAAAAAGATTTGCTTCGGCATCTGTATTAAATAGTGTTTTGTAATTGGTCGTAAATTTATAACACAAATTGCCTAGCGTCGAAACGAAAACAGAATTTTGGCAGAGAAGCAAGAATATTGCATGCATGTTTAAACTGGTACTTTTTTTACAACAGTGTTAAAAAAGGTATGAAGTGCAAAGAGATTGCGTTAAAAATACATCCGACAATTTTTTTAATAGCTGTGTACTTTTTGAAATGAGACGATAGAATGAGTTAAATTTTAAAAAATTTAGAATTTGAAAATTCTTTATAAAAAAAGTCACTACATAAACGCGTAGGTAGATTTCATGTTGATTTGGGGCCTATTTGTGCAAATACTAACTGGGGTAAACACTTAAAACCCAAAATTCTACAAAACGTTCAGAAACCCAAAACCTAAGGTGTCATCTTCAGTTAGAGACTGAATTAATCTTAAATCTAAAATTAACACTCTAAGATTTTAACCAAAACCACTAATAACATGCAAAATTAAATTTGTTGAAGAGGGGTCGCAATTTTTACTTTTACTGTTAAATTCCTACTTTATGGTGGGAATCTCTTTTATCTCTTGGATCAGCTAAAATTACCTAATTACCCAATTGGTAAAGAAGGTTATCAAAAATAATTAAAATATATCTAATAAAAAAATTGTCTAATACAACGGATTCGAATTAAAAATAGTAGATAACTCGGGAATTAAAGTTGAAAAAACGTACCAAAAATATCACCAAAATAGAAAGTTAAAAAGAATAACCCGTGGGTTATCTACTGTACTGAATAAGATTAGTTTCACAGCAGTCTGTACTTCTTCAAACAGTTTACAAAGTCTTTTAGGCAATCCAAAAGATAAAATTATATTTTGTGGATTGTAATAATTTCAGAGATGGTATTAAACACTCCCTTGTGGTATTTATGATCGATAATACAATAATGGATTTTCCTCTAATACACTAAAGGTCGTCAGTCATTTTTATAATTCCTACTACATTCTATTTTTAAATGTAACAAGAATAAAAACTTTCCCCCAAATCAACGTCACGCAAAAAGCTCACGCAAACTATAAAAACTTTCAAAAGGATTCGCATTATTATCTTCGTAGCATATTATAACAGAAAAAAAGGAAGTTATTGATCAAAAATAGAGCTAGGCAAAGCTCTCACTGAAAAAGCTCTTACTTAAAGTGCTTTAAAAAAGTTTCAAAGTGTTTAACGTTTTGAATTTAATTACTTCCGAACTAATTTGTGATTCGAAGTCGTTGGATCTTAAAATGCAATTGGGCCTTCAAAAGCTCTTTTAGTATAGCCGCTTTGGACCTTGGGGATTGGAGTTCTTTCACCCTTGATTTCAATCATATTTTTTTACTAATGCGAGATAAATATCATACAATTTTTTGCTTTATTACTCAAGCAGATTTTTGTAATTTTTCAATAGTGACCTTTAATGTAGTATCTAAATGAAAGCTTTGTTTTATATTTCTTTATATTTGGGTANTAAATTGTAGGGTAAGGGATACCGTTTACTATCGAGCGCGTATTTGAAGTGATTTAGGTAATTTTTAATTATGAAATTGATTAAAATAAGCTTACCTGGTCAAATTCATCAAAAATGTATTTGGAGGGTTGGTGAATTGAACAAATAATTATTCTCCCTTGCATACATATTTTTTTTATGATATCTACGCATTTTGTGGCTGATACACAATCCATACCTCTAAAAGAACAGTATCGTACAGCTACAATATATTTAAACGAAGATTTAGTTATATTATATTAATTTTTTTTGAAGAGTAAGTACGTAAAAAGTAAATTTAAACAATATATATATATTTCTCGTATTGTTTTGCGATAATTAATAGGGGTGGAGAGATGAAGTGATACTAATCGTAAGTGATACTAAAGAGAAAGATTTTAAAAATTACCGTTTTTATATAAAAGAATTATTGTTGTTTATGGACACCCCTACTAAGTATAATTACTTAATATTAAGCACTTTTAGTAACAGGAGACTATAAGTCGCTTTTGTTTTAGTTTGACAATTAGTTGAAAGGGGCCAGCATTTATCGGGTTATTGTTTAATTGGGAGGAGTTAATTGTTTATGATACGGATTCATTTGTTTATTAGTTGAAAAGGTAAATAGCTAGCTAATTGTGGCACAATTCGCGAATACGGTAACGCCTGTTCGATATCATTTCAATTAAATAAAATGGTTGATTGTGTAATAAAAAATACTTATGATAGACACAGTTTCAAAAACCAATTGCAAATAAACGCATCTTCTAGCTAGCGAGATAATTAAAATAATTACAATAAACCTTTGCAATGAAATGTAAGCATATACCCATCTATAAATACAGGGTCGAGATAAATATCATACAATTTTTTGCTTTATTACTCAAGCAGATTTTTGTAATTTTTCAATAGTGACCTTTAATGTAGTATCTAAATGAAAGCTTTGTTTTATATTTCTTTATATTTGGGTACTGAATGTTAGCAAGAACTCAAAATCTGTAGTTCTTAGTCGGGAAGGTGTTTAGTAAAAGGTTATTCTGAATCATACGAGAGGGGAATGATGTGTAGAAACGGTTTTTTATTGCTAAAGTTCATGTTATAGCGTCTTGTAGAGTGCTGCTACTACTAGGGAAGACAGACGCAAACAGATCTCTATTTCTAATAGGCCAAAAATGTTGGAGATCAAGTTTTTTTGGGGATGAAACATGATAGGGTGGAGGGAGTCAAAAAGTGGCTAAAATAGAGCCACATGGTTTATGACCGACGGCCCCAAAATAAAAATTGGTTTCAATAAATTGATAACGTTTCTAAAATTGAATTGGAATTGCTTCATGGAATATGATATTAGACACCTACCTGTGAATAATACATCACCCCCGTCCAATGTCGCCGTATGGTCCGAGATTTCTATTATTGGTAGGTCTAGTTCTTTTTTTAATACCACTCGTATTGTATCTATCTGAAACAAACAAAACAATATTCGCAACTGTTCGTTTCTAGTACCATTTTCGGAAAAATTCTTTTTAAAATACTGTTTTGTGGGTACGAACGTATTTATTTCTCAGTAGCAATTAATTAGTTAATTAATTCGAAAATTTGTACACAAGGTGGGAAAGGTTGAAGAAGCTTTTGACGTGTGGAGTTATAGGCGGATGATGGACAAGGAAGGAACGAGGAGGGGGTAGAAGAACAAAGAAAAGAAAGAGAGATAGGATGATATTTCACCAAAGGGTCGTTAGAGATATATTAGAAGCAGAAACAGCAGTGAAGATAGGCAGAGAAAGACCTAGACTAGATTTTTAATCATGAGTTGTCGGAAAAGGCAAACGGTTTGCTCAAATGTATCAAAAGTATCAAAAAGTCAACAAGACGGTACAAAGAAAATTTGCTAGAAGGTGAAAAATTGTTTCAGTTTTAATTTCCTTTTCNATACAATTATGAAACTGGCAATATCGATGAAGGGTTTAATGCTGATTGGTTAGTAATTTAAATCCTATGGTAAAATTCTATTTAATAATAGACAATCCTGTAAAACTTACGGGATACTTACAATAATCCAGCTAAAATGTTTAGTAAGGTTGTCTTCCCGGATCCACTTCCTCCTAGTATAGCTGTTAAGTGTTTTGATCTGAAGCTTCCATTAATTTTTTTAAGAATCTCTTTCTTACCTGCAATTAGACGTTATAAATAGTACATTGAAAGACTGAACTAACTAAATAATCTAATAAGTTTATTTAAAAAAACGAAAACTTTTCTTCTAAAAAGAATATAGATACGAAATATGAAATATTATTCTGAAAATTAATTTCTGAATTTGTTAGCCACTACACACTACCTCAAATTAATGAGAGAAAAATTGTTGCTGTTTTCACACCCCCGCCGGGAATCGAACCCGGGACCTTTGGCTTTACGCACCAATAAATATAGATACACCTACATAATTAGGTGATTCGTTAGTAGTAGTGCATCATGGTAGCTTTAAAAATCACATTTTTTACTACAAATATTTTTAGAAACAATAAAGACTATGAGGTTGGGCGTTTACTAATAACCCCAACTCATCTAACAAAATTTACGTCGGACAGACACGACGTACTCTTAAGAAACGTATATGTGACCATAAAAACAATTGAATTTCGGAACAATTCTTTGTTAAATAAACACTCTTTTTAAGTAGGCACTTGTTGACAAAGTTGAGGTTATTCTAGGTAGATAATTTACTATTAATAAGGGTTTGTTTCCGTTAATGATTTTGTGTCTAGATATTTACTTTAGTTGTGCAGTCTTCTAATGGATTTTGTGTCGTTGATTACAATATTAATTAAAAACGCCTTGGCTGCGCATTTAGTTAATTGGGTAATAACACATTATAAGTTAATGATAAACATGAATTGCGTTTATGCAATGTGATAATGATAATAGTAATAAAGGAATATAATGTGTTTTCAATTAACTTTGGAACTGTTTCGTGATCTTATAATGTTTAAAAAAAATCTTTTCATCATGACAAAAAAAATGTAATATGCAACATCAACTTGAAATCACTTTTCGATTTTGAACCACTACAAATTTCCTCAAATTAATGAGAAAAATATTTTTGTTGCTGTTATCACCCCCCGCCGGGAATCGAACCCGGAAATTTGTAAATCGAAAAGTGATTTCAAGTTGATGTTGCGTATTAACATTGACCACTATTAGTAATTAATAAAACAATGTCTTAAAAGAATGTATTCTTATCCAAAAACATTGTATGACATTAATGTTAATATTATTAGTTATTAGTTATTACAGTACCTGTAGGAGATCGAAAATCATTGACAACATATTCCAAATTTTTAAAATCTAATCTCATGGGAGAATACTTCGATAACCTTTTGTCAAAATGGTCACTTCGCCTTATCAGGGAAGTGTCAGAAAAACCATCGTCATACACTTCCATCTTTCTACACAAAAACGTTACTTGATTAATTATATTAAGATGCTTTATTAGTGTAAGTACATATTGTTAAGTAAATACGCGTACGTAACAAAAGCAACTACTAAACAAACGAACTTTACTTCATTTTAATGCTTACTGATACAGCATACAAATACCCGCTTAATTGGCTATGTAATTTAGTGTACTGTAGAACACAAGCTTTATATATACATAAAAAACAAATGCATGGATATGTGTTTAATGAGAATTTCTTATTTGCTGACAAATATTAATAAACGTGGCAATTTTTCTTTAAGTACATAGTGCAATTTCGAAATTTACGTGACAACACAAAGTGTATTTTTGTTTTGGTAAAAATTTTAAAAAAACAATTTCCAATCTACTGTCTAGTTAATCAGTACCTAATTAAAAATTAAAAGTTAAATAGTTATTGATCTCATTTTACAAAATAATATTGTTAGTGGTTNCATCTTGCAATAGCTGACTCATACATTTCAACGTGTAGGTATGAGTTTATGGAATTATAAAAATAGCAGTTTTTAATGTCTGATAAATTATGAATTTGACTTCGAGGAACTTCGATTTAACACGATTGAAGAAGATATGCAATCAGCATGAGAATAATGTTACTGCTACTGTTCCAATTTCTTCTACAAAATCTTTCAGAAAACTAAATCCATCAGTATCTATCCGACTAACCCAGAGTAATAATATAAAAAATGAAACATGCTTTACTTAAATATAAAGCAACATGTTCAATTAACATTTTTTAAACATTCTTTGACACTTTAAGTAACTTTATGTGCTTAATTATGTATTTTTTTTAATGATGAAAGCGAAACTTTGCATGATAATTGGTCGAATGTCGCCGTCAAGGACAGTGTCACGTATGCGATGAAAAATGCGCTTATAAATAAATTGTATTATAATCCCTGAAGAGGATTATCGACTTATTACTGTAATAAGAACTAAATTACGTGTCTAGCAAGAAGTATGACTTTTTAAGGGATGAAGTTTTTTTTTTGCAAAATTACCGAATGTGTATACGCCTGTTGTGAAAATAGTGAGCGATTAAAATGGTACCGATGGTTGCTAGTAAAATGGTAGGATATTTCAATCATTTGAATATGGTACTGATAACGACCACCCCATCAAGTACTGGCTTAGTGCGTTAGGCAAGGTAATCGACAATGATAATGATGGAATAAATGTGCAAGAAAAGCTTTATTAGTTTTGTTATAAATATTAACATTAAAAATTGTGAAAATAGAAACCCAAAGTGTAACCTTTATGGCCGAAATAATTTTTACACGAGTTCCACTTCATTTGCCATATTAAAGAATATGTTCAGTCAAGAAATTGATAAAGATCCAAATGAATTAGGAACCGTTCTATTCTAATCTATTATAAAGTAGATGATGTGAAAATTTAGTAAAAAGCGATTTGTCACGCATCTCATTCCTCGAAATTTCATCAAAACTTCATTGGATCAGCGTTTTTGGTTTTTCTTTCTTCAGTACATCACGTACTGTTTTTTGTTTTTGGGTTTAATTAGGCAGTGATTGATTCGACGTTTAGTGCATCCTGACCCATTTTCATTTGTTTCTGACCTAGTTAGCGAGTCGTTCAATAAACCATTGTGCGCGCCAAGCGGCCACAGCAAATGAAAGATGCACATGTCGCATGTTTATTGTTTTGTTCATTCTGTACCTCTTTAGTCCTGTCGAGTGCACCAGGTCTTGTGATGAGTGCCGTCCCATTACAAACCACCGCCGTGTCCTCCACAAAAACACATTCCGGAAGGGTTTCATCCGGAGGAAGTTCAATGACATCTAACCCTATTTCCCGAAGGAGACGCACGTAAGCCTCGTGTTGTTTCTTCGCCTCGTCCATATCGATTTGAGCTTTCGTACTAAGAGATGACGGTATCCTACATACGACCGCGTGGGTGTACCGGAACGAAGCCATAATACTTTTTAAACACACCCGGAATCACACCAACCACCTTGCTCGCTCTTTACCTTTTACCGGCCACAACGAACGACTGGATTGACGGCCGTTACCGTTGTGTTTCGAATCGCAGTTTGCTCGATGATGTTTCTGAAACATGTTCTGTCTCTATTCAATCGCCAACTTTCGTGCCAGTTCGTCCGAGCAACGTTCTCTCGAATTTGAATTGGCTCACCACGTGGCTTTAACGGCCATGAGTGCGTGCTTTTGTTACATTGTTAATGTTCCTTTAACAAGAGGAGGAGAGCTTTTGGAAGGGCCAGTGACAATGTTGCTGATGACTGGCGTTAAATATTCAATTGTCCTCGCTCTTTGTGTTATGGAGAGACTGGAGTCCAGACATTTCAAGCACCCACATCAGGAAACCGTTCAAATCCAACCACTCGGAATGTTGCATGCGAGAGTATTTAAATGATTAATCGACAGTAGCAATAGTCGACATTACCCTTGGAAGACTTATGGTGACGATTCTGTTAAAGCTCTCGAGTTTAATTCATCGAACTCCTTCATTTCAATGACAGGAAGTAAACTGAGAGACGAGTCATTTTTCCTTTTTTGGCTTTCATGGGATTGGTACTGATTGATTTTCTTTTCCTTCTCTATTTCTTATATCGAAATCTCTTTTTATTTGGGTCGTTCTTTTTGATCCCTTGATAAGTTTTCGAATTGGAAACACCTACTGCAACTTTTGAAGTTGATGGATTGGAAGGATTTTGAACAAGTTCATTTGCATTTTTATCACATTTCCTTACTTGGAAACGAGAATATCAGTGGGAAATATTTCTTTTTGATTTTAATATATCTACGATCACCTAATCTAGTGATGAAAGTGTGGAAACTGTAGAAAAGTGCATATTTTTGAAAAGATTGGACATCCCCACCGTAGAGTAAATGAAACAAAACATTAATAGTCAGGTATTGACTTCAACTGTTGGTGACCTGGATGTCATTATTAGACCTCTAAAGGTAAACCATCAATTACAATGGCGAAACCCATTAAAATCGCACTGTTTAAAATATACTAGAGACAAAGCTGGACTTCTTCCTTGAATCTTATATAAACGAATAAATTTAATTTTGTGTATTTTATTAAAAAAAGTCTGGTATAAAACATGTTATTTACAAAAAAAAGTAGTTTTTTTTATAACAGGACTAGAAACGACAGCTTCAATTTTCTTCTCAAAGTCAACTTTCGTTCGCAGTTTTAAGGCTAAGTAGCCCAACACACGGCAAACGAAAGTAAATAAACAAATGTAAACAATTTCTAAGTAATATCGCTTGTCCCCCATTCCCATGTCACGTAGAAGAAGATCCGTGTCCTTATAATGACAGTAGTCTTCGTCCAAACATTCCAAAGGTGGCTGATTGGAAAGCATGAGTCTACATAATGCGGTGAAGCCGGATCTTACGTAGCTGAACGATGTAACAAAATCCATAAATGGATGAATTTTTTCACCGTCACCTATGCCGTACAAGGAGAGCATGACAAATGGTGCCAGGATGACCGGAGCGGCTATCGAACCATGCTGAAATGAATATTAATTAATCGAGTTCAATTTCCTGAATAAATATTCGTATTACGAGTAAAGTGTGTAAAAAAGCGAGTTTGGATTTACCATAATATTAAACAGTGATCCCACGAAGGTACCTAATGCTTCAGATGCAGCTGAAATCGTAAATGTAGTGAATGAGAATAGTCCAAAATAGTACAAATCCATTCTTTGAGCAGTAAGAATATAAACCAAACCGTTGAAAATGAAACCGTAAAGAATCTGCAAAACAGATGGTTATTATCTTAATGGGCTTAACATTAACAACAAAGCTTTCTGTAAAACAGACGGTGTTAAGTAGAATTAATGGATTTCGAATTCAAATAATAATAATAATTTACTGACTTCTAGTTATATCTTTCATCAAAAGATGGTCATCAATTAATGTGTACTTGATAATTAACTGAAACTAAACAATGAGGAACCAAATAAAAAAGTGAAGTATGTTGTCCAGTTACTTGAAAAAGTTGGACAATTGGATCGAAAAAATTAATCCACTGATACAATGGCTTGTGGTCAAGAAGCTTATAATCAGCCATTATATCAACAAAAAACTTGACAGAATGAAAAATGGTCAAGCCAAAAGGTCATCAGTTAACGTCCGGATACATTGCTTTGTGGAAGGGTAGGTCACGGCGCGGCGGTTATATCAACCTTTGAACTTTGGCGTCCCATTGTTTCAATTCTATTAATTATTATCAGTCACACATCAAAAAGAATATCCTTCTACTATCGGTTTGGTATCATTTGATGTGATATAGGAACAATTGGAAAATAATGAATTATTTCACTTTGAAATCGTCCATTTATCGATCTCTGTGTGGGAGTTTTTACGAAATATTGTAGAAAAAATAAAGTGGAAGATCATTCAAAGTTAGAATTATAGAATAGCGATGCAACGGGCGTGTCATAAAGGAAACAGAAGTAAATACTAAATTTTTACGGAAGCGGATGTGTAATGATTTTAGGTGACTTTTTAATGCAGTGTCGTGCCCCCCCTTTCGCGAATATTTTGTTACAAATTTTGCATTTAGCACTTGCATCATTAATATCAACAAAATGATTCCAAATTGAACTTCTTTTTGGCTTCAAAATTGCACTTTTAACGGTGCATTGACGCTAATACTTCATAAACATTAACGGTTGATAATATTGCAACGAGCAATTTCATTTAAATTGTTAAGTTCCGATAAGTTTCCGTTATAAAAATGTGGAACCAGATGCGGAAACGGATGTAAAAATGTATGCGGAACTTCCGCAATTGCGGAAGCGGAATCTGAGGTCTGTTGTAACACTATGTAGTTTTGAGCATAACAACATTAATAATTGTAGAATTAATAAATAATTTTTAACGAAAACTTTAATTTTTTTAACTGCATACCATTATGGGAACATTCCTTAGTATAAGTGCCCCATAATATGCTCTAAGAGAGTACCATCTATTCGAGTACTCCTTTTTGAATATTTCAACTTCACTGGGTACTGGAAACAATAAATAATTAGCATAACTTTAATATTATTCGTTCATTAATCGTACACAAAAGTACCGATGTCATTGTGTGAGTGTAAATGAAAAACATGACGACTGTGAGGTAGAAGAAGAAGTTTTCAACTGCTTTCGAAGCGCTACTACTTGAATTGAGAAAAAGTCCTCCGGTAATAAGACCCAATAGCAGATGATTAAGAAACTGGATAAATAACAGTTTTTTATCCCGACTCATTTGTAAAAATGTTATGATTAATAATATTTTTATTTGTCTAAAACATGAGACGGGAAAATTTAAAATATTTTCAGGATTCGTTGTTTGTTCTTGTTCTTGTTCCTGTTGTTCCGAGGAATATTGGAAATCTTCCAATAGACCGTGTTTACTTCCTTCCTGTAACGTTAGCAATGGGATTTCTTCTTGTGCAATTTCTATAACTGAAATATGTTATTTTTATTATGTTTATCGAGCACATAGTTTAGTAATATTACGATAATCTGCAGGATTCCATGATAAAGGACATATAAGGTTCATTTTTGATAAATATTTTACCACGTTTGATGGAGATCCATTATAAATACATCGACCTTCTGCCAAAAAATAAACCTGAAATGAAGTAGAAAAAAAGGTGATATTCAGTTTCCTTTCTTCTTCTGTTTGTTCTATTGAAACATTTTTCAAAAGATTTGGCTGTATAGAGGAATCTGCGATTCTAACTCATTGATTTCCGATCATATCTCACTTTAAATGATATCAAATCGATTGAAAAACAAAGCTTTCTTTGTAATTAATTATCAGTAAATCAAAAAATTCATGTAATGGTAATGAAATATCTCAGAGGAGTATGCGGGGTCACAAGATTTGAAGATGTTCAGTAGTTTACAGAAGATTTTAGAACAAAACCAGCTCAGGTTGTTAGGACATGCGAGTAGAAGTAATGGAAAGAAACAAGTAGGAAAAATATGGGAAATTGGAGTAATTAAAAGGAAAATTGAGAAAGCCAAAGGAAAAATTTTATATATATGTTTGTTCTTATAACTAGTTTTACGATTTGAAAAACTACAAACTTATGTATAAAGCAATTGTAATAATTAAGTGAATTTAATTTCTAAAATAAAGGGGCACGTTCGCATATTAGAAAAAGAAACGGGTTTTCTAGTGGTAGGTACTGTAATTCAATAATACTCCTGACCATGCAATAGAGGGTGTTTTTATAAGAGACTACGGGAATAATAGCTGCTATAACATACCCACCCTTATACGTTATGACTACACAATGTCCTAAATTGTAGGGTAAGGGATACCGTTTACTATCGAGCGCGTATTTGAAGTAATTTAGGTAATTTTTAATTATGAAATTGATTAAAATAAGCTTACCTGGTCAAATTCATCAAAAATGTATTTGGAGGGTTGGTGAATTGAACAAATAATTATTCTCCCTTGCATACATATTTTTTTTATGATATCTACGCATTTTGTGGCTGATACACAATCCATACCTCTAAAAGAACAGTATCGTACAGCTACAATATATTTAAACGAAGATTTAGTTATATTATATTAATTTTTTTTGAAGAGTAAGTACGTAAAAAGTAAATTTAAACAATATATATATATTTCTCGTATTGTTTTGCGATAATTAATAGGGGTGGAGAGATGAAGTGATACTAATCGTAAGTGATACTAAAGAGAAAGATTTTAAAAATTACCGTTTTTATATAAAAGAATTATTGTTGTTTATGGACACCCCTACTAAGTATAATTACTTAATATTAAGCACTTTTAGTAACAGGAGACTATAAGTCGCTTTTGTTTTAGTTTGACAATTAGTTGAAAGGGGCCAGCATTTATCGGGTTATTGTTTAATTGGGAGGAGTTAATTGTTTATGATACGGATTCATTTGTTTATTAGTTGAAAAGGTAAATAGCTAGCTAATTGTGGCACAATTCGCGAATACGGTAACGCCTGTTCGATATCATTTCAATTAAATAAAATGGTTGATTGTGTAATAAAAAATACTTATGATAGACACAGTTTCAAAAACCAATTGCAAATAAACGCATCTTCTAGCTAGCGAGATAATTAAAATAATTACAATAAACCTTTGCAATGAAATGTAAGCATATACCCATCTATAAATACAGGGTGTATCTGTTATAAATACTATCTATACTAAAAAACAAGTATACGGTTTGAGAGAAAATTTGGAATTTGACTAAAAACTTTGAATAAAATAAGAAATAACGAATAATAT
>NW_020442464.1:4168391-4171387 GCF_000699045.2 Agrilus planipennis
CAGTTGTTTATAGACATTTTACGCTTCACCATTCGATCACTGCCTATAAACAACTGTTAAATAAATAAAAATCTTGTCTAGTTCTTCAACCGTTAAGTGAAAGCAAGGAGTAACTCATTATGTATTTCTTTTACTAGGTCTAGGCCTCTGTCGCTGATATTTGTTCTAAATAAATTCGTAACTGGGTTACATGATAAGCTGTTTTTTTTTGTCACTTAATTTGTTATTAAACTGGAAATTGTTATTCAGGACCTTTTATGACCTGTAAGAACAAAAAGGAATTGCAAATTGATTGTCAAGGTTTTAATGCAAACTACATACAATTCAGCGGTATGATTTCACATTTGCATTTAAACATTAATGTTACCTTACACCAGTTTGGTAAAAGGGATCTATTCATGAGCTCGATTATTATTTTTAAAAGTAACTAATAAAGTTTATAAAAATTTTATTTTAAAGATTAAAGTAAACATAAAACCAAAAATAAGACGCAAGTGTTTAGAAAAATACTAAGTGAGTGTCCTATTAAACGCCATCTATTATTCATATCATCCAAGTATGTTTGTAAGGTAATGATGAATTTCGATAGATGGCGGAATAAGTAACTTTTTTTACCCACATTTGGTATAACTCACAATAGCAAGTTAAAGTTGTTAAACAATACAAACAAACGTAACCTTTTTTGACAAATATTCGTTAATTAAGTAACCATGCTAATAATAGGAATGGTTAACGAGTGTTAACTGTAGTTAACTTAAAAGAAAATCAAACGAATTTTCCCAAAACGTGTTTCGTTTAACTCAATGGAAACAAAAGAAATTAATGAAAAAGCTTTCAGTAAATTACTTTTAAATTTTATAACATTGCTTTTCTTTTTGTACCAAATTGTGTTTAACTTATATTATATAGGTACTTACTTACCCATTATGAAATTATGTTTATAATGTTTTATTGCAGAGTACGACAAATTACTGTAAAATTTATCTGCAATTCAATATCTACATTCTACACATAGCTGGTTTGACCTTTATATCTAATCTCAATTGCTAGAAGTTATTTTTTTATTGTTATACGTTATTACATGTGTAGGAAAATGCAGAAAACAGTCTAGTCAGTACGTAGCTATTGTTNACCTGAAAGTTTTCTTATACAAAAAATACCTATAATAGCATAAATTATTATTGGATTACGAACAACTTTTTGAGTTTTTGTGATATACAATTATGAAACTGGCAATATCGATGAAGGGTTTAATGCTGATTGGTTAGTAATTTAAATCCTATGGTAAAATTCTATTTAATAATAGACAATCCTGTAAAACTTACGGGATACTTACAATAATCCAGCTAAAATGTTTAGTAAGGTTGTCTTCCCGGATCCACTTCCTCCTAGTATAGCTGTTAAGTGTTTTGATCTGAAGCTTCCATTAATTTTTTTAAGAATCTCTTTCTTACCTTTAAATGATATCAAATCTATTGAAAAACAAAGCTTCCTTTGTAATTAATTATCAGTAAATCAAAAAATACATGTAATGGTAATGAAATATCTCAGAGTATGTGGAGTCACAAGATTTGACAGAATAAAAAACGTGATCGTTCGGTAGGATGTAGGAATATGTTCAGTACAGAAGATTGTAGAACAAACCTGCTTAGGTTGTTAGGACATGCGAGTAGAAGTAATGGAAAGAAACAAGTAGGAAAAATATGGGAAATTGGAGTAATTAAAAGGAAAATTGAGAAAGCCAAAGGAAAAATTTTATATATATGTTTGTTCTTATAACTAGTTTTACGATTTGAAAAACTACAAACTTATGTATAAAGCAATTGTAATAATTAAGTGAATTTAATTTCTAAAATAAAGGGGCACGTTCGCATATTAGAAAAAGAAACGGGTTTTCTAGTGGTAGGTACTGTAATTCAATAATACTCCTGACCATGCAATAGAGGGTGTTTTTATAAGAGACTACGGGAATAATAGCTGCTATAACATACCCACCCTTATACGTTATGACTACACAATGTCCTAAATTGTAGGGTAAGGGATACCGTTTACTATCGAGCGCGTATTTGAAGTAATTTAGGTAATTTTTAATTATGAAATTGATTAAAATAAGCTTACCTGGTCAAATTCATCAAAAATGTATTTGGAGGGTTGGTGAATTGAACAAATAATTATTCTCCCTTGCATACATATTTTTTTTATGATATCTACGCATTTTGTGGCTGATACACAATCCATACCTCTAAAAGAACAGTATCGTACAGCTACAATATATTTAAACGAAGATTTAGTTATATTATATTAATTTTTTTTGAAGAGTAAGTACGTAAAAAGTAAATTTAAACAATATATATATATTTCTCGTATTGTTTTGCGATAATTAATAGGGGTGGAGAGATGAAGTGATACTAATCGTAAGTGATACTAAAGAGAAAGATTTTAAAAATTACCGTTTTTATATAAAAGAATTATTGTTGTTTATGGACACCCCTACTAAGTATAATTACTTAATATTAAGCACTTTTAGTAACAGGAGACTATAAGTCGCTTTTGTTTTAGTTTGACAATTAGTTGAAAGGGGCCAGCATTTATCGGGTTATTGTTTAATTGGGAGGAGTTAATTGTTTATGATACGGATTCATTTGTTTATTAGTTGAAAAGGTAAATAGCTAGCTAATTGTGGCACAATTCGCGAATACGGTAACGCCTGTTCGATATCATTTCAATTAAATAAAATGGTTGATTGTGTAATAAAAAATACTTATGATAGACACAGTTTCAAAAACCAATTGCAAATAAACGCATCTTCTAGCTAGCGAGATAATTAAAATAATTACAATAAACCTTTGCAATGAAATGTAAGCATATACCCATCTATAAATACAGGGTGTATCTGTTATAAATACTATCTATACTAAAAAACAAGTATACGGTTTGAGAGAAAATTTGGAATTTGACTAAAAACTTTGAATAAAATAAGAAATAACGAATAATAT
>NW_020442464.1:4175251-4183781 GCF_000699045.2 Agrilus planipennis
CAGTTGTTTATAGACATTTTACGCTTCACCATTCGATCACTGCCTATAAACAACTGTTAAATAAATAAAAATCTTGTCTAGTTCTTCAACCGTTAAGTGAAAGCAAGGAGTAACTCATTATGTATTTCTTTTACTAGGTCTAGGCCTCTGTCGCTGATATTTGTTCTAAATAAATTCGTAACTGGGTTACATGATAAGCTGTTTTTTTTTGTCACTTAATTTGTTATTAAACTGGAAATTGTTATTCAGGACCTTTTATGACCTGTAAGAACAAAAAGGAATTGCAAATTGATTGTCAAGGTTTTAATGCAAACTACATACAATTCAGCGGTATGATTTCACATTTGCATTTAAACATTAATGTTACCTTACACCAGTTTGGTAAAAGGGATCTATTCATGAGCTCGATTATTATTTTTAAAAGTAACTAATAAAGTTTATAAAAATTTTATTTTAAAGATTAAAGTAAACATAAAACCAAAAATAAGACGCAAGTGTTTAGAAAAATACTAAGTGAGTGTCCTATTAAACGCCATCTAATATTCATATCATCCAAGTATGTTTGTAAGGTAATGATGAATTTCGATAGATGGCGGAATAAGTAACTTTTTTTACCCAGATTTGGTATAACTCACAATAGCAAGTTAAAGTTGTTAAACAATACAAACAAACGTAACCTTTTTTGACAAATATTCGTTAATTAAGTAACCATGCTAATAATAGGAATGGTTAACGAGTGTTAACTGTAGTTAACTTAAAAGAAAATCAAACGAATTTTCCCGAAACGTGTTTCGTTTAACTCAATGGAAACAAAAGAAATTAATGAAAAAGCTTTCAGTAAATTACTTTTAAATTTTATAACAGGTATATGTTGCTTTTCTTTTTGTACCAAATTGGGTTTAACTTATATTATATAGGTACTTACTTACCCAATATGAAATTATGTTTATAATAATACGACAAATTACTGTAAAATTTATCTGCAATTCAATATCTACATTCTACACATAGCTGGTTTGACCTTTATATCTAATCTCAATTGCTAGAAGTTATTTTTTTATTGTTATACGTTATTACATGTGTAGGAAAATGCAGAAAACAGTCTAGTCAGTACGTAGCTATTGTTACATTTTACATGTAACTACAATGTTCTTGATATTAAATTTTACTACTACTTTTCAACATTTATTACGAAATACAGAAACTTTGACAACGTATATTGAAGTTTTATGTATTGTAACTAAAAGATAGTTTAAAAAGGAAAGTACACTGAGACTTAAAGATTTAAAATAATTTCATAATTTTTACTTGTGCAGTAAATGTAATTCGTTAAAATGGCGTAAATGTTTTAAATTTAAAAGCTCCATTAGAATCGTCAAAGTGGACCCAGTTTTTCCGAGTTTTCTCCTGTAAAGTGGGTTGTCTACCAACATTACCACATTGTACATAATATAGGTGATTTTGTTCTATAACTATAAAACAATTAATGATTAGATAAACCGTATTGCCAAAATTGAAACATACATTGATAAGAAATAGGTAACTTTTGTGGTAACCCATTAAATCCATTAGTGGACCATCATGAATAATATTTTCAATTTTAATCCCTTTTCCGCGTAAAGTTGGTTGTCTATTTGAATTGTTTAGTTTCTGCAATTTAATAAAACAATCAAAATATCTCAAGTTTTTGTACAATTTCAAACAAATTGTCCTCCCAACCATCATGACGAATGTAGTAAAATATCATCTGTCCAAAACGCAGATTTATGACTTTATTTTATGACACAATTTTTAGGGTCCAAAAAAGAGCTTTGAACTTTTCATCTACAAAAAATCTCATAATATGTCTACAAAGTATTGATAGTAAGCTTTAACGTATATTAATTTAATAATGCTTCCATTTTATTAAGTTTGTTATGTAATAAGTAGAATTAAAATTCATTTGTTTATTTCTTACGTTTTTCTTCTGTTTGTAAATAAAGATTGTTGTCCCGAAGACATTTCCTAGAAAAGATGTTGGAAAAATTCTTAGAAAAATTTAAATATTGAATCGAATAATTCTAAATTTCAAGGCCAATTACAGTGATAGTTTTATTGGGACCTTTTTATGTGTTTTTTTGTAAGTGAAGCAACACAACAAACAAACAAGCTTAAAAGATAAGATGTTGACCTACAGTACTTGTTTAGTTATTTTTGGACAATTGAATGGTGTTTATAAAAATAGATATATAATAAGAACAAACTTCTAAAAAGGTTTGTTCACAAATAAGCCACGAATATCTTATTTGGTTAACTTACTAAATCCGAAGTTGTTATTGCTAATTGGAAGTTAATTAAGTATTTTGAACAAAAGCCTTTAAAGATTATTTCATAATCGCTTTTTTCTAAGAACTTGTCTTCGCTTCGTCTTCATCTTTTTTTCTATAACATCATCGATATCTTTGTTAGTATTTGTTCTTTAACACATTGTTATTTACAATTTATATGAATTTTTCCGAAGAAAATCAAATGCTAATGTTAATTTGTAGATATGTTGAAAGTTGAATATAATTATATTTATATATCGCATTGAAAAAGACGTCACAAACTAAATATTTGATAATGTTATCAAACTTTGCAATAGATACGCCATCAGAAGTCATTTGACACATAACTGTTTGTTTTCAAAAATTTGTATATAATTGATTTCGTAAATGCTATCTTACGAAGTTATTTCGACTCGCAATACTGTGCTAGGTATATGCATATATTAACATTTGTGTATTAATTTATTATGGATTATTACGTGGTATTTAATTTTAAATAAATAATAGTAATAATAAAGGGTACTTACCTTATGACACTGTTGTTTTACTACCTACTAACCGTCTCTAAATGGCCCTAGTGAAATCGAAATTAAATTCCACTGAATTTGAAAACTAAAAGACATTTTACACTTCACCATTCGACCACTGCCTATAAACAACTGTTAAATAAATAAAAATCTTGTCTAGTTCTTCAACCGTTAAGTGAAAGCAAGGAGTAACTCATTATGTATTTCTTTTACTAGGTCTAGGCCTCAGTCGCTGATATTTGTTCTAAATAAATTCGTAACTGGGTTACATGATAAGCTGTTTTTTTTTGTCACTTAATTTGTTATTAAACTGGAAATTGTTATTCAGGACCTTTTATGA
Source organism: Agrilus planipennis (assembly GCF_000699045.2). Lineage (NCBI taxonomy): Eukaryota > Metazoa > Arthropoda > Insecta > Coleoptera > Buprestidae > Agrilus > Agrilus planipennis. Next base: position 4,178,425 of record NW_020442464.1, read on the forward strand.
CCTGTAAGAACAAAAAGGAATTGCAAATTGATTGTCAAGGTTTTAATGCAAACTACATACAATTCAGCGGTATGATTTCACATTTGCATTTAAACATTAATGTTACCTTACACCAGTTTGGTAAAAGGGATCTATTCATGAGCTCGATTATTATTTTTAAAAGTANACAAATTTAAATTTTTCAAAATTACTTTCGCAAAAAACGCGTATTGAGTGTGACAAAGTTTTTACACAATTTCCAACAAAAAAATATAAGAAAATAGTTTTCAAATAGATATAGCTTTTGTTTGATTGCAATTCCTTAAGTTATAAGCAAACAAAAATTATAAAAATTCCCCACTGAGAGCAAGTATTTTACATTGTTCCTTGAGTAAAATAAAGGCTTGCGCACATGCCTGCATATATCGGAATCGAACGGACGGCACGGAACGGAAAAGTGTAAAATATTTTTAAATCTTAAAAATTCGTGAAATATTCCTATAATCAGAATTAAAACCGTTTTGCTGTCTACAGGGCGTGTAGATAGCTATACAGGTCGGAATTTTTTCGTTAACTGTAGATAATAAAGGTCTTTATCTAAAACTCGTAATAACTTTTTCTGTGTGACGTTTCTGTTCCGTGTGCCGTCCGAGCGATTCCGATATAGTGTAAGCCCAACTTTACTCAATAAGTTTACGGTAATAATAAACAGTCTTTAGTTGATTACGAAACAAGACAATTAATTATTCAATAAATCAACCAGGGAGTGGTTTAAAATAAATATAAGTATTTTTAATGAAAAAAGTTTCCTCATTTTTAATTTGTATTATATTTGATTTTGATGCAGACTGATACGAAACGAATAATGTAATATTACTTTCAGTTATTATGTAATACCAATCTTGAACAATATACAATAACCATTATCACGACTTTTGATTTATTTTTTTGTACATTTCGAAATTTCTGATAAGAATACAATCAGAGAAATAGAAAAAATATCGTCTTTAATTATTTTTTTATATGTATGTATTATATTTTTATCATAATAATGGTAAAGTGATGTGATTAAAAAGAAAATTAAATATGATTTAAATTATTTTCTCGTTTTTCAGACGATAACTTTTACAATACTATCTATAGATAGCACAATAAAGACAATTATTAAATAATTAATTTATAAGAACATTTTTTCTATTTGTTTACCAACCGATTCACGCAGTATTTAAAGAAATTGATATGCATTTCAAAAAAAAGTTATAAGTATAATATTGCGCGTCTCTACATGATGGCTACTTTGCATACATGCAACTTAGATTATGAGTAATTTTTTCCATAAGTATTAAAGTATCTGTACGACAACAAGGTCATATACAATGAACATTAAAAGGTATAAAATTACTTAACGATCGAAATTTTTATCTTTACGTACAATGTTCATGTCATATCACAGCGTTTTTATATTTTGCTTCGATACATTTTAAATGATTATTGTTATTACTTTTTTAAAATTGGTTCACATGTTAAAGTTGTTGAAATCAACATTAATTGTTCTACATCATTTAGTGATACGAAAATCTATACAATATTTAAGTGCGATAATTCAATGCCTGATAGAAACGATTTGGAAAATTTGTTGGCCATCTAGAGGAGCACACATAGACGAGAGAAGCGAATGGAACTGATTGTAAAATCATTTTTCAACACGTACCTACCTCCATATATTTAAATAAATACACTTACAATTAGTATTGCTAAGTTTGTGCACGATTTTATTTAAAGTTGCGAGTACTCGGAATGAATTCATATTAATTCGTAACAGAGTAATGGATTTATCACAAGCTTGTAGAAAAAACAGACTGCACGTTTTATTCCTACTAGCTATTAATGATTGTGGGGGACCAGTCCCGCTAGTGCAAAGCCGGAGGATATAGTGGGAGACCATCTTCAGTCACCTTTTAGGAAATGTGGAAATGAGTTGGGAAGAAACAGATGAGATGGACAAAATGAAGCATGCTAGTTACACACCTGAATTTTTAAGGAATTTAGGAATTTATGTTCTGTGCGAATCTTGATTGTAGTTTTTTTGTAACGTATTTATGTACGATAATGGTATAAACTTAATAAACTTGTAGGGAAATTACTTGTAAAAAGAAAAATAATTCATGTTTACAAAGTTTTCTGAATTTTCTTTAATTACGAATTTGTAGAGGTGTGAGGTGTATTGGACGAAATTATGGAATAATCTTGCAAATTTTACTGTTTGTTATGTGTTTGTTTTGTTAATGTTTGTATACCTCGTTCAATTAATATGGGGGTCATTATCAGTTTCTAAAAATTTCCATAGTTTTAAAATTTCACTAGTTTCTAACTTCACAAACAATTGGAATCCGGTTAAAAATCCAGAATTTTTCATATATCTTTTTTAAACGCACTTAAATCTGATAATTTGATAACAAACACTCCACTAGTTGCCAAGGCAACAAAATGTTGTAGATGTGGGACCAGATGTTTAAATTTTATTTCAGGTGCTACTACAATTAGACTGAATTGCCATAAAATGAAAAGTAATTATGAATGTTACTTCAAGTTTATGTCTATGTCTATGTTATTCATTTGAAGACTCCGTCCATCAGTAGTTTTTACGTGATGCGTTCACAAATAGACAACAATTAAAAAAACGGTCTTATCGTTAATGCCATTATATCACTTTGTAAATTAAAAATGACTGATAAGTCGTGAATGTTATATGATGGTAGCAAAAATTTACAAATTACGAAAATTTCGAAACTATTTTTAAAATTCTGAAGTAGCGTAGCGAGTTATTATTTGGGGGTTGTATACCACTTGAAGGTTGGTTATGGTTGGGAAGCTTCTCTTTTGATTGGAAATTTATTCTAATCCATTTATTAAATCATGTTTTGAGACCTTTTGTAAACCAAGGAACATCTTCAAAGTCCTTCCAGTCAGACTCCTCTTGCAAAGGATGCAAAAATGTTTTATAACTACTCTTTCTTCCGAACCGACAAAAGGTGTGAAAAAGACGTGGATCCATTAGGGTGCTGGTGGTTTTCAAAACTACAGTAATTACTACAAACTCGTTTGTAATTTTCTCCGGTAATTCCCCGCGCGAAAGCATTCTCTACAACGTCTACAAAGCGCTTTACATCGTATGTATTATACATAGGGTTGCCACCTTTTCAGTCTTTACATAAAGTATTTCTCGACTAAAAGGTTCAAAATAAAAAGTACTCACTTAAATACATTACTGTATTTTGCATTTTACAAATAGAAAATACGTTTGGAAAAGTATTTCAAATAAATCATCGTCTATTATACATAGGGTTGCCACCTTTTCAGGCTTTACATAAAGTATTTCTCGACTAAATGGTTCAAAATAAAAAGTACTCAACATATAAATTAAGTATTTTATTTTTTGTTTTTAAAAACATATTTTTTGTTACACCTAGCAGCCAGTAACAAATTGCTGTCGCTCTTAAATACATTAATAGCCTCTAAACAAGGCAAACAAAGATTTAAGTAAACTAAAAGTTCATTTTTAATTAGTTGTAATGAAGCTTTATTCCTGTCGTCCCGCCACTTTGCGTTCATAACAGAGAATACTCTTTCTGTAAATGNTATGAAGATTGGAAAAACTTTGGCGGTTGTTGTAGAACAAACAGAATAGCTCAAAACCCCAACGCCAAAACAAGACACTGTAGTTGTCCGAAGCACTTTTCGGTAACAAAGTTACCTTCTTCAGGGACTGAAGTAAACTGAACTACTACAGTGTCTTGTTTTGGCGTTGGGGTTTTGAGCCATTCTATTTGTTCTACAACAACCGCCAAAGTTTTTCCAATCTTCATATTTATGTGTCATGTAAAGTATAACGTACGCACAGTCGAAATAGAGTACAATACTTTATAATAAAGTACGGGTGGCAACTCTAATTATAAATGATGTAATTTAACGTTATTGCATGCACCTAAAACTGAGGCTTACCACTACACCCATCTCAAATAATCAAATTTGTACCAGTCGGAATATTTAGACCCGTTCACTTTCTTGCAATTGTTTAGTTCCATCTCGAATACATCAAAATAAGCGATTTTGAATTGATAACATCTTGGATACTGAAATACGCGTTAGTTGGCTGCGTCTTTTGATTAATGGTCATCAGGTAGTTCCAGAATATTGGAAGATGGGATGTTGATGGAACAAATAGTCTTTATTCCATTCTAAGGAATAATGGAGGGTGCCTACCACCAAAACAGTATGTACCAATAGCTAATGCCAGTGAGTTTCATTGGCACAATTTTGATTGTATGTATCGTATTGAAACATTTTACGGAAAATGATAAAATGCACCACAACAGCCATAAACAGTTGATTGAATGAGCTTATTGTTCGTTGGTTGTTACAAAAGTTCATTATTAGGCAAATAAAGAGCTATTAAAAGTGAGAGTATCCACATGTTAAGACTAATTATGTTTACACGCACTCGAGCCAAGGAAAAGCGGTTAATTTACGTGGTAACATTCGCAAATTGTCGTTCTAATTAGTCACTCAGTTTTAGCATTTGTGTGTGTAAGTGTCGAGTATCCATGTGCGCGGAAACAGACAAACATCGCATCGGGATTGTTTTACGATTATTAGAATATTTAATCGCGGGGCCCTTTCGCGCATGTTCTCTCGGTGGAAGGGATTGAGACATAAAATAGATTTTAACAACGAACAGACTTGCCAGTACTGATCTGTGCAGTGATTCCGTTTTTTGTTTACAAACAAGTATTAATGAACAGCTGATTGTCATCGAAACTTAAAACAGGTAGGACTGGAGAGTTACTTTTCTTTGCTGTTTTTCTGAATGTTGTTGCTTACATTGAGTGCATGCTTGTGCCGACGGAAGTCCTTGCACTCGATGCGAGGTTGCGGACTTTTCCTACTCGCTCACTGCGTTATCGTTAGCTGCGTGTGGAAAACCAAGCGCTACGGCGAAATGTAACAAAGAATTTCCTTCCTTGCTTGTTTTCACTGTACACACGTTGACGTTATAAGATAAGGCGCTGTTTGTGATAACGTTTGACCTTAAGATCATCACGTACGTACAAAAATTAATACACACAGATGTACCTCCCATTTCTTTGTATCTATCTATTTCCGCGAGTAACTGTTGAAAGTTAAAATTCAGTCATTTTCTCTTTATGTAAAAGAAAACTATGTATGCATATATAGGTAGGTACGTGTACATATATTATTTTGTTGTCATCTTTTCCATCTAAAAATAAACGAAAACATCACGCTTGATAAACTTTTTAATGCGCTTGTAGCTACTAAATTTACGAATAAACATTAAAGATATTAATTTTAAATTTAAA
>NW_020442464.1:4183983-4214966 GCF_000699045.2 Agrilus planipennis
CTTAAGAACTTACAGGTTTTTATTGGATTTAATTACAGTTTTTGGATTTGGTTACTAATCCAAAAATGAGCTTATTAAATAAATTTATTACTACTAAAATGTTGACTTCAAATACAGGGGATATTACTTTTAATTAATGTGTACTTATAAAAGATGTAAACATGTAATTATTTTTTTAATGTTTTGAATTTAGAGTTTTCAAGTTGTTTCTATAAAATCCTGAGAATTTCTCAAAATGGTGTTATCAACTAAAACAAATATTTTTCAATATAACAACTTGCGTATGTTTAGCTCAGGATGCAATAGTTGATATGAACAATGAGATTATAAAGTAAACAAATCGAAAACACATACTGGCTTTACTATCAGAAGCATTCAACTGAAATCAATTTTTATTTCAGATTTTGCTTTAAAACAGTGAAAAAAATCCCTTCAGTTTATGCAAGAATTTCAATTATTCGTATGAAAGTAACAACAAAAAAAACTAGCTCACTTGAATAATAAAATTAACTTAATGCGTCCCTGGTGTGCACACAATTGCGTCATTAAGTATTAAGTTAATTATGTATTATCTGTTTACTTGTTTTTAATCATTTAAATCATCAGAAGTAATTTTTCATTTAGTTGTTAAAAGTGATACCTAATACATACCAGCAAAATTAAAATACATCGTTATTTTTCTAGCCCATAATAGGTACTGTAAAATATTTTGTTAAATGACTTTTTTATCTATATAAATAATAAAAGGTAAATCCTTATATTTATTTGTTTACATACTTACATATACATATTGACCTATTTTTCTTGAGTTTTTTTTATTTGTATTTTAATGATTTAGATTAAAGATATTTAAGGTTACGTACTAGTTTTGTAAAACCAATTATAAGGGTTTTTAATACAATCCAGAACAATATATGTGTATTGTAAGTACGTGCAATACAATTTAATTTAATTTAATTAAACGGTTAATTAAAGTGGATTTTCATTTGTTTGATTAAATTTTTTCTACTTTTTGTAACATGAGTATTGAAAGCTAATTATGATTTTTAATCACTTAACGTACGTTAGTACTGTTTGTATGTAACGCCAAGGATAATTAGTGCGTTCTTTGTGGTGAAAAATATGTGTTCAATTTTGTAATGACATTCGGAATATAAGGCAGAATTTATTAACTTTCTTATTTGGACGGGGTTGTGTAAGAAAACCGTCTGACAACTGGATAACTGGATTTATTTGTATCTATAATGCACCGTTGATTACAGATTACAGAAAATTAACGTTTTATTATTTATTTATTACATAAAGGTGCATATGATAATATGAAATTATACATGGAAATTAATTTCAGAGAAAGTAGATTAACATTTCGGTAATAACAAACAAACTAGGACATAATTATGTAAATATTTATGTGGTCCGATGGTTATATAATAAAAATTGACCAAGAAACATTCAAGAAAACTTTTAATGTTTTTTAATGTATGTAGTTAGCATTGATACATCTGTTCATATAATAATAATCATCATCATCATAGGATCGTGAATCCTAAGACTGGTTGGACACGCACCTCCACTCTTTCCTATCCTGAGCTAATCTTCGCATTTCCTAGAAACTAGAACATCCCACATCCTGAAATATTTGTATATATACTAAGATTAGTGAATGATGATTTTCTGTTTTTTGATAAAAAAAAAATTATCTGGGATATTTCAGGATAATGTTGCTTTATGATCTCGAAAACTTAAGATTACAATCTGTCACATGAGATTGTAAACTCTAAAGTTTGTGAAGATCGGTATTTACAATTTTACGGTGACATATATACAATTTTAGTAGTAGGTACCATATTTTTTGGGGGACCCAAAATCCAGATCTTGTTCTGGGCGCCCATAAGCTTAGCTACGAAACTGTTTATCATTGCAATTTCTTTTACTTGTGATTTTTACGCTATGTTCAGTTATTATCATGCTAATAAAAATAGCATTAAATGCAATTCATGCAGTTAATACGCCTTATTATTGTATAACCAAAACACAAGCATATTGGTAATAATTTGTTGCAGTACTTTGTAATAAGTTCGAGTCGATTTGTTTTTTAGGTATATATTATAATTGAAAAATAGAGAAAAATAAATTGGTTGGTTACCTTCATTATAATGATTTTATGAAAATTTTACTGTTCTAATTGATTAAATGGTATAGTTTGCGTTTGTTTTCTTGCTTAATGCATGTAATTGGATTACATTACTTGACATATCTTTGGTGTATACTTTATGGCGTTACAGTGGATTTCGGGTATAACGAAAACGAAGGGACCACTGTAATTTCGTCGTTATATCCAGAAGTCGTTACAGGCAAAGCTAAAGAAGATACAGAAACACGCAGTTTTTCCATTTTGAAACAATTTTCGCCATTTTTTAACAGTAAATGTACATCTGGAAGTCACACTTATTAAAAAGTTTACTAAACACAATTCCTACTCAGAAACAACGGTAAAGGTCACCACACTTGTTGACTATTTGTGTGAATGTAAATAAAAGATAAGAAAGCTCTTTATGTCTTTAGCGGCCGACTCTGGTCTCTATATCTACATGGGATTACTAGGGATTTGTTACAAACGATTCATTAAAAAACAGTCGCTACGCCCGAACTCGGCGTTACATCCGAAGTCACTATAGTCACATGAATTTTATACTAAAGTATGCTTTAAATTCAAGGGACTTACATATGACGTCGCTATAGCACAGTGGCCGCTATAACCAAGGTCGTAATAAACGAAATCCACTGTATATGTATTCTTCTGTATGTGACTTCATTTTTCGACTGTTAGATAGTAGGTGAAGTACTTAGGCCAGCTTCTGTTTTGGAATTTTATTTCAAAACTATTGACATAATCGTTATTCATTGAAAACTAGTCGAGTAGCAAGCACCAAAGTATTACTTATTTAATGATACATAAATAATTCATTTACGATAAGAGATTGTATCGTTTTGATATTGACGTATCATCTTGAGTTTAATGCTCTAATTTTCCAACTGTTTGGTGTATATTTAGTATCTCGAACACGAGATCGTCACATGTGCGTTTATAGTTTGTACAATACAATGTTCCGTTATATATAATATATTTTTGGATAGAAAAAATAAAGGAAATTTTTAAGCGCGTAATTTCTATTTAAGAAAAGACGAATCTCGTAGTTGGAAATTTAATATTCATCTTTAACTTTTTGTTGTAGAACTAATTTTGCAAACAATGCATTAAAATAAAACATAAATATTACAATTTAGAAATTTATAGTAAACATTTCTCTAATATGTTTATGTAAACAAATTGAGAAAATTATTCTTGGCTTCGTTCTTGGAAAATATTATTACAGTAATATCTTAAAAATGTGAAATGGAAATTTGAATGATTTATGATCTTATGAAAGGCTTGCATTATGTGTTGGTATCACAAAAAGGCAGAGCAATCTTGATTGTATATTTTGTAAGCTTGGATTGCTTGTTACTTTGTCATTACCATAAAAAATATTTCAATGCATTTCTGTAAGTGAAATGCAATTAAATTATTAGGTTTGTTATTGTCCTTTAGTTTTTGTTTGTTATCGTACGTTTCTTATAAATTCATTACGTATTTGTGGTTACCTTTGGAAAACACATTTTAATCACAACTAGGATCAAGTATCAAAATGTGGTTTTTATACCTAACAATTATTCAGATTAGTTAATTATTTTTTGACTTATAACTCAATATTTACTGATAAGAAAAATAAAAATAAGTATAATTATTCAGATAAGTTCATTACTTGTCGACTTATAGTGATAAGATTGAAAAACCGCCTTTGAACAAAAAAAGAAATGAAAAATGTAGACGGCTGTAATCTATTCAGTGTCTTGATTGAAACATATCACATTAAAAAAAAAAAGAATTCGTAATAATTGAAGATATTACAGACAACTTTTTGTTACTTTTTACAATACCTGCTTTTGAAGCACACTTCAGTTGATATTCTAAATAAGGATCTAAAAGTGTTTGTGAAAAGAGTTGTATAACAGTTCAAGTTCACCTTCAAACTTGTCCTGAAAGTCTCGAAGAGAACTCTATATTTACCGCGAACCTTTTGTGTTTTTATTCAACTCAATGTGGGTACAATGAGAAAATCAATACCCTTTAAAAGGACTAGCTAACCTAGCGCTTATGTAACAATTTTTCGATGGAATTCAAATTTTTATTTTCGTGAACATGCTAGGGAATCATAATTTGATAATCCACAAGAATTTTAGTTGTTGTGATGCAAATACAGGGTGTTTCAGAAACAAGTAATAAGCTTTGGAAGGGGTTAATTAGATGCAGTAGGGAATAGCATGGTGTGTAAAAAAATTTATAAGAAAATCAGGGGAAGTTGCAATCCGATGCTATCCAGAGGCGTGAATTGGCAAACTATAAGGAAATTGTGATAATAATTAGGCAGATACATCAATGAAAAATGTAAATAGTGACGGTTATAATAATCTTTAAACGCCTATTGTGATAATAATTAATTAAATAGCTACTTTGTTCATTGCTGCCAGTATGCAGTACTATATAAAGGACCTACACCTCTCTACATGACATTAAAACACAAACACAAAATAAATACTCGCACAACACTGCAGCTTGTTGAATGCGGCGTTGCAGTGTCGTATCTCCCTGCCAGTGCCGGACTGGACCTTGGCAACCTTCAAATACGTTTTTCTCGCCTATCGGACTGTAATTTGTTGTGGGATGTAGGAGGCCTGTTCAATAAGTTATGTAGTTCATTTAAAAGAAACCATAAAGACATAAATAGCTTCTGCCAACTTGATTCGGTCGTTTACCGTTTTTATCTTGAAATAACGTAAATAGAGCAAAGTACAAGGACAGTTGCCAAACACTGTTCGTTTTCACGGTTCTGTATATCTTACCATTTTCCATTCGTTTATTTTTACTAACGATTCTATAAAAGTGTTGACCGATTCACTTTTCACTTACATATAAGTACCAAACAATTAGTAACATGTAGTAAGTTCGTGTTTTTCGTAACATATTTCAGTGTAATATTATTAGACTAGAGCATGTTCCAACGGTAACATTAACTATTGACACATAGGTAGTAACATAAATTTCCACAATTTGTATTATTAATATGCAAGGTCATAATAATTGTTTGGTCAAATATTGGTCACCTCTATTACTCTAAAGAGAGAGTTTGTATTACATAATTCTACTACAGTTATTTATCAAAGTCTTTTAATTTTCTGTTGTTGTGATGTGGTTGTTGGATTTTAATCAGGCAAAGGTTGACAAGTTCCAATTCAATTCGGATAATACTTAGGATTTAGCCGTTTTACTTACATACTTATTAAACAAGAAAGTAGGTAGACGATGGTTTATCTGCAGGTGCTGGCTTACTTTCATTCCAGATTGTCCAGGTCAGTAGCAACATTAGAATTCTTGGAAAATAAAAGACAAGTTTTAACACATCGTCTAGGATTTGCTATATGTGTACATAAAACATGGTCATACAATCAGTTACTTTCAGGTTAATGATCAGAGCTTTAGAATAATGAAAAGTATTATGTTAAAATAGGTGAATTCTAAGGTTTATATTGGACAAACGGCTATATTGTTTAATAACAGAATTTGTGAACACAAACCAAAACTGGGGACTTTACAATAACTAAAATATTTAAGGATTCAATTGGCGTTGTTGCCGAAAAAGGAACGGAAGACTTATTAGTTTGTATAAATGACATTGCTAAAGGTCACTTTACTAAACGAAATGTATGTAACCTTTGTGGTTTTATTAAAGGTTGTAAGAACCACAACAGTTAGTTGTACTCAGAACGTATCAGTAAATAATTGTTAATAACAGCAACAAAAGTATTTACTGACTAAACAGATATCAGTGGATTTTTACTAGTGAATTCAGTGAATATTGTACAAAAAATAATGTAATGTAGAATCAAAACGTATTTACTCTATCTGTCTTTGATTCTACACTATAACTGAAAATACTAACAATTGACGCAGCGAAATTAGTAAAAAATAAATAAATGAAATATTTTGATTACAGTCAGTTAAATATCTTTTATTTTAAGCCGATTTTTTTACTTTTAGATAGTACCAACTATATTTAAATTTCCCTAAATTAGTATTTATTTTGGTGATTATTTAAAGCCAATATAATTTTGTTAATTGTAAATTATATTCAATCACTTGTACAAACTTTTATTAATTTCGTGATTGACGGTATTGCTTAATTTTGTTACAATAAGGTTCAAGGTTGTTTAATTTGTAATAATTAACTGGCAGATTTCCCTAGTACTATAATTTATAATAATAATAACTATAAATAATAATAGTTCTTAATACGCGATATGCTATTTTTAAAATGTTACCTGCGAGACAAAGTTGAACAAGATCCAGAAACATTAAAAATCTGTTTACGATAAGGCTTATAATTTCCAGGCCTTTGCCTAAATTAAATTGAAAATGTCGGTGTAGTAATCTGTGTTAATGTAAGTAACTATTTATACGGTATCATTAATTTCGAGGATTAAATTATAAATTTTAAGAGATTAGAGCGATGATCGTCATCAAAAAGGACTTTTGTAGTGCTAATGCGTCATTTGTTTAAGACTTTTATAAAAAACTTAACGGATTAAGTGAATCACAAATAGAAAATTGAAGTCACGCGTCACTCAAAAAAAAATTTGGAAATTAAACTGTGAGTTTTATGGTTAATCAATTACAGAAATTAATTAATAAGATCAATTAATCGTAAGTATGCCCATATCATGACTCAGTAGGTCCTACATGTATCTATTAAAGGACTAAGAACGAAGTGCATAAAAAATTTATTTCCAAGTCCTTTATTTGGCATTCCTTGAATAACTTTTGATTGCGTATAGTTAGTCATTTAATTTCTAATTATGTGGTTAAAAATAAAAGTTGTACTAGAGCGGGAACCATTTTTTACACACATATCGTCCCTATGGTCCTTTCACCTAAACATTCGTCTTCCAGCTTATCGGCAGAACAACAGGAGTTCAGGAAGGCCTTTCCCTTTACTATTACCCTGGGAAAATGTATCGATTAACCAACCCGTAACTCCGAAAATGTTGGTGACTGCGTGATTCTATGACCATTATAACAGACACACACGGCAAGTCATTATATCTGAGGAGAATTCTAAATTTGTGAATAACTCGTTAAATTAAAGATTTTTTTTATTAGAGTTAGTAGCATTACTGAAGTTATATTACCCTATATATTTGTTTTCTGTGGATTTCTTGATTGCTTTATTTTGCTTTTATTTGTCATGATTGCTGTAATTCCTACATTGTATGCATTTTAAGTCAGTTTTTCTCAAAGAAATCAATTTTTCTTTGTCTTCGTGAAGAATTTTAAATTTCGGATAACGAAAATCATTCTATGCCAAAAGTTCAGTGAAATTCGTTAGTTAAGTACCTGTTGGGATTCTTCCAAATTCTTCAATGCAATAATTATTTAAATCTTTGATTGTCTTATTTGTAACTCACTGTTGTTTTTATCTATTTTTGCTTTTACTTGACATTATTTTGTCAGACCCTATACAAAAATGTATGTACGTGCGGTTTCTTATTTTTATATCTCAAGTTTATTATAGATCATTCACTTCGCAGTCTTGAAATATGCACATATATATCGAATATGTGCATGTTGCATCCAGTGTTTTTATATACATATTCTATGTGGAAATTCTACGTGAATTGTATATAAAATTTTGTACTTACATATTGTAAATACTCGCGCGATTTTGCATAATGCATTTTCACGAAAATTAATTCTTTCCTTGCATGAAGGCATATGTAATTCTTATTTTACTGTGGTTTTAGGTACTGTAACGAATAAATGAATTTTGAAGTGGAAATAAACATAATTTGTATTCTTTGTTCGATTGTAGATATAAAATCGCAGATCTTTATACCATTCTTTAGTTTAGTTCAGTTTTCGAACGTGTCTATAGTATAAAATTAAAGTTACTTTTAATTTAAAGAACAAAGTAGTCAGTTGAGGTAATTGTTATCTATTAATTAATAAAGAAGTTAGTTAGTAATACGTTGGTGTGTATCTAAGTATGTTCTTGAAATTACTGTTACAGAAGGTGATCAAAATGAACATTTTAAAAGAAAATAATGATAAACAGATAAAAGAATATTGATTGAAAGGACAGCTAAGAGAAAATATTTCTATAGGAAAGAATTTTTTAAGTAAGTTAAGGCGGTTAATGTTAACAAAACTCATTTTAGATACTGCGATTGGTACAAAAACAATTTCTAAAGTTGCCAATGCTATAAGATACGATAAATCCATTATGTTATTATCAAACTTTTGGTTATGTGTTCCCGAAGTTAAACAGAATCATACTAAGATTTAGAAAATTGTTTAGACATTTAACTTTAACACTCTGTTACATGAAATAACCAAAATTGATATGAATTATATGTGTCTTCGGGGCGCTTTAACACCTTTATAGCTATTAAAGCTAAGATAAATAGTAAAAACAAACATCATTCATATAACCGTTGAGATGGGACGAAATAAGGTCGTTATATCCGACATACACTACAAGCAATTTACGAACAAATACGTAAATGCCCATTTAATTAGTAAAGTGTGCATTTTTATTTTAATACATTATTTAAACGATAAAAATCAGAGCATAAAACTAAATCGTATCTTAACTTCTCCGGCTGTAGTGTTTTGTGAGAATAATCGTTATTGATTGTGATAATCTTTGATTAACATGTATGTGTACGTATTGCTGTCAACTTCCTATAGGACCAGATTTTACTACCCCGCTGTTGTTATATCCAAAGTAAAAGATTAGAACGCGTGAAATGTATGTTATGTATGTATATTAGGGAGGCGTTATATAAGAAGATTTTTACCTACATTGTCACATACAAAACCAATGAAAAGTACAACAGCTTCCTATCTTAGTACTGTTTATGCCGGTGTATAATTAGCCCGTAATTGATAAAATTATTTTCGCAATAACGCAACTAACAATTTCGTTAACAATTTTCTCACGGCTTACATAACGTTTTAATTAATTTGCACTTAAACATTGCGTTGCTCACATATTTATGCTATTATAACTGCGCAAAACAGTAACGTAACAATGTAGCACTATACATTGTAGCAAATACCCTGGTTTATGAAAATTTTACGAAAACAGAGGCAGAATAATAATGTGGACGAAACGTCAGGATAACAACAAGTACCAAAACTTTTTAATCTGAAAAATAATTCATTTCTTTGTAATTTTGTTTTTCGTTTCCGTTTTTATATGCATTATAAGCGACGCGGTAACAGTGCTTTCTATGATTACTTTTTTTACGTCTTGTTTATTCATTGCGTGCTGTTTTTCGTATCATGATGTCATCATTTTCTGTTCTTGATTAGTAGTTATTTAAATTTGTAAACAACATCCTGTCGTAGTTATCTATTTGAAGATATCTTGCCCAGTGATAGTATAATTGCATTTTATAATATATCTGCTAATAATATATTAATTAAATAAAATGCAATGTTTAAATACATGTTTATGTACATCGTTGTTGATTTGAATACTTGATGATTGATACGTATAACAGTAAGGAAGAATATTATTGTTTAATATCTGAAGAAAGTTTCTTTCAACAGCAGTTACTATTTACATGCAACAATTTCTATTACAAGATTCTATTATTTATCGATCCATCGTTAATAATAGTTTTCTGTTTGCTGAATGATTTCTTTCAATGTTTAACATGGATACGGTAATTACTGTACTTAATCGAAGCATGTTAGCTTTTAATTAATTTATAAACACATCTGAAATATTTCGGTTGATTGAAACATTCTAGGACAATTCAATTGTTTCGACCTTTACATTATGAAAATCCATGATTAAATACCAATAAACACTTACAGATACCCCAAGTAAATTATTTCTTGTCATACCCCAATGTGGGACCGAATACTTAAATATATATTGCAATAATAATAGTCGTTAATTGACATCAAAAGACTGTCGTAGTTTTTCTGAATCAAAGTTAATGATCGAATGATTCCAACTTTCTAACGCATTCAGAGTTTGGTGTTTTTTATCCTTTATTGATCAATCGTGAATGTATCAATAATGGTTTTATACTTATTTTGAAACACGTTGTGACGTGTGTGTAAAATGTAGGTGCATTATACAGAGTGTCTAGTTAAGTCAGCATTATTATCATATTGATGTTACGAAGAAAAGTTACACTTTATAAAAACCTCTACATGGTCTCAAACACATAATGACATCATCAGTCTTAATAATTTGTCAGCCGTATACAAGTTTTGATACAAAATATGAAATTTCTGTAACAGTAAAGTACCTTTATTTTTGAAGATAGCAGAAATATTTATAAAGAAAAGTTGTTGAGAATTAAAGAGTAGTTACTGTTCAAATTTCATATTTTGTGCCAAAACTTGTATATGATTGAAAAATTATTAAGTCTGATGATGTCATTATGTGTTTCAGATCATGCAGGACTTTCTACAAAAAGTAACTTTTTTTTGTAAGATTAATAGAAAAAAGTTTTCCATATGCTGAAAAAATAGACGCACTGTATTTAACGTTCCAACGTCAAGGATAAGCGATTCCATCTGGAGCATGAGTACAGTGCGTGCTTCAAATTTACAGCCTTTTTTTATTACAAAAAGTACGGAATTAACACTGCTAGTTTACCTATTGACTACGTAACAAAAATAAATATTTGCATATGTATTACATATTATTGATATACTATTCGTGTAACTGTTTATCTTTAGGTCGTTTTATTACCTATTTCATTTTAATTCAAGGAATATAATGTGAATATCTACTAACTGAGAATACCAAGATGTCTCATTTTTACAATATTTTCTATATACTGAATAATTATTTATTGATAATGTTGGTTTTAAATTTGTATAAGGTCCGTATTTAGGCCAACGATCAAAATTTTATTATTTAAGTAGTATGAAGTCAATAAAAACTGTGTGGAAAGGGTGCTGCTGCTTCATGAAAGCAAATAATAGCTTAAAGTCCTAAGTACGTCCCTGATAAAGCCATCATGTGCGAACGTCTTCAATAAAGAAAATAAATATGACATTATTTTGAGGAAAATGAAAGATTATTAAACAATAACGTATACGTAATATTTTCAATGGATTTTTTTCTAAAAATTGCGGATAATAGCGAAATCTGAAACCTACCGATTATTTATTTCATTCGATTACTAAAGGCATTGTTTAGGAGTTTATTGTTATTAATTTTGACTTGAACGTTGCAAAAACAGTTTTATCGCAACTTTCAACCGATTTGTTAGTCGTTCTTTCATGTTAGAATCGAAGTACATAATCCAACATATTTCCTAATGAAGTTGTTACAAAGAAATTGTTTAAGTATGTTTATTAAAACGGTACGGTAATTGTAGCAAAGAAATTTTCTAGTTTTTGTAATTTTTCGATCGATTGCGTATTTAAAATGTTTTTTTTCTTTGTTGCAGTGGACTATGCCTAACACGACCCTGGAATTTTCGCCCAATGCGGCGTTAAACAAGGTGGTGGCTAACAAATTTATGAATTTACCCATTCCCGATGGAAAAATTCAGGCAATGTATGTCTGGATCGATGGATCCGGAGAAAATTTGAGGGCTAAAACCCGAACTGTAGATTTCATCCCGACAACCGCTCAAGGTAACTAAAGTAAAAATTCTTTTCCTACATTTTAATACAAGTATAATCGCCACATATTGATACAAAAGTAGTTATCGAAAAATTCCTGATATTTTCGGAAATTTTCTCCTAAGATTCATTTATTACACGAATCTATGCGTATGATTTATGACCTTGAATTACCGCCGCGCCGTATCGATTGTGGCTTGCGGCACTCTTTCTCGCTACGGTATCCGAAATTAAATACATTCATGTATGAGAATAAATCTAATAAAATGCCAGTACATTTGACCGAATGAAGTGCAATGTAATTCAAAATAGTTGACAGAGAACGAAATCTTACAACAGACGTTTCGGTTGATTCATTACTTTATTTACAATTAGAAAAACTGTGGGTTACAACAAATGACAACAATAGATTTGATGATTATTAGAATTTATTTTAGATTTGTATATTATAATGGTTAGTGTTCATTATAAACAATAATATGGCATTGCTATTTTTATTACCTACTTCAGAAACAATAGCTTTCGAGTTGGATAAAAAACCAATACGTGTGTATTATTTTTATTCTAGAATTACCCATTTGGAATTTCGATGGTAGCTCAACAGGACAAGCGGAAGGACAAAATTCCGATACTTTCCTCTACCCTGTAGCGTTATTTAATGATCCTTTTAGACAAGGAAACAACAAATTAGTATTATGTGAAACATACAGATATAATCACAAGCCGGCAGGTATAAAAATGATTATCACATATTCAAGGCAACGAAAGTTCTTTAAACGATTATTTTTCCTTTAGCTACAAATCACAGGCATTCCTGTTTACAAGCCATGGAAGCAGCTAAAGATAGTCACCCATGGTTTGGCATCGAACAAGAGTACACTCTTATGGATATGGATTTGAGACCTTTGGGTTGGCCGAAGGGTGGTTTTCCAGGTCCCCAAGGACCGTATTACTGCGGGGTTGGGGCAAATAAAGTGTATGGTAGGGATATTGTAGAAGCCCATTACAGAGCATGATCTATTTGAAGATATCTTGCCCAGTGATAGTATAATTGCATTTTATAATATATCTGCTAATAATATATTAATTAAATAAAATGCAATGTTTAAATACATGTTTATGTACATCGTTGTTGATTTGAATACTTGATGATTGATACGTATAACAGTAAGGAAGAATATTATTGTTTAATATCTGAAGAAAGTTTCTTTCAACAGCAGTTACTATTTACATGCAACAATTTCTATTACAAGATTCTATTTATTTATCGATCCATCGTTAATAATAGTTTTCTGTTTGCTGAATGATTTCTTTCAATGTTTAACATGGATACGGTAATTACTGTACTTAATCGAAGCATGTTAGCTTTTAATTAATTTATAAACACATCTGAAATATTTCGGTTGATTGAAACATTCTAGGACAATTCAATTGTTTCGACCTTTACATTATGAAAATCCATGATTAAATACCAATAAAAACTTACAGATACCNATTTTACAATTCTATATTTTATTTCTTGATTTCGGGAAAGCTATGAAATTCTGGTAATAATTTCCCTCATTATCAAAACAAAGTTAGATACATAACTTCATTTTTACATACGCTGAGTCAATCTTCGTATTTCCTGAAAACTACAACATCCCCCATCCAGTTCCAGGTCTTTCTATGGCCCCCTTTAGTATTGTTTCTGCTTCTAATGTGTTTCTAGGCAGTCCTTTATGTCTTAGAAGGTGTTGCATCATTCTACCTCTTCTTTTGACTTCTACAGCGTCTTCTGTTCTAATTTTTTTCCATTCTAACTTTTTTTATCCAATATTTTTACATTTCAAACGCTGTTAGCATTTTCTTCCCTCTGTATTTTCATCAATAAAGTTTTCACAACAATTTACGAAACACCTCCATATTTATCCCCTTTATAATCACCAGATAGAGCACAGAGAACAATTGGGTTTCCATTCTTATCGTGTTGTATTTTTAGTGGGAATTCCAAGTAGGTCCATGCGAGGGCATTGCGATTGGCGACCAGTTGTGGATGGCCAGATTTCTTTTGCATCGCATTGCTGAAGAGTTTGGTGTAGTTGCCACGTTAGATCCTAAGCCCATGGAAGGCAATTGGAACGGAGCTGGTGCCCACACCAATTTCTCAACTAAAGCAATGCGAGAAGATAACGGTATAATGTAAGTTACTCGTTATTTAATTTTATTTTTCATTTGACTCTGTTTTGTACTTGTCTTAATGACATGAATATGATGTGTCTGTTTTCCTTTTTAATACAGAGAGATTGAAAAAGCGATTGATAGACTGAGTCGCAATCACATTAGGCATATACAAGCCTACGATCCGAAGGGCGGGAAGGATAATGAACGTAGATTGACCGGTCACCATGAGACTTCTTCAATTCACGATTTTAGTGCTGGTAAGAAAGCTTTTTAATACTTTTTTGGTAGACATTATTGGTGTTATTGTTATTCAGAAATGTGCTCAAAGAAATTTAGGAAATAACTAGTTTTGGATGATTTCTCGTAAAATATTTCAACGTTAACAATCTTCATTTCAAAATTTAAAATGGAAGACAACGGGAAATAGAAACAAATGTACAATTTTAAAAAGTTTAAATGTAGCATCTCATACAATTTTTGATCATTTTCCTGAACTTTTTAATCTTTTCGAAAGATTTCTCGTAAACTACTTTAACTTTAATAAGATTCGATTTAAACTAGATGTTAAATCAGAGCGATGGTAAGGGATAAATAATTTATTTATTTTGAAACCAGGTCCGACGTTTCTCCTATTGTTTTTATGACTTTTCAAGGATAGGAAAAAGCCTAAACACAACAGGCGAAACGTCGGACATGATTTCAAAATAAATAGATTATTTATCCCTTGTCGTGGCTCTGATTTAACATCTGGAATAAATTAAAGGAAGAAATTGTTATCTTTTTCGGTTTAAAACTTAAAATAGAAAAAAAATTCGAAAAATTTCTTACTTTCAGTTCCAACAATTTCTTATCGTTGTTTTACAATGACAAAAACTTGAAATGCACTATTTGTATTAATCCCTTTTTAAATTTTGCGAACATTTTCGATTTTGTTAATAAAAACCGAACAGCTGTTTGGTTGGACATAGTTTTTATAAATTAACATTAAAATTTCTGTAATTCTATAAGAAAAGTCGAATTGAAAAATCTTTAATTAGGTGTCGCTAATCGTGGAGCAAGTGTACGAATACCTAGGGGATGTGCCGAGGACAAGAAAGGCTATTTAGAAGACCGTCGACCTGCGTCGAACTGTGATCCCTACTCAGTAACAGAAGCATTAGTACGGACCTGCATTTTAGGAGAATAATTTGCCAAAATATTTACGCGTTTTTATTAACATTTACCTAATCACTTTATTTGTTATTACTTTTTAGTTTGTTCATCCAAAACGGTAATAGTTGCAATTAACAACGATTGGTGGTTTTTGTCAACGAATAATATTCATATCGTATTTATTAAACGTACAATTAATTTTTATTCCAGTTCTTTATCTCGTAAGAATAATAACTGAAAGAAACTAGCCAAAAGATTGTTAAATATTTTTTGAGGTAATTTACCAATTTTAACTTTTTATTTAGATTTACGCACATTCTAGATACTGTCATACAGTAGTATGTATATGTAGTAAACAATGTACATGTATGTATATTTTTGTAATCACACCCCTACGACAGGTTCATTTGACGAACATACCAAACAATAAAAATGGATACGAGTCGTATGAATTGAACGAATTTATTATTAGATTGAACGAATGAACAAAAAAATACAACCGTTTAAGTGGCACAAATAACAATATTAATGTAAACAATATTATTTTCATTTAAGTGATCATGTAACATTGATAAGTTGTTATAAATAATAATATATATTGATGTTACGAGACGCTTTTTATTTCATAATTTTTCCTCTTTATCTATTAATGCTTTGATTCCGTCATGCATTTCCTTGATGGCTTCGAATTCTGTAAGTCCCAGGCGTCGTTTGTTCGAAATATCATAAAGACCTTCTTCAGCTTCTGTATGTTCTCCACGAGTGCCTCTCACCTGCAGGCTGTACTGAGCCGCCACCTTTTCCAGTTCGTCCTTGTTCGACGCCAATTTGGGGAGTTGTATGTGGACTGAAGCTCTTATGGCTGTTCCCAAATTCGTTGGGCAAAAAGTCAAGTAACCGAACTTCTCGCTTCTGGCGAATGTTATTTTCCTTCCGATTTCACAAACGCCGTTCACAAATCGTGTATAGACTTCTCCTAAATTGCCTCCTGGTTGCATCGAAATTATTCTCAAATGGTCTTCCTCGTTTACCCACACAAGGAACGTTTTGTCAGCATTGTGGAATATTCCCCTTCCTTTAGGCCAAAATCTGCACGCGTTAGCGCTTTGGAGAAACCGATCGCCTTCCTTGAAAAGGAAGTGGTCATCAATTAACTGCTGTTGGATATCCTTGGTCATCCCGTCTAAAGGGTAGTACTCTCCTTGGAATTCTCCCGGTAAAGATTTGAGAACTGTGGAACATTTTTTCTCCATTTCTAAGTATTGCTGTTCAGTTAGGAGTGGATTGAAAGGGTACCCGGCTAAAGATCTTCCACATCTTACACGTGTTGAAGCCACGTACTTCATTTCAGGATCAAGGTCACCTATACATCCAATATTTCCCCAGTCTTGGTTCGGGTGACGTTGGGTCCTATCAAAGCCGTGATAGTGGCAAATAATTTTATCAAAAAGATCACCGAAAACTGTGTATGCTTCGGCATCTGGTGCATACACACCCACCCCAGAATCGTGGTTCTCCAGACCTGGATAACAATAAAATTGTTTTATTAAAACAACTCCCGATTAAAACTTATTTAGTTAAAAAGTTCAACTGCCTTAAAAACCAAAAGTAAATCCAATAATTCATTTAAATCTGGGAAAAAGAGTTCATACTTTATAAAATAATGTCCTCCAAGTTGTTTTTTGTAAAGATTTTGATTAAAGTTTAATAATTGTTTGAAAAAATTAACAATAATCTCTATTGGAAGATTAAGATTAAGAGATATCGTCGAAAATATCGACAAAATACCTAAATTCTTCATAAAATTTGGTTTAAAAATGTAGCATATGGAGAAAAACAAAGCGAAAATGTAGAACTTTTCTGTTATGAAAAATATAAATATTCTTTGGCAAAAATTGGAAATTTAGATCTGACCTGATTTTATGCAGTCGAGTAAAGTTGATCCCGACCCAGTTTTCTTTGTTTTGAGCTTGTCAAAAGTCCTTCGTGTTAAATATTTCCTGAGAAGTGACTTAGAGTTCGACTTCATCAAAGCGTCATACTGCGCTTCTAGAGTTTTCAAAGTTTCACCGTCAACTTCGTCATCTTTTGATTTGCATTGTGTCCCACAGGCGCAACCTTTTGACGAAGCCATGCTCATGGGAAGTAGTAGACGAATTTGTCGAAAACTAAAATTTAGACTCATATCCGGTTCAATTGTTCATTCCTTTTTGACAGCAATTAACGTTTCCATGGAAATTTAGTAACAACAAGGAATTTCGGTGACATTGTTTAGATGGTTTATTTTCAAAAAATTCTTACATTTTCATACTTGTGTAATTATTCAGAATATATAATCAAAATATTTAACATTTGTTTAGAACTTTTTCACGAAAATAAATGAGTTCTGATGGCGCTCGTTTTAGTCACACGCTTGAACCGTGCCACCGATCGTCACGCAGTCTTTTTCTTCTTCTAATCGTTAAATACTTAAATACAAAACTAATTTGTTGTTTGGTGTACTTGTTATTACTTGTGGATATTAAAATTCACTCAACAATAATGTTTGATACACTTCTATTTGCAATCGTTTGTTATATTTATAACATAACCTAATTCTCTGTGATATTTTGTTAAACATTTTTCTTTTTGGTTAATCGTTCTACATATATTATATCGTAACATTTATAAATCAAAATTACAACAACTTTTCTTTCATCAGAGTTATTAATTCCATATTAATCTGAAAATTCATTCGTAATTTTTTCCGTTATCAATTACCTACAATTTATAAGGAAAAATTGCTCGTGCTGTCAAACCCTCGCCGGGAATCGAACCCGGGACCTTTGGCTTTACGAACAAAACTTACTAGGTCTCAGGTCCGTCGAAGTAATGTAGATTAATACAATACTGGGTTCGATTCCCGACGAGGGTGTGACGGCACCAACAACTTTTTCTCATTAATTTGAGGTAATTTATAGTGGATAAAAATTAATAAATAATTTTCACATTAATATTTAATATTGATCACTAGGAAATTTAAAGTCCTGCAAGATGTATACATACAATTCAAATTTAAATTTTAATTCATAGGTATTACATGGGATTTTAGCACAGATAAACAAATATAACAAGGTTTAGACTTTAGAGTGAAACCTGCAAGAGAATTGCGCTATTTTAGGTTCCCACTGTACATACGATTGGAGGAGGAACACATATGAATTATATTTTTAGGCAACGAAGCCGCGAATCTCAGTGAGTACGTTAGCACGTTCGTATAAATAAATTCTTATTGTTGTTAGAGGAACCGGAGCAGTTGTTAGTGATAATTGCTTTACATATTCGGATAACAGGGAATTATTTCTTCGATAATAGGCTTTTGTAAATGGGATAGATAATGTGTGCAAGTTATTGGTGAACAAGTTTTTTTAGTGTGCCAACTGCTCTCTTTTCGTGCAGTGTTTAGTGGACACAATAGATTATTCGTAGTCGATTTTTGTAGTTTTTATAAATATTATTTATCGTATTTTAAACAAAATGAGTACGACTCTTCAATTTTCACCAAATGCTGCTCTCAATAAGCTTGTTTATAACAAGTACATGGAACTTTCCATCGACAAAGTCCAGGCCATGTATATTTGGATAGACGGAAGTGGAGAAAATTTGAGAGCAAAAACAAAAACTCTGGATTTTATTCCTACAAAAATTGAAGGTAAATCGTCTTATACAGAATAATAAGCAGATAACATTGAGAAACGTGATTATTTCTGGCTTTATAAGATGACCTACATAAGTGTATTCTTAATATTGTTAGAAGAACTATAAATGTTAAAATCATTTATAAAAAAGTATTTTTTTTACTTTATTTCTTAAAATATTCCTTAAAAATTCATGGAAAGAATCAATTAATATCATCAAAAATTTACATATATAGCTTTCAAACAATTTGGAATAATATCGATATTTGATACGAAACATGCCTAACGATTGTTTAATTAAAAAATTGTTTAAATAAATAATATAATTAATAAATTACATTTCGTAGATACTTAGATTAATAATAAACATCAACATGTTTGTTTGGCATTTCTGAAACCTTAACATTGTTTTCCTTTGTTTTTTAAATTAGCATAATTTATTCGTTTTTAATAAATTCCAAGCTTTCTAGAAATGTTACGTGTAGATATTTTTTGTTTTCCTTGACTTTAAAACAACAGTATATTGTGGATTTAGCTCGATTATTTTAATTTCTTACATTCGTATGTTTACTGTTTAATGAATTGAGGCAAAAGAAACAAATTATCATAAAAATTACGTTTAATCCAAGAATTATAAATTCAAAATTTTGATTTCCATACTGATTCTATAAATAAATATTAATTCATGTTTCACTATGGTGCAGTTCGAAATTCTAATTTTAAAACGAAAATTTTCCAAAAGAATAATTACTTTTGGCACAATTGAGTCATTTTGGCATCAGAGAGTGACCACATGGTACCTTATTACATTTTTTTTTCATGATAAATGGGATTCGCCTTCTGGTTTTAGCATTGTTAATGAGAGAGTCAGAAATTGATTGACAAAGTAAAAGACAAACGTTTTTGCAAGGTATTTTCTCAACTTGTGAAAATTGGTCAATTAGAAAAATTAAATAAAAATTGCAATAATTATGTTTATTGTTAGTAGAATAAAAATAAAAACTTTTTTGTTGTTTGAGTAAGGAGTCTAAAAAAAGATTTCTGTTTTCTATGTGGAATCATTTGTAGTGTCTTGTCTAGCTTAAATTTCATTTAAGTTGAATAGATATTGAAGATGGTAAATGCCAAATGAATTTGTGATTAAAGCGAGTTTACCGTATGCGTATATAGTCCTTTTCTTTTTTTCTCTAGCTTGAACGTCATTAAAGTTGAATAGTCGTTGAAGATGGCAAATTCCAGTTGAACTTGCCATTAAAGTGGGTTGATTGTATATAGGATACTTTTCTTTTTTCTGTACCTTGAATGTCATTTAAGTTGAATAGTTGTTGAAGATGGCAAATGCCAACTGAACTTGCAATAAAAGTGGGCTGACTGTATAGTATATATGGTTCTTTTCTTTTTTTTTCTAGCTTGAACTTCATTTAAGTTGAACAGTTTTTAGAGAAGTGAGTTGACTGTACATACGGTCTTTTTTTTTTTTCATTACCTTGAACGTCATTTAAGCCGAATAGTTTTTGAAGATGGTAAATGCCAAATGAGTTTGTGATTAAAGTGAATTGACTGCATGCATATATGGTCCTTTTTTTCCTCTACTTGAACGTCACTTAAGTTGAATAGATGTTGAACATGGCAAATGCCAATTGAACTTGCAATTAAAGTGGGTTAACTGTATGTGTGGTTCTTTTTTCTCTATCTTGAAAGTCATTTAAGTTGAATAGTTGTTGAAGATGGCAAATGCCGATGAACCTACAGTAGCTGGTAGAAATCAAACACGTAAAAGCTTTTTTATCATACCCCTACCGAATGCACGATGTTTTTCCTTTCGACTTTGGTGGCAATTCACATCCGGGAAGGAATTTCTTTGCTTGGCACGTTTTAGGGGTATCAAGTTGGTTTCGGAATCTTAAAGGATCATATTTGGCATTATTACCTCTCTCCTCTTCATTTTTTTTTTTTTTTGAAATACAGAATCCTGAAATTCCTAAACTGTAGAGGCTACACTTAATATTAATAAACTAATGGAAATAATTAGAATTTCAATTCCAATAACAACAAATATGAAACATTTCTCTATTTGGATTAATGGAGTAAGTGGCTAGTGTTTTCTGACTATCTTTAATTACTTATACAGAACTTCCGATTTGGAACTTCGACGGAAGCTCGGCAGGATTAGCCGAGGGTAGAAATTCTGACACATATCTTTACCCAGTGGCTATGTATAAGGATCCATTTAGAAGAGGAAACCATAAACTAGTACTTTGCGACACTTACACATACGATCTTAAACCGACAGGTATCTATCTACCTATTTATGTACATTTGATAAAAAAAATTTGAAAGATCGTATTGCTATCTAAATGAATATTCGTTTTATTCACTTAGTTACAAATAAGAGAGCATCATGTCTTAGTGTGATGCAAAAAGCGAACGACCATGAGCCATGGTTCGGTATCGAACAGGAGTATACCCTATTAGACATGGATCGGCGACCTCTGGGTTGGCCCAAGGGTGGATTTCCGGGGCCACAAGGCCCTTATTATTGCGGAGTAGGAGCTGATAAGGTTTATGGTCGAGATATCGTTGAATCCCATTACAGAGCTTGTCTGTATGCTGGAATTAATATTTCCGGTACTAATGCGGAAGTTATGCCGTCACAAGTATGTAATAAAACCACAATTGCTATTTTGAATAAAAAAATATGTTTATATGATGTATCAGTGGGAGTTCCAAGTAGGTCCTTGTGCAGGAATTGACGTGGCTGATCAGCTTTGGGTGGCTAGGTTTATTCTGCACAGGATTGCAGAGGAGTTTGGGGTTGTTACCTCCCTAGACCCAAAACCAGTTGAAGGAAATTGGAACGGAGCCGGGGCCCATACTAACTTTTCTACGAAAGCAATGAGACTTGATGGGGGTATTGTGTAAGTATTTGAAAAGTTTGTTTACAATTTGTAACTCTTTCGCTATTCTGTGACTTTCAATTAGTTATAGTGAAATTATTTTTTATAATTTATCTTAAATTAATTTTAGAGAAATCGAAAAAGCTATCGAAAAATTAAGTAAAAACCACCTTGCACATATTAAAGAGTATGATCCAAAGGGTGGGAAAGATAACGAAAGAAGGCTGACTGGTCGGCATGAAACTTCAAGTATAACAGACTTTAGTGCAGGTGAGTATTGTAAGCCCAAAGTTAAATACATTAAAGTTAGTCTAAAAACTCATTAATGGTTTGGTATCTAAATCTATTATTTCATGATAATATTGTATTAACTATTATTTAAACCTTAATAAAAATTTCACAACGAATTTTATTGGTATAAACAAGTACGAAATAAAAAATGGTTTTTAGGTGTAGCCAACAGAGGTGCTAGTATTCGTATTCCTAGAGATTGTGCAAAACATGGAAAAGGATATTTGGAAGACAGGAGACCAGCATCCAATTGTGATCCCTATTCTGTTTGTGAAGCCTTAGTAAGGACCTGTCTGCTTGATTAGTTTCTAATAATTAGACATTTTTATTAGTCTCGCTTTATTTTAATTAATCGTAACTTAAGATCATCATTTTATGTATGATATAGTAATAAACTTAAGGATGAAAGAAAATTTTTATTTATTTTAGTTACAATGTTCCTGTATGGACATTTTTAAAGCAACAAGCACTAAGTATTTACATTTTCTTTTTTCTTTTTAAGTTCCAAGATTATTTTGTTTATTGACGCGGATCTCTCATGCATAAAAACGCAATCTCATTCGCATAACAGGAAAAATAACAGAATGTTAAATATTAAACTGCTGCAGGGGATGTAAATGTTGTTTTTATTTACATTCTTGAAGTAATATATTGACGCACAAGAAACTGTTTTTGCCATTAAATCTCCGATTAATATTTGAATTTAAATCATGGATGGATCTTTATTGAAGTCGAATAATAAAGAATACGTATTTACTGTTTATAAAACACTGAAAAAGTTTTGTTCAACTTAACATAAGCACAACTTTTCCATTCATATTATTGTCTTATTAATTAAAAAGTTTTAAAATTTTGAATGGGTTGTTTGGACGAAACTTTAGATAACTTTATGCAAAAATTTATTGAATACTGTTCTTACAAATTTGCTAAGTGTATACCATTAACGATAAGCGATTAATACAAGATCTGGAATGTTAGTTTATTAATTTAATAGAAGATGCGCCTTATTAATAATTCTTTGGAAATAGTAAGGGAGACAAAAAAGGAATTTTCAATTTTTTCATAAACCGTTTTTCATACGACGTTGGCCCATAATCTTTTTTGAGGGGAGGGAAATATTTAACGATTTCAAGAACAAATATTTTGTAAAATTGATAGATTCCAAAACATCCCTTTTGGAATTTTATAAAACCTGATGCTCCACTTAATGGGCTAAGTGAAAAATCATTTTCTTGAGTACTTTTCGCTCTGTGGGAATGCGGTCCAAAAAATAATTTTTCCAAAAACTTACGCTCGAAATTTTAAGTTCTTACAAATGATTATTTGGATAAAAGTATAGGGATGTTGTAAGTTCCTTTTTTAACTGCGATTAGGTAATATTAAGTGTTACAAATAGTTAAATATTATATAAATTGAACTAACAAATGAACGAATAAATTTACAGGGGTTCCATTTTTACTTTTAGGGATGTTGGACCCCCAAAAATTTAATTGTTTTTTAATTTAACGATAGAAACGATTCATAGTCGTATAAATAATAAAATGAATGAAACAATAAAATAGTTTTTATTAATTTATTATTGGAAAACACCGACAATTATTATTCAAGTAACAATCTACTTTTGCTTTTCAATTTTTATTTACGGCTTAAACAATTAATAAACAATCTGTAAATGCAAAACTACACGCTTTATTTCAATTCGCTCATTATTCTGTAACACTTGCGCTTTTTTCTTAAATTGAAATAAGTATACAAAGCCACAAAAGCAGCGAATTATTCCATAAGATCGCCGTATTTGTTTCTTCTCGATATTCCTGGAGATGAAGGTACATCAGGAAATTCAGTCTCAGCAGGGACAGGCTGCCCTTGAGGTAGATCTGTTGGAGCAGGTGGAGACCTTATGAATAGAATGAACAATTACAAAATGTAATGGTAATACTTCAATTAATGATTAATTGACTACCTATATAAAGATGATCTTTTGGATTGATATTCTTCTCTGTTCTTCTTCCTAAGTTCATCATAGGTTGTTGTTTTCCTCTGAACAGGTGGCATTTCCTCCTCATAAATGGATGCTAAAACAATATGTAATTTTAAATTATTTACAATGTTTAAAATAATTACAATCAATGGTAGGCCTATGAGAATCGTTGAGACCTTCAAGCTCTGGTCGGGGTGTGTCTATGTCAGTGCTCAATTTTGTGTCCACATCACTGTACACCTCTGTTGAATTCATGCCACCAAAGGGTGTTAAAGATAAACCTGGGTTAAATCCAGGGTCTAAACTGAAAACAAGCAGTGCGTACTTTGGAAAAAGCAGCAATGTAATTGTAGAAACAAAAATAAAATACCTTTCATGGGGCAGTCCTTGTCTCTTTCGTCTTAATAATTCTCCTATTGGACTGTTTGGGAGTTGCATTAATTTTTCTGCGCATTTGGTTTGATAAGAAATTTTACCAACAAAATAGCCAATAATAACAGCCACTACAACCTTTGGTGTTGCTCCATACCTTACATTAGGTTTCAAAAACCCTGTAAAGTAATAAAATCCTATAACTATCTAATTTTTCAAAATCTCTCTCCTGAACAAAAAACTATTGGTTATCTAATATTTCATAATGTAATGTTTTGGAGAAAAACTAAATTTTTATTGTAATACCTGTCTGTACTCCATAATATGTTCCTAGACCTAAGAATGTACTTAGGGGTATGCATCTTTGAAAGAAACTTTCACGGTTACAATCCCTTAGAACCTTAAGTTCCTCTGCATTAAAGTGATACTGAAAATTCCATTACACTATAAGTATAACATATCGACACAAACTTTACAATATAAAGGTTCTTTGGTAACTAAATGGCTAATAATTAAAAAGTTACATAAGTTTGTTTTCCTGAGAGCTTACAGGGGTTGGTCTACGTTGATCAGGTGATGGAAAAGGCTTGAGGTTTCTTTCATCTCCAGGATCAACACGATTCATTTTTAATCAGACACAAAACATACGATTAATTATAGCTTTCTAGGACATTATTTTAAAATTAACTATGTATTGAAAACTTTTTCCTACGTTTAAGTTTGGAGGTTACGTATAAAAATCAGCTGTCAAGGAAGTGTCTAAACTAACCTACGCTGTCAGTAAATTTTATTAGTTGAACAAATCTATTAAACTAATAAAATTTATTTAAAACTTTTTGTTTGAAACCAGAGTTGTTAGTTCATTTAAATTAAATAGGGAAATGGTAAGTTCAAATTGATATAAATTTGAATAGACAAACCAAAGACACAATAAAATGGTAAAAAAGGTACTTGGCCAAATTTTTGTTTTATGTACCAATGTTCCCTTTTTATTTCATGATGTACTTAATGTAGTTTATTTATTCAATTATCATATTTTTTTAAAACACGTTTGGTTCTTTTTATTTATTGAACACTTATTCAATTCGATTTTAAAAGCAAATTGTTTATGTTAAATTATGGCATAATTTCAATCTATTTTTAATTGCGGTTTTGAAATTCACCATTTATGCTATTTTTGTTCTTTAAATAGCGAACTATCGTTTTAATAAAATTTTTGAAAATAAAAGATTGAAATCTCCGTAATCTTTTTATTTAAAATGCTTTTACTTTAAAATTCTGCAAAAATATTCAAGAAAATTCAAGATACTTGGACATTTGTTTATCTTTTTCGTTATATTATACTTATTAATTCAAATTATCATAGGTAAATTTATTGAGTAGACTATAAATCATAAAATTGCTGTAATGTTATTAATGAACTGTATACATAATTACATTCCTAGAATAAAACTTCAGTACGTTGTATTGATGTACAACTATATAAAAGAGGAAATATTGTTGACTTAATTAAAGATTATTGTGGAAAACTGGCTGGAAATTATAAATTACGATTATTAATTGCAAGCTGCAATGAGTAGTATTTCTTCACGATTTTTACGTAATCTGATACACTAAACAAACAAACTAATAATATTATAAAAATCTCGTTTGTTCTGCTGACGCTAGTAGAAGTATGAGTATTAACTAATAGGAAACGTTTGCAGAAGAGATCGGCTTGTCATTTTCTCATAATTTTTAATTATTAGTTACTAATTGATGACTGCACTGGGCTTGAAATTGTGCTTCCAGGGCTCAGAAGCACTCCGTTTCATGAATAAGTATTCAGTTGAGACTTAGTTAGGGTTAGTACCTATATATTTTGTACTTTGAGTGATTGGGCCACTGGACTTTATTTAATTATTTTTGTTACCCTCAATTGTCTCTTGTTCATAAAATCTTACAGGAAAAATGCAAATATGAATAACTCAAGCAGGTTAATGCTTTCTATTCTTTATCGATAATTATTTACGATTGTGAATTTAGTAGACGCCTAAACATTTTAAAGGTCATAGACCGTAAGCCAAGGGTTAAAAACAAGTATAGAAAACTTCTTGATATCCGTAAAATAAGGTAGAAAGGGAATATTCCATATCTCGCAGCGTATAGTAAGTACATACATGCGGCGCTTATAATTAGATAAAATTGATGAAATTGCAAAAAATCGAGTGTGCACTTGTATGATAAGAATCCGGATAAAACCTGCTTGTTTCAATTGTTTATAACATCTAAGTTATCAAAAATTTTGTGCTAGACATATAAGATGCCGCTATCGTCCTACCAGATTTCTCGTGAAAGCGGAATTTTTGTGCACTGCTCTGAGTGATAAGAAGCAGACCAATTTTTTTTTAAACACGGTTTTTATGTTTTATATTACACCTACTCGTATACTACTGTAACCCTGCCAAACATTACATAGGGCGCGGACATCGTCCTGGTAAATTACCTCCAAGTGTTATAATATTAACATGATGGACTAAAATAATTCGAAGTGGTCTGTATTCTGTCGAAACTGCCAGACGCGGATCGCGATTTCGATCTTTTTGGATCTCATCAGCGCGTGGCAGACAGCTCCGACAGAACACAGACCAACTTTTACCTGCTGTCTTAACAGCGCGTTTTAGAAAATACCACAAATGGTGCGGTAAACGCCATCTGTAGTACGATGCTACGATTTAGGATTACGTATGCTCCAACAAGGTCCATTTAAATATACGGATATCTACTTGCTGAAACGAATCTCGGCGTATAGCTAGCCTCAACGTGATAGGCATGTTACCATATGTTGGAGCATATGTAATCTTTAAATGTAGCATCGTACTACAGATGACGTTTACCGCGCCATTTGTGGTATTTTGATTAACATGATGCTTTAGGCGATTTTTGTTGAGGATTTAGTAAGTTTTATACTCGATTATGCAAATGTGACACTGACTAAGTGCGACCGTTTTGCCATTTTTACCAAAATTTTCAATCGAATTGAGTGACTGGAAAATTGAAATCCGTTTAGCATACATTTTTTTTAATGCTTGGTGTTAAATATATGTATTATCATTATCATCGCAGGGTTGTCAATCCTAAGACTGGTTGGACACGTACCTCCACTTTTTCTGATCCTGAACTAATCTTCGCATTTCTTTACATCCTTTACTATCTGTGAGCAATAATCTGATGTAGGTCTACCTCTACTCATATTAACTTCTGTTTTTGCTTCTACTATCTCTCTATTTAGCCCTTCATGATTGAAAAGGTGTTCTACCAACCTACCTCAATTGAATTCCATACCGTCTTCGTTTTTAATCTTCTTTACCCCATTTCGAACGCCTTTGAACCTCTTCTTTTCCACCGCGTCCACAGTCCACGTTTCACATCCTTATTAGAAAGCCGTGTTTCAGAGATACCTACATCTTTAACAATCTTTTCTCTTGTGTTTTATATCTCTAATACTACTCGTTCCATCCTGGATTATCTGACTTCCTACATACCGAAAATCCACGCTCGTGAAATATTGCATTTCTTGATGACATCCCCCGAAAGTAGTCCCTGCCCGAATATCCGAATGGGAGCTGTATTACATCCTAAGTTCTTTACCTCAGCGGACGGCATCTTACAAATTTTGGTGAGTTGTACTCGAGATATCAGAATGGGGTAGTTTGCCGTTGCCTTGTACATCACCCTGAGTACTGGAAGAGTTACTGCTCTCTTTCAGAGATTTGTCTTAGTCTGGTTTCTCATTTAGAACCCCCCCCCGCCCTTATTGTCAAACCTATGGTCCGACTTCCCAAATCATAAGTTGTCCCCTACAGACGTCACTGAGTGTTTTGTCCTTTTTGTACTTATTTATTTAAGGCGCATTTAATGGATAATTAATTCGCCTGATGTCAATAAAGTGAATTATCTTTTAATTGAATTCCTTTCAGCACTTGTAGGCGAAGTACTAATTACTGATTTGGAATTCAATTATTTCGGTGTTTTGAGAATGTTTGTTTTGCAGATAAACTAGTAGTTGAATTGCCATTTTTTTTTAATAAACTGCTGTATACTTACAGTGAGAGATACTTATCTTCAAAATAAACATCAAGGTTCAAGACGAAGAATCTTCTAAGTAATATTAAAATGGTACAAACACACCGACACACTGACAGACAGAAAGACAGACAAAAGGAAACTTCAAAGTATTCTTCAGGGTAATATAAAAAGTTGGTACGTTATACATATGAAAAGTTCGTTATAAGAGAATTAGGCATATAAGCAAACAGTCCCTTTGTTTTTATTAATTATTTAGAAAATAAACGAAATAGCGGCAAAGGTCGTCCACTTTGATGGAAGATAAAAAGGGATTTATAAATAAAAAGTAAGTTATGATTGCTTTTTCTGACGTTCGGGTCTTTATATTAGAAGTACGTAATAACTGATAATTAAGTACGTATATTGTAAAGTAAAAATTAATTTATCATTGTGTACTTAATAATAATTACCGGGATTTTTGATATGGTACGCGACAAGCATAAGTTCGTAATAAGCGAGTACGTTATAAGTGAGTTTTACTGTATTTAATGTATATGCAGAAGACTTCGGATGGTACGTATGGGTGTCGGAAGGTTGATGTTATAGATGTGTGACCAAATCGTAATTCCTTCTACGTAACTAGAAAAATCCCTTTCTACCTATTATTTGTAAATGACAATCTTTCAAAATGTTACAGAATGGCGTGTGAATGGGTAGCAGTTGATAGTGATATTTAGTGACAACGCCTCAAGAACTCACTTCACAAATTTATAAAAATTATCATGAAGAAGTTGTACTCTACAACTGGTGATATTAAATATAT
Organism: Agrilus planipennis; assembly: GCF_000699045.2. Lineage (NCBI taxonomy): Eukaryota > Metazoa > Arthropoda > Insecta > Coleoptera > Buprestidae > Agrilus > Agrilus planipennis. The sequence goes on from NW_020442464.1 coordinate 4,213,145, forward strand.
GAAATCCTATGACATTAATAGGATTAATAGGATTAATATGCAATATTAATTTGAAATCATTTTTTCGATTTTTTATTTACCCACTACAAACTATCTCAAATTAATGAGAACATTGGTGCGTAAAGCCAAAAGTCCCGGGTTCGATTCCCGGCGAGGTTGTGACAACAGCAACAATTTTTCCCTCATTAATTTGAGATAGTTTGTAGCAGGTAAATAAAAAATCGAAAAAATGATTTCAAATTAATATTGCATATTAATCCACTATTAGGTAACTAACAATATCATAGGATTTCATATATTCCATCATCTTGTCAACTGCAACAGTAAAGGGACTTGCTGGTGTATTACCCCATGTACAATACGTAAAGGAAAAGGTCATCGGGCACTTCACTAAAACACTTTCGAAACATGAACGAAACTACTGTCATCCGTCTGATCAGTACTCCGGAAAAATTAAGGGAGATGAAGGTAAATAGAATGAGCCATCTCGCCCACCCACTGATATACATAAACATGAAGGTAATAATCTTGCCGAAAGCCACGACTGCTCCAACCATGATGACNTTTCATATATTTAATATATATAATTAAGTTAATAAAAATCGACGGATCGTTAACCTTGTAGGTCGGTTGGTCGTGGTTGCTGTTGTCACCTCTTGTAGTTTAATGGTAGAACATTGGTGTGTAAAGCCAAGGGCCCCGGGTTCGATTCCCGGCGAGGTTGTGACAACAGCAACAATTTTTCCCTCATTAATTTGAGATAGTTTGTGGTGGGTAAATAAAAAAATCGAAAAAATGATTTCAAATTAAAACTGCTGATATGTTTCACCTTCTGATTAAGGATTTTGATAATATTAGTTTATGTTAGGTTGAAAAATTAAAGAATGTCTTAGACTGCATGCTAATTTAGCTATCATGGTAATTGAGAGAAATATTGCAAAACTCCCAATTTGGACAAAGTACCTAACAGATATTTTTGCAAATAGCGTGGGACACCACATGGATCAGTACATTCAATTTTGGGTCTTCTCCCACTCAGGCCATCCGTAACTAAATGATTCAAGAGTAAAAGTGATAAACTAGGTATACATTAATCCAGAATTACTACACATATCTAGTCAAATTTTGTCTGTTAACTTCCAACTCCAAGCAATTGTGGATTAATTTTTTCCCACTATAGTCATCTTGAATCTTACGGTGCCGGACACCAGTGAGAACGTATTGTCCAATCAGGATTTTTGGCATCTATTTATAAGAACGTTGTGATGACTAGACTCCGATCCAGCGACATGGCCTGGATATTTGGACTATTCCTTATTATTTGGGAGGACTCCAATTCGATTCCGGATCCGCCTGCCCTGTTCTAAGTTTTTCTGTAGTTTCCTTGGATCACCTAGACAAACTATTTATATACAACACTAACTTGTACATTAATAACAAACAATGGAGCAAACAAATTTAATGGGAGCCATGGCTTTGCATGGTTATTCAAGTAGAAAATTTAAACTTTACTGAACAATGTAACTTGTAGTTAGAATAAAAAAAAGAATAATAACATACATTTGAGCAAACAAATTCAATGGGAGTGTTGGCTTTGCATGATTTTAGAAAGTTTGGATAAATTTGGCTCATAACTTGTTGTTTTAAGTTTCAAACACGACTCTAAATTTTCATTTGTTAGTTGGCTTCTTACTTTACTTTTAATTATATTCATGCAAGGGCTTGCTCGCACGAATATGTCGATCCGAAGATAGTCAGCACTCCACATGCCAACTTCTTCACCTCACTGTAACAATCTGGAAGACTATTGGGATGCGGTGAA
>NW_020442464.1:4216271-4237829 GCF_000699045.2 Agrilus planipennis
AAAAAAAATATTCGCGAAAAAAAAAAAGTCTTCGTGATATTGTCTGAGAGGGTAAGAATAAAATAAATTTTGAATGCATGAAAATTATCGTACAATCTGCGTACGATAATAATATGATATCGTACATCGTACGTAGACATGAAATTATCGTATGTGTACGATAATTATCGTACGGTTCCGAACACTGCCCTGGTCTAGAGGGACTATCAGCCCACTAGCGTGACTAGCTGGTGGTAATGGAACACCCAAAAGTTAATTTTTTTGTTGGACTTAATATTTTCGAAATGAAAAATAGGTCTAAAAGTCATCCAAACCCAAATAGAAAATAATATAAAAAAGAAACATTTAAAGCAGGCATTTTGCATGTTGTGTTTTAGACGGAACTGCTTCAATTAAATCACATCTTTGATCCTTGGAGGTGCGTGTTTCTCCCAGTGGAAAACTACTTTCTTCCTTTTGAGTGCTGGAGTAAGTACAATCGCGGATATTGATGATAATCGCAGCCACAGGTCACAGCAAACAAGATCCTTCTTGGCCGCTAGCACATGCTGAATGTATTGGGAGGGAGGATATTAATAACATTGTATTGAGTGTTGATTAGTTTTGCGGGCATGAAAACAGCGAGCAGAAGGCAATTTTCTTGCAGTCGGTTAGTCAATCTGTGCGCGACAGCAGTGGCGATTGGAATGTGACAAGATTACAACTGTACAACTGTTCGGCTGTTCTATCCGACTACTACTACGATATATAATTCGATATTAAATACGCGACAGTATCAAGCAGCAACATCAAACAGGTGTGTATGTGTATGTATGTGCTTGTAAATGTTAATAGAGAAGCACAAGTTGTATGTTAGTGCATCTTCCTTCTTGAGTAGGTCAGTAATTAGGCGACTGGATGTCTACTCTTACTCGAATTCCGTACGTGTTTTGGTTTTTGTTTTGTTTTCCACGTGCATACGTATACCTACTTGATTCGATACGTTGATTTTCTATCGGTTTTACTGCGAAAATCGAGAAGGCGTTTCTGAAAGAAACAATTATGCACTCGTTAACTATTGTTATACTTTGGCATAGTTTTTTCTTTGATTTGACTAAAACAATTGTTTTCTATAGAAAAGAGTTGTTTGTTATTCCAATAATTGAAATAGTATTGAGGTTTAGTAACGAAAGACTTGAGAAATGTGAGAGAATGGAAATTTTTCACTTGGATAATGAAAATGAATTTGTACTCAATTATCATTTTACAAAAATTCTCAAAAATTACTGTTAAAGATATTCCTAGGTAAGAATGGTACTTGCACTACAACTATAATATATTTCGTCAGTGTTTGTAAGTATAATGCAGTGGCAAAATTGTAAAAGCAGTTTTATACATTAAGTCTTTAGCAAGGAAAGAATAATGACATTTCAAGGTAAAAAAGGAGCGCCGTAATAAGAAGTATAACATTATACCTATACAATGGTTGATAATTATTTATATACATTTCCAGAAGAAATGTGCACATTGTCTTGGAATGCTTTTTGTTACATTTATTGCTGTGCAAATAAATATCGTTTAATTTTTTATAGTATGAAATATATTTGCAACTAATGTTGTAGCTGCTTATTACGTTTAAAAATCTTTCGCTTGTTACACAGTTACACCATTTCAAAGGTTCATGCTTGTTTTAATTCCTGTAACACTTTTTTATGGTTACGTTTTTTAATTAAAATTTGACGGAGTGTACAAGTATTTATCAACATAATGTATTCAAACTCATTTTTTCCTGACGGCTTTTTAACATTTGAGGGTAACAACATTTTTCTGCTTTTGAACTGAAAATTTATAAAAATATAACTTAATCTTCTACACTAAACTATTAAAATTGTTAAACTGTTTGGGGATTGTTGATACGATTGTTACTCTTGTTTTAATTACTACATGTTCTATTTTGCATTTAAATACTGTTTTGACAAAAGCATTTTGTATTTTATTCAAAATATACTTTTCCATAAGTATTTTCTGGTGTATTTGCCGTTAAATTTTGCTATATTACTAGTCAAAAGACATCAAATACTTCACTTGTTAGATGAACCTAAAGCTAAAGAATCTTTGGATTCATTTTTTCCCTTTATTATTGCAATATGTAAATGATCAGGGTCAAAATGGGGTTGTAAATAAATAAATGATATAAAAAGGTTGAGTTGAAGCCGTAGTCTTTTCTTGCTGGACGAATTAAATCAGTATCAATCTTTTATATATCAACAAAATATTTACAACCCCATTTTGGGCTAGGATTTCTTGTTGCAATACCTTTTTACTTGCGATAACGGTAACATACGCAATTGATTTTTTATTTTGGGCATACCTATCGAATGGTAGATAGTTCATTATTCAAGCACGTATGATAAAATGAATTTAACGATTCGTTTTGTAACTTTCGCAACCCACGGTGTCTTAGAATTGCAGTGGGAAGATTGCGCATGAAAAAATTGCATGCACATTTTGCACTTGTTAATATTCCGAAAGGGATTTCGAAATCGAGATGCTTGGAGGTCCTGTCTTTCCATGTTCGGCTTAATGAAAGGTCGTTCATCCATACGACCAGATGATTTCGAATGAATTATTCACAAGACGTGGTAGTACATAAAATACATACTTATGCACTTGAGAATTTTGAACAGGGACCTCCGAATTGTTTGCATAAAAATTTCGGTAAAGTAAAAGAAATGAAGGGTGTAGTCAGGATTTTATTTAGAAAGATCCAATCTTTTATTTATATTTATTTATTTATTTTTATTTTTGATGTTATACCTTTTTTGTTAGCGAAAATTCGACAGCCTGGGTCAGTATGAGGTCTGCTCAATCGCAAATTTTGTGTTTTTTCAAAAATTATTTATTTATTCATGAATATCTACTTTTTTCACGTCAAAGTAATTCCCAGTAGATATTATACACTTGTGCCAATGTTTTTTCCAATTCTCGAAGCACTTCAAAAAATCGGTTTTTGTGATCTTGTTCAGCTCCTCCTTCCATGCCGTCTATATCTCCTCAATCGTAACGCTTAGCGTAGTCCTTTCATGGATGTCTTCAGTTTCGGGAACAAGAAAAAGTCACAGGGGGCCAGATCTGGGGAATACGGTGGGTGGGTGCGGCATTATTAGTGTGTTGTTTTTGGCCAAGTAACGATGTGTGACCAGGGGCGTTATCATGGTGCAAAAGCCAATTTTTGTTTTTCCACAAATCCTTGCAGGTAATATTCCTTAATGACCATTCTACCCTGTGGCAAGAACTCATGATGCACCAGGCCCCTGCAATTCCTTGAAAACAGTTCAACAGTTCCTTAGCAATGTTAATGCGATACTGTTTTTGGTTGAAATTGAGCAATTTTGGTACAAATTTCGCGGCGACCCGTCTCATGTCTAAATCATTGGTAAAAATTGAATGGCAGGAGCCAATAGATATGATAATTCCTCCAATACATCTCTAACGGTGATTAGACGATTTACCAATACTATTTTCTTCACTTCATCAATATTTTCATCTGTTGTTGACGTATTAGGGTGGCCGGTACGCTCTTCGTTGTTTACATCTTCTTGACCTTCTGAGAACATTTTGTACCACCGATAAACGTTGCTTTGGTCCAAGGTAACTCCACCATATGCCACAATCAACATTAGGAATGTGTCCGCGCACTTAATTTTGTTTTTCACACAAAATTTTATACAGATTCTTTGGTCCATTTTTTGGAATAGACGAAAATCGAAGACGAGCCAAAACACGTGCAAGCGAAACTGCTGTCAAAAATTACCTGAACATTCAACATGATCGAACAAATATAGGTAACCCGCGGAAATTCGAAAATCGCGATACTTTTCGGACAGACCTCGTATGTAGGTAATACTTGGTTTCTAAATCTTCAAAACCCAATATTCAACATTAATGTACAGTACTTACTTATATCTAGTGTAAACCATTCAGTAATATGTATCATATTCTGATACTTTCTAGGTATTATTGACATTTACGTAAACCAAGACAATTTCTTAAATATTATTTGACTTCTGGTATTGCTTAAAAAACATGTTTCTGTTATTGTTTAAATTAGTTATTGTAAAATAAAAGTCAGTATATTGTCTATATACGTATACAGATATTGTTATTTCGTGTAGATGGAATTGAAAATCTAAAGAATTTAAACCCTAATAGATTAAGTCAAAAAACAAGCAATTATTACATACGTGTTATTTATTTAGACGAATATTGTTACTGGTATTTCTTTCTTGTTGATGGTCAAGGTTTTGTAATTATTGTTTAATAGTTCGTTTTTTGTTTGGACAATACAGAAATCATCTTTCTTTGGCAACATTTTTATTTACACTCCGTTCAAGGAGTGGAAAAATCCATCTGACTTATGGTAATTTTTCTAGGTGGCTAATTTGTATTCATCGGTTTTTTTTTGTGGAATTTACACCTACCTATTTATAAAACTGGGAATGTACAAAAAGTTTGTAGCTAGTTCTTGTCTCTATATTATGGATAGGATAACAATTACTGTAAAATTATTGAGAGATTGCGTTTATGAAATCTATATAATCTGTACCACTTGTAATATGATATATATCACTTGTAATATAGTATAGAAAATACGGGATAATATGTTACATCCAAGAAGACTAGAAATAGGAGCAGTGAGTTAATTTGAAGCATTATCACTACTAATACATAATTTGTGTGTGATCATCTCATTTAGAAAAAGTTGAACTGTTAAAAAAACTTCACTGATTAGAAGGAATGTCAAAACTACATAATTTTTCTGTTTGTTTCAGGAAAGAAACACGAATTCTTTGAAAAACACTCTGACTAATCAAATAAGTAAGTATTTTATTAAGCTTTCGTGTTTTAACAAATTACTATTTATTAAAACTGGAAGAAACATGGGTAATTGTTTTTGATAGTATAAAAATGAATATGATTATGGCAATAAACGTTATAAGGTAATCGAAATACTTTATTTTTACTACCATTAAAGGAGAATATTATACAGCGATTGAATGGCTATTTAAATCAATACTGTAATTCAAAAGCCGATTTTTCTTTAGATTCTAGGAAGTTTAATATAATATAGTTGAGCTTTAACTTTCTCCCAAAATTTAAACAACCTAGAGGATAAGTCCTTGTATGTATGGCTCAATTTCTGTCTTCCTTTCGGCGTTATTCGCCCCAGCTGTGGTTGTAGGATGTAAAACAAGCTGGTAGGAAATGACGCTGCAGGCCACGAAGTTTCGAAAATTTGGACTGTTTGTTTCTAGACCAAGAAAAATATGCCATTTTCATTACGGTTAAATATAAAGAATTCTTAAAATTTTACTTCTCGCAAAGTTTACATTTGAATTCCTATTTTACGGCATAGATTAGATCCATCATTCGATTTCGAGTGATAGGCTTGGTGCTGGATTTCCGAATCATTCAATCAAACTTTGTGGAGCTATTTTTATCAGTAATTTCGAGGCGAGACGATATAATGCAGCATATGATCGATCGATGTAATCACTTAAGGAATAATTAAATAACGATTTTTCTAAAAAGGTACCTAACAATGACTTATAACGATTTCAAAATTTTGAAATTGCTGAAAAAAAGTGCTTTGTGCATAGGTCAGGGGTGGCATCCCCCCCCCCCTTCTGCTGACCATCGCCAGTTTACTCGTAATAAAATTAATTGTAAGAGTTGACTTAAATTACACATATTGTAGATACATTTAATATCTTTTTATAATGTACAATAACATTGTCCAGTGTATGTGACCTTGTATTTATACATTTTCAAGTTCAAGGATGTACCGATCGTGCATGTAAATTGTGGACTGTCATTTATACCACCATCCAGGATGAGAAGTGAATTTCTATTAGTCTAAATGTTTTGCATATATGTTTATATTCATAATACAATAAAAGGCATGTAGAGAATGTACCTTTAAAAATGACATAGGCATTTGTATACGTATATTTATGTATGTATGTACCACAGGCGAATTATTCGTTAAGGACTTTAAAAAAATCGGATTGTAGCTGTTTTTAATATTACAACTGTTTTTCAAAATTAATTGCTGCCACGTAAGAAAATTAATATATTATCAAAAATACAAAAACTTTCCACAAACGTCCGAGTCAAATAAAGAAGCAACACAAGTTACTGATTTAAATTATCAGGTTTTAATGATTGCTATTTTTTAGAGTTGATTTAGAAATGTAAGAACGGTTAGATGTGTGACAAAAATTCCTACTGTATTGATTATTTTTGAAAAGGGTAGAAACATAAAGAAAAGGGGTTGAATAAGGGATATCAAATTAACCAAAAAATTAATTTATTATTTAACGAGTGCGGGGCACTATATCTGGATGGACGATGATGTGAAATAAAAAGAAAATTGTATAGTAATTTGCATTCTTGTTTTTAAAGGTAAACATGACCCAAATTCTCGGTTATTTTTAATTTCACCTTTTAAATTTCTGCGTCTGAAATATATTGGATCTGGTTTTGATTTGTTTATCTCGAAAAACACTTAAAATCAAGCATGAAATTGCAAACTAAACGTTTTTGAAGGTAACTGATGCTGTAGGATTGTTTTCGTTCTGAAGAAGTTTATAATTTTTAGTAGATTAAAGCGGTTTACCTTGGCCGCAGTATCACCATTATAAAGTACTGCCTAGAATCATTAAACTATTATACCTCAAGATTATTTTGATTACATAAGAATTAGCACTGTTTAATCGTAAGCTATTAATCCTGAACAAATTCCTAATTAAATTTACAATATTACAATTGAAACATATACATTTTGAAATAATTTTTTTTTTTCAGTAAGATTGTTGTTAAAGCTTAAGTTGATTTGTTATTTTTTTAACTATTATTTATTTAAAATTCATTTTATATTGAAAAAAAATTTGGACGTATGATGTAATCATAATCCTTAAGGATATAAACATCTCGTCTCTAAATATTCTAATAATTCTTCAGCATGGTTTAAAATCACCCAAAGAACCAATACCAACAACCAATAATTCGTTTATATTTATATAATTCTATAAAAAAGCAATATATGTAACACTTTAGAATGCCTTTAAAGGAATCATCTATCATGGTCTACACTTTACAAGGTAATGAATACCATTAACTATTTCTTTTTGTATTAATCCATAAAAACAGGTGGTAAAGTTAGTGACCATGAAGAAATAGAACAGCCTTCTTTAGTTTCAAGTTATATGTGACAGTAAAAATAGGAGGTCATTAATAACACGCTAGTAAAAATAGATAAGGTATGATATATCTGGTTACTCATTTTTAAAGAATATTTTAACGATAGGATCGATACATATTAAGTTTCGTAAGCAAATTGAGAAATCTGCAAAAGTAATTGTTGAAAATTTGATTAAAGAGAATAGTACCGGCCGCAGTCGAAATTTAACCAATTGTTATTTTACGACAAGTTTTATTATTACGGGTATTCTTACGGCACACGTTTTGGTCATTAAGTAACAAAAAAAAAGTAATAAATTACTTGTCTACAAAAAGATTCATTGGTATTCGAAATAGTGCTTTATATCATCGATTAAATAGCTTGCGTATGTACGTACAATTTTGTGAATTTTGCCTACGGTAGACTAAAATATTTCAAAAGAAAGCCTTGAGTGCAGACCGCATTCCGAAGATACTAAACATCCAAAAATAAGATTTTATGCGACGGATTGTATTTAACAATGCGTTTAGGCAATTGCATTACCTATATTATATGCTGCTTTAGATCATTTATTATCATCAATACTGATATTAGTTTATTCTCTGTGAAAATATAAAATTTATGTATTGTTTTTTTTTTTCATGAGTATTTGTGATTGTATACTTTTTTGCTTTTTAGTGAAAATTAACCTTTTTTCAAATGAAATAAGTGGCATATTTATTGTTCAATAGATTGTTATATCTTTTTAGTATATAATTTTGGGGCTAATTTCACTTTACTGTATGTGTACGTAATTAGATACTATTTTCTACTTTTTGAATATTGTGCTGCTTTTTTACTTTATCAATTACGAACGATATGTATTACACGGTTTAATGATGAATGAAATTATTCACACGTGATATACGTGCATATAATTTTGAAATATTGTGGATGTGACTAACGTTCATAATCACAAAAAGTTAACTTATCCATACTGTCTATAAATAGAAAATATTCTATTTATCTTTGTATTCCGCATAATTAAAATAATTTGGGCTGCTGGAAAAAGTACTAAGAAACTCATTGGAAAAACTTTAGTGAGTAACAGAATTCCTTTCTTGAGAATGACCCAAGAGGGTCGAAACAATATTGACAGAGACCAATAACTCTTTTAATGTAACAAATTCAGTGTTTTCTGTTTCGCATTAAAATTTTAAAATTTACAAGTAATTTATTATTCTTCCTACATTGCGATATATTCAAGCTGTGCATATTTAAAATTGTGGATAGTTGGCGTTGCTCGTGGCTCTTGAAATATCTAAAAGGCCACGATTTATGCAAAATGGCCGCGAAAATAGCCACGTGGCGGATCAAAGTGACATATAGATCGTGTGATTCGCGTGGATGCTTGTCATGAATAAATCTACCGCATTTGTTCGCCGCATAAAATATACCAGATAATGTGTTTTTTTCAAAATTAATTGCTGCCACGTAAGAAAATTAATATATTATCAAAAATACAAAAACTTTCCACAAACGTCCGAGTCAAATAAAGAAGCAACACAAGTTACTGATTTAAATTATCAGGTTTTAATGATTGCTATTTTTTAGAGTTGATTTAGAAATGTAAGAACGGTTAGATGTGTGACAAAAATTCCTACTGTATTGATTATTTTTGAAAAGGGTAGAAACATAAAGAAAAGGGGTTGAATAAGGGATATCAAATTAACCAAAAAATTAATTTATTATTTAACGAGTGCGGGGCACTATATCTGGATGGACGATGATGTGAAATAAAAAGAAAATTGTATAGTAATTTGCATTCTTGTTTTTAAAGGTAAACATGACCCAAATTCTCGGTTATTTTTAATTTCACCTTTTAAATTTCTGCGTCTGAAATATATTGGATCTGGTTTTGATTTGTTTATCTCGAAAAACACTTAAAATCAAGCATGAAATTGCAAACTAAACGTTTTTGAAGGTAACTGATGCTGTAGGATTGTTTTCGTTCTGAAGAAGTTTATAATTTTTAGTAGATTAAAGCGGTTTACCTTGGCCGCAGTATCACCATTATAAAGTACTGCCTAGAATCATTAAACTATTATACCTAAAGATTATCTTGATTACATAAGAATTAGCACTGTTTAATCATAAGCTATTAATCCTGAACAAATTCCTAATTAAATTTACAATATTACAATTGAAACATATACATTTTGAAATTATTTTTTTTTCAGTAAGATTGTTGTTAAAGCTGAAGTTGATTTGTTATTTTTTTAACTATTATTTATTTAAAATTCATTTTATATTGAAAAAAAATTTGGACGTATGATGTAATCATAATCCTTAAGGATATAAACATCTCGTCTCTAAATATTCTAATAATTCTTCAGCATGGTTTAAAATCACCCAAAGAACCAATACCAACAACCAATAATTCGTTTATATTTATATAATTCTATAAAAAAGCAATATATGTAACACTTTAGAATGCCTTTAAAGGAATCATCTATCATGGTCTACACTTTACAAGGTAATGAATACCATTAACTATTTCTTTTTGTATTAATCCATAAAAACAGGTGGTAAAGTTAGTGACCATGAAGAAATAGAACAGCCTTCTTTAGTTTCAAGTTATATGTGACAGTAAAAATAGGAGGTCATTAATAACACGCTAGTAAAAATAGATAAGGTATGATATATCTGGTTACTCATTTTTAAAGAATATTTTAACGATAGGATCGATACATATTAAGTTTCGTAAGCAAATTGAGAAATCTGCAAAAGTAATTGTTGAAAATTTGATTAAAGAGAATAGTACCGGCCGCAGTCGAAATTTAACCAATTGTTATTTTACGACAAGTTTTATTATTACGGGTATTCTTACGGCACACGTTTTGGTCATTAAGTAACAAAAAAAGTAATAAATTACTTGTCTACAAAAAGATTCATTGGTATTCGAAATAGTGCTTTATATCATCGATTAAATAGCTTGCGTATGTACGTACAATTTTGTGAATTTTGCCTACGGTAGACTAAAATATTTCAAAAGAAAGCCTTGAGTGCAGACCGCATTCCGAAGATACTAAACATCCAAAAATAAGATTTTATGCGACGGATTGTATTTAACAATGCGTTTAGGCAATTGCATTACCTATATTATATGCTGCTTTAGATCATTTATTATCATCAATACTGATATTAGTTTATTCTCTGTGAAAATATAAAATTTATGTATTGTTTTTTTTTTTCATGAGTATTTGTGATTGTATACTTTTTTGCTTTTTAGTGAAAATTAACCTTTTTTCAAATGAAATAAGTGGCATATTTATTGTTCAATAGATTGTTATATCTTTTTAGTATATAATTTTGGGGCTAATTTCACTTTACTGTATGTGTACGTAATTAGATACTATTTTCTACTTTTTGAATATTGTGCTGCTTTTTTACTTTATCAATTACGAACGATATGTATTACACGGTTTAATGATGAATGAAATTATTCACACGTGATATACGTGCATATAATTTTGAAATATTGTGGATGTGACTAACGTTCATAATCACAAAAAGTTAACTTATCCATACTGTCTATAAATAGAAAATATTCTATTTATCTTTGTATTCCGCATAATTAAAATAATTTGGGCTGCTGGAAAAAGTACTAAGAAACTCATTGGAAAAACTTTAGTGAGTAACAGAATTCCTTTCTTGAGAATGACCCAAGAGGGTCGAAACAATATTGACAGAGACCAATAACTCTTTTAATGTAACAAATTCAGTGTTTTCTGTTTCGCATTAAAATTTTAAAATTTACAAGTAATTTATTATTCTTCCTACATTGCGATATATTCAAGCTGTGCATATTTAAAATTGTGGATAGTTGGCGTTGCTCGTGGCTCTTGAAATATCTAAAAGGCCACGATTTATGCAAAATGGCCGCGAAAATAGCCACGTGGCGGATCAAAGTGACACATAGGTCGTGTGATTGACGTGGATGCTTGTCATGAATAAATCTACCGCATTTGTTCGCCGCATAAAATATACCAGATAATGTGTTCGGTTATGTCTAGTTAATGCCGTTGGCGTGACTTGTGATCGTGCTCTCTTGTAATGTCCAAAAGGCCACAAGAAATGTAAAACCGCCGCGAAAATTGCCACGTGGCGGATCAGAGTGACACATAGGTCGTGTGATTGACGTGGATGCTTGTCATGAATAAATCTACCGCATTTGTTCGCCGCATAAAATATACCAGATAATGTGTTCGGTTATGTCTAGTTAATGCCGTTGGCGTAATTCGTGATCGTGCTCTCTTGCAATGTCCAAAAGGCTACAAGAAACGTTAAGCCACAAAAAACGAAAAACCGCCGCCAAAATTGTAAAGTGGCGGATAAAAGCGACACATAGGTCGTATGATTGGCGTGGATCTTTGTCATGAGTAGATCTATCGCATTTGTTCGTCGCATGAAAATATACCAGATAATGTGTTCGGTTATGTCTAGTTAATGCCGTTGGCGTGACTTGTGATCGTGCTCTCTTGTAATGTCCAAAAGGCCACAAGAAATGTAAAACCGCCGCGAAAATTGCCACGTGGCGGATCAGAGTGACACATAGGTCGTGTGATTGACGTGGATGCTTGTCATGAATAAATCTACCGCATTTGTTCACCGCATGAAAATATACCAGAAAATGTGTTCGTTTATGTCTGGGGTTAATGCCGTTGGCGTGACTCGTGATCGTCCTCTCTTGCAATCTCCAAAGGCCACAAGAAATGCAAAATCGCCGCGAAAATTGTCAAGTGGCGGATCAGAACGACATATAAGTAATATGATTCGCGTGGATGCTTGTTATGAGTAAATCTACCGCATTTTTTCGCTGCATGCAGTATATACCAGAAAATGTGTTCGTTAATGTCTAGTTAATGCCCTTGGCGTTACTTGTGATTGTGCTCTCTTGTAATGTCCAAAAGGCCACAAGAAACGCAAAACTGCCGCGAAAATTGTCACGCGATTACATAAACAGGTAAATTTACTTGTGGCTGACTAAGGCGACACATTTGCAGGGGTGTTTGTAGTGATTATTGTAAAAATAGTTTATGTTGCTCGCCGTTTGTAGATCTGCCTAATCAAAATGTGGCAGAAAATATGTATGTCTGTGCGTCAATGTTTAGGTATTAATTTTTTTAATTTTTTAACTATTTTGTTGTTCTCGTTAAGTTGCGACCTGTTCATATTTAAAATTGCGAACTATAAACGCTGTTGGAGAAATTTCCGTAAGGCCACAAGCCACGCAAATCCGTCGTGTAAATTGTTACGCGGTTCCACAAACAGGCAGGCTCACTTGTAGCGGATCAGGGCGATGTAAATCGTGCAATTGGCGTGTATATTTGTGGTGTCGATCGTAATTTACATTGTACCGCATAAAATAAATTTTTTCATTACGGTTTTGTCATGACTTTAAATGGATTTTATTCATTTATGTGTAGTACTCTTCGTGAAAAGTACGAATCCGGTAAAATGGCAAACAATAACAGTCGTATTATGACATGTATTTTATGGAAGAGTAACTTTAAATAGTTTGTTGTAAATTCATTTTCGTTAAACATAGGTGCAAAATGTTACCGAAGTATAATGCCGTGTGAAAAAAAAATAGTGTATGAAGTGTTACGAGTCAGTAACTGAACTGTTTAAAGGAAGCACGCGAGGAAGCAGGTGCTTATCCTTTTTTGAATTGTAAGTTAAATAGGAATAATTTTCAGCATAAGTGGTTCTAATATGGGGATACCTTGGTGGACACTCTCAATATACATTTATTTAGAGAGAACTATGTCATAAATGCAGTTAGATATTTATTGTAGAATTAGTTACTTATGTTACTTTAAATTTACTCACTGCTTACACTCTTTTCGTTCGCGACACTACAGGTCACTTATTAGATGTTATATACTCCTCTGATATAACGAAAAAACTGACGGTTTTTGCAGGCGGTCGTAAATCAGTTTTATGTGGGCTGAACTGTTCGTATACGAGTTGGTTCAATATAGCTATACCATAGTATATAGATACAGATATATTAATTTGTATTGTTGCTTCATGATGACATTTTGCACAAGAAAATCCTTTTGCTTAGCGGGGAATTCGTAGATGAAGTGGTGAATAGTAGGCAATAGGACGAGATAGGGTAGTAACCCTACCGTATAAAAGATTATTACATTGCTGACGTATTCCGAAGCCAGTTCCGAATTTCTATATGATTTACGGCCTGCAGCATACATCAAAAATTCCGCTGGTATCGATCGCCCGCGGCATTCGTTTATACCTAAAGCAACTTCTGACAAAATATGTCAGTTACAGAACATTAAAAGTTACATCATCCTTTACGCTTCTATACCCTGCGTCACAGTCATATAATATACAAGAGTCTTTACACTGTTCAAATTTTATGCTTCTATTAGTTAAGTTTGACCATTTCCAGTTCTTATTGTCCTCATATTGTCAGGGTTGGAGTTAATTATCAAGTATCAGGAATACTTGGTTTTGCCAGTCCTTAATCCATCCGTCAAATAGGACATCAGTATATTTACTATAAACCTGTTTACATTCTGTATATTTTTGATGCCATTCTTGTTTTTAAATAAATGAATAATTAGTGTTAAAAGTTGTGCGCAATTTTTTTGTTACGCATTGATAGCTCGAAATAGAAAATGAAACGGATTAGAACTACAAATAGGTAGGTAATCTTGTATTATAAACTTGTTCGCCAAATTGTGTAACCGAATTGGGTTACGATTCGTAATTTTCGACCATGAACGTTTCTTGTTTCTTATATTAATTAATTATTATATTGCGAAATATGGCGGTTGAGCAATGATTTTCTAAAAGTCGTTTTTTAACTGTGTAAAACAACCCATTCGCTTTGGTTCTTTTAAGCTGAATTATTTTGCATTCTGTGTGGAATTGTTTCCGTTTTGATTTAATTGTATTTAGTTACTATCATTACAGTATGAATTCCAATTGTTTTTTACAAAATAAGAATAATCAAATTATGCAATAGTCATTGAATATCATTCATTTACATAATAATCTGATATTGAACAATTAAATTAACAAAAGTGCTTAATGAGATTAAAAGGTATTCATTGTGGCAAGAAAAAGTAAACAATAAATAAATGGAATAGTAGATATTTAATAAATAATTTATGTGAAATAGAAAATATCGTTAGTATGTATGCAAAATTTTTTTTTTTTGGAGCAGGGATTTTAAAAGACAGAAAGCTAGAAATTAATTCTCCAACAGGAATATTAATAGATGATAATTTAAAAGGTTTATTTTTTAACCTTTATAGAATTATTTCGTTATTTGTCTGTCTGTCTGTCAAGATCCTTTTACTCAGGAATATTTATAGGTATTAGTTAAAATTAATATCCAACACTCAGATCTGTAAGTAATGTCTTATCAATCCAATCATAAATAATAAATTGGCTATTAATTTCATTTGTAACGTATGTATAATATTTATACATACAATTACAGAATGGAAATTATACAAATTACCAATTAATTAATTCTTAATCCGTTGCAGGTAATTATTTTAATCACTCTCTAAGTTATTGATTATTAATTATCGTTTATGTGTCACTATTTGTTTAAAATATTACAGTTTTCTAATTCATAAAGGATCTTGTTTATTATGTTTACGGTTTATACTTTTGAATAGGATAAAACAAAATAATTAAAAATAGCAAATAATGTGTTTCTTTTTTTTAATAATAGTGAATATTATAATTTATACAAACGTCAGTTTTTGTATAGTATTTACGTATTTAAGTGGCATACCGGATTAATTATTATATTAAAGTAGATACAACAATAAATCTAGAATCTAGCGTAAGGTCATATTTTTTTATAAATGACAAATTCCTTCGTAGATGTAGTGGTATAAAGATTAAGTGTGGGTAGGTGTTGATGCTAGCATATTGCTAGAAATTTCTTCGCCTTCGCTTTTAAAATTTACTAAAATGAATAATTGTTGTTGCTTCCTTTTGTTTAAACTTTATCGCTTAATTGGTCTTACGTTAGACTTTCAGTGAAACAACAATTTTTTTTTAGAAAATACTGATACTAAATTCGTGTTTATCAAAACATTGGAACTCTAAATTATCAATCTGAAATTCTACATTTTAGTTTAAGCTCTAAGTTGTCAATCCTTTGAATTTTTTATCATTTTGATTAATTTTGGCCAAAGCGATAATGATAAGATGATGGTATGATAATAGAATCTTATTCTTATCCATCCTTATCCATGTAGTGATACTCAGTGATCCTTTGGGGTTGAAAACAATTTTTATAAATTATTTTATTACAGATATTATCAATTGTCCAATATAAACCACTTATTTCTTACTTGCTTGTAGCTCATTTTTCTTTCTATAACTATTTCGTAAGGAATAGATCGAATGTATCAAAGAAAGTTGCATTACATTTTGTAAAAAATTACGAGAACAATAGTATCCAATCAGCAGATGTTCATTTATACTAATATTAGCCCAGGCAGTAGGTAGGTTAATATAACAAGAGCGTATTATGAAAGTTTATATTGCAAACAGATTCATAGAAATGCCACTTTCTACAATTAGTTTAACGATTTAATGTTAAATTTTGCGTGATTATTAATTGCAAATGGTTTTTCTGCATTCGTACATAACTCTGCGCAGGTCGGGGAATTCAAAATTTATGTTATTTCACTTTTCTGTTCCTTTTTACAAATGCAACAAAAATTATTCCGCTTTTCCTTGTGTTGGGAAGTGTCTTATTTTAAAATAAGGAGACTGATTTTCTGTTATATTTTGATAAGGAAATGACGAAAATCACATGGACAAAAATGTGGCAGACGATTAGTATTTGAACGAGTAGACGATGAATTATCGTCTTCATGATCGTTTTCGATTTTTTTCTACCTCCCTCTGTTGTGCTTCTTTTGTTTCTGCATCAAATCCGGCTCGAAGGACCAAAAATGTTGCCGCCTTGATTTGACGACTTACATGAATGCACTTTTTTGAATGGCACAAAATGCCTCTATACAGATGAATACTCGATATATTTAAGAATATTTATTAGCATTAAACGATCGAATTCAAAGCACAACACTTAAACCAGTAGATTAATAAAATTAACAAAAATGATGATAGAAATTGACTGAATGTAACGGATGCGTAAAAAATAATCAATTTTGACAGAAAATGGTGAAAAAGCAAAACTATGTGTACAACGGACTTAAATGATTGTTGTGTGATTAAAAACTATGAATGTATGTATCAAGGTGGGGTCTCTATCATATAATCACAAAATTGCATCACCAAATGCACGGAAATTAACTGATGGGAGTGTGTTGCTATTGTTTTTATATAACAGCGGTAGTTATTTAAGCAAATTAATGTTTGAAGTAATGCATTACGTTTTTCTTTTTTTGAATCCGACATTATTTCATCAAAAGGGTTTGAACTAAATCAAATTTATAGTATTGAAATGGAAGCACATCTACATCATTAAAACTGTTTATTCTCTTTTCAGTTTTGGTAAAAAAAATTTGCTAATTTTGTATTGGCAATTTCAGGGGAGGTTTTATAGAAATTCATCAAACTCGCCGTAGGTTTATACCGTTTGCTGATTCTTGAATTTCTGGAAAATTCCGATAGATGTCGACGCTATCATAATAAGCGAAACTGTCTGCCTTCGGATTTACATTATCTCCCTGGTAATTGCACCCTTATATAATTTTTTTTAACTCCCAAAAAGGTAGATTCGGACCTAAAAGGTGTCGTTGGTTGGAGTTTCTACCTAAAACGTTTCGCTAGCACCAGTTGCGAGCTTCTTTAGTTGCTCAATGTTGATTAATAAAATATTACTTTACGAACTTCTACCTCAGGCTTCATTTGCGTTGATGGTCTAAATATGTCTCAAAAATTATCTAAAATACAATAATTTGATAAATAGTTCTGATCAAGATCTGAAGTTCTAACTTTGTAGGCTAAACATACACTTTGACACTGACAGTCCTTATTTATCTGGATAAAAAGTACCCTATGTTCTATACTGTTTCCTTGGCAATGTGTGTATAAAAATTCATGATGGTCGATTTAATAGTTAAGGTGTTAAATGGTAATAAACAAACAAACTCACTTACATTCGCATTAATATAAAGGTGTATTTGTATTAATTTCTCTATACGGCGTCATATTTTTCAAAACATGATGTTCCCTTTTGATGGTAGCATTTAATGCTATGTTCCAATGTTTGGTTGGATATCAATTTTTTTTTGGCTTCACGTCTTCACCACATTGTTAATTTTATACAGTGGAATTTTCTGATCCATTAAAATTTTTAACTTGTTAGACGTGAATAATATATGAATTATAGATCAGTAAAAACTCATCTCAATTTAGTTAATATTTTATGTCAGGATGTAAATATTTTGAAGGTAGAAACCACTGGTACGTACAAGAAATGAATTATTTAAAACAGTTAAACGTGTTAACGCTTTATTTGACGTCACAATGTCGTCACTGCAGAATTTTCAAGGTGTAATAAAGCTTTTGTATGAATGGGTACTAAAAGTATTCCAGTCGACATCACAGTTTTTTCGACCCTCTTATTTCTAAATTTTTGTCGTTATTGAAACTCAAGAAGACGCAAGTATTAATTTTCATAATTGTAAGTATTGTTTCCTAAAATTTCTAATTACGTATACATCGTTATACAAATTAATTTTCCTAACAATTAGGGCTATTTAAATTCCCTCTTATAAAGAAACCATTTATGGTAGACGTATTTCATGCATCGTTAACTAACTACAATTTAATATGTACATATTAATTATATTTATAAGCAGTTACAAAGAGTACCTACCCAGGTATGTTATTATAAGTTTGTAATAATTATTTATTGTGTCATGTTATGGATTGAAAACCTTAGTTTTAAAAAGAAAAGGAAATCAAAATACATAATTTGTCATGCAAATTTTTAATAACTATTTACTAGAAAGCGATTTTATTCTATTTATTTTTTTTTGGGATTGCAAACCTTATTAATTGTTGGGACAACAGTGTCTGTCTTGTTTATTTGTCAGAGCCTTCAAAATTTTAAATGAAATGAATAAAATTTACGTGCTCATGCATCAATTTCTGGATCATGATGTGCTGGTCCACCCTGAATATCAACTTAATTCGACATAACATAGAATTTAAAATCGCTAACATTTTACTTCATATAAATCCATACGATTGTTACTCAATTTTTTATTTAATGATGAAAAATACTTATTACTTTATGTCCAAATCGACTGCTTTATTATGATTTTCCTCTCAGTGAACTAGATTGTTAAATTATTTATTTAAGAAAATTTCTTAGGGTTGGTGGAAAATAACTTGTGCTGTAGGGGAGGAAATAAACATGTTGATGTCATGAAATGTCTCGTTTAATAGAATGTGTTGGTGTCATTCATATGTGTGTGCACGGACGTCTGTAGTGATTTATTTCATGCATTTACCTGTAAACTTCATTAGGGCCGGCGGAAATGACGTACCTGTACGATCGCACAATGTACTTCCATATTATAATGACAATAAATAATTACCTTGACGTAATAAATTCGTCAATGAAATACCAATTCAGATAGAGGCCGTTCTACACATGTGTACGACGAGAGTGATGAAAAATTATTTGTATTTGTTATAACATGAAGAAAAAATGATGGCAATAGGTACTTACCATTCACTGCCATGACAAATGAAAGTCTTTGACATAATGTTCGTGGGGAATCAGACCTTCGACCTCGTGACTAATATAAAGTTTCCGCATCACTTGTGAAAATTTTGAGATGAAACTATCAAACATTTTCCATGATTTTCTTTGTTTAACTTCAATAACACAAAATAGGTAAATACTTTCTTTAATATAGAAACTGTTCTAGTGTGATATCGAAGTTACCTATTCTGCTCCTGTGACGAAAAGGTAACGTATTGCTCCTAAAACGTTTAGTTTTAGGTTAGAATATATATTTCGTTTCAATGTAAATACTAGAGCTTTTCTGGACTCAGATTCGAGCCTATCGTCGAAGAGTTTGTCGAAAACGGTTACTTTTTTACCCTGTTTCTCATATGCCTATAATTTTGTGCTCTTTTTCAAAAATTAGAGCCTTCCTTTGGGAAATTATAAAAGAATATACTAAGAGAGGAACTATTTTTGTTGCATATTTCGAAGACTAACTCAAATCTGGTACCAGAATCTTTCTAGTACATTGAAATTTAAGGATATACTAATCTTAAAACTAAACTAGTCGAATTAGGATGTTAGTAAATAGATACACTTCAAAATTTTGATGTGAAAATACTAGATTCTAATTTAGCAATTAAAAATAGCTAGAAAATGACTTCTTATGTCAACCAGTAATATCCACAAAAAGACATTTTTTTAATTTTGAAGTTAGGACATTTCAAAATCCTGGCCCAATTGAGAATTTAGCATCGGAATTTACTTCGAAAATAGTTAGCTATTTCTTTGTTCCTTCTTCAATCCCAACTTTGTTAATCTGTACTATTATTGATAGAAATAAAATCATATTTTCGAAAAAGTTTTTTCTAAAATGTAGGTGTCTAGAATAATATCAAAGAGCCTCACCGCTGTACATCTCAAACATTTTTGAAAACTAGCGCGTGCTTTGAGCACTTTGAATGTAAGAATTATCGGTCTGGCGTTGATAAAATGCTCGCATTATCAATCTCGTGTTGATAATGTCAGCCTTCAAAGTGAGCTAAGCACGTGTTTTTGATATATGTATAGGGGCGAGTTTCTTCGGTATTATTCTATTTGCTCAGCTTGGCCCAAGATTGGTGCAAGATTTTCCAATATTGGATCAAGTATGACAACAAATGTTTGGTTTGTCACTTTGATTGTTTGAAACGCTCTGCAATGTTAATTATTGTAGGAATGTATAACTTCAGCATTTGGATCTCGGTTAAATTTGATACAGCATCGATTTTTATCAATAATTTGGTGCTCAGTACTGGACCGACAAACCAAAGCTTGATTTCCCATCACTGATCCAGGCTTAGGCCTGTCAGCTCCTATATTTTCTACATTATTATTCAAAAAATTTTTTTTTATTTATGAAGTCATAAAAAACTGTCTCCTCTACCTCCTAATGTCTAATTCTATTATGTAGAATGATCGAAAATCGATGAAAAAATTTTTGGAGCGATTTTGGTCTGGAGTCCCAATTCTGTATAATTCCCCGAGTTTGTAAGACTTCTGGTAAAAATGGCACCTTGACTTTGAAAAGGCAATTAAGTTATTAACCTGACGACACCTATAAATGACTGACGACGATTGCGTACAATTTTAATGTTGTTCTTCCTCATATAAACACGCTGCCGTTTGCATACCAAGTAGTTTCGAGCGATTATGCCCTTCAACAATTCTGGTTATCATTGTTGATACAGACGTCGCGAGCGAAGGTATATAACGAATCGTTCTTTCAATTTACACAATCACATTGTGTCATGATTCTGTCATGGTAACTTCTTTAAGTGTTGTTTATAATCGGTGTTGACAGAGTGCGTTGTGTAAAGTAGTTAATATTGATAAATTAAGGGTAAGTCTCATGAGACTTTTTGAACATTAGGAAAATTATGGAAATTTTTTTTTTTTGTTTTCATTATCAAAATAATCTTACCATTATTACTACATATTTCTTACGAATATTTTTTTCCCTCTTTTGAAACTGCATTTGTTATAATCACATTTTATATAAAGAATATTTATAATACATATTTTGGTATTTTTGAAATAAAAATTATAAGTTGATTGATTTTATTAAAATATTGATAAAACAATAATTGCTTAGCTCAACGAATAGATACCAATTTTTTTTTTGAAATTTCAATTACCTTATCGATTTTTCCACACTTATATAATCAATAAAAACAAATAATCCCCTTCATTATCAAGTAATTCATTAATACCCTGATATAGTTCGATAATAATTAAATCGATACGCTTTTATATGATATAAATATCCTCCTACCTAATAATGGATTAATTTTAAGTTGGTCAGTTGTTTATACGCTGTTTTTACATAGTCGATGGAATTATTATTAATTAAGTATACTAAAATAGTGACAATATAAATTCCGTAAGTATCTAATACCTACCCCTTTCAAAATAATACCTATTGTCATATAACAGATACCTATTGCTTCTTGTCACAAAGTTTGTTGTTAAATTTTAACTGAATTTCTGTAAATATCGCACTTTAAACATGAAAATATTTGGTTTTTATTTTTTTTTATATAAGAAT
>NW_020442464.1:4238437-4251009 GCF_000699045.2 Agrilus planipennis
ATGGTCTAAAACGTCATCTATAAATTCTGTTTTTTTTTTAATATTAAACGAAATAAGTACGTATATAGTTCGGTAGCTTTATTTAGGTAATTTAATAATCTCCGCGAACAGTATTTTAAGAAAGCTTTAAATAAACCTACGCGATAAATAATAAAAATTTTGAAGATATTCATATCGTGGTAAGGATTTGGGATATCCTTAGATATGCTTCACGATTCAAAAGTATGTTTTTCTCTTAATTTTGTAAACGGATAGCATTGTCCTTTTAATTTCATCTTCGGCTGTATTGTAACGTGTTTTGTTTGACAAAAACAGAGAGTTGGTTGACTTAAAAAAGACCTCAAGATAAGTGAAGTTTATTTTGTGTTTTATAAATTCTATTGATCATAAAAGTTGAGTTTACACGACATCGTCGGAACTTTTTTCCGTTTGGACGCACAAACTACCAATCAATCGTCCTTAAAAGTACTGACGGAAAGTTACAAATAATGTAATGTAGATTAGTAGATAAGGCACAAAAAGTGGAAAATCTACTTTGAAGAATAAGTACACTCTAAAAGTTAATCTCTTTTTTTTTTTAATTTTCTGAAAATACTACAAATTGCTGATAAAGACGCTGTTCCATTACGTGTACGAAATACAGTGTAAACTCTATATAACGACACTTAAGGGACTGAACATTTTTCGGCGTTATAAAGAGTGGTCGTTAAATGGAGAGAAATAAAAGATATTATTTTACTATTCTATAATAACATGCATTTACCAATATAGTACACATTTTGCACACGAACATTATTATTCGTACATTGCGTATAGCCTGTTGTCTTCGTCTGATGTTTTTTGCTGTTCCAATATTTTAATTGTATTTTGTTACGCATCTTACTCATATCTTGAGATACTGCTGGATCAATTTGATTATATAAAAAGTATTTTTTTAATAGTTTTTCTGCATCAAGTCCTTGTTTGATGCTTGGTGGAGGGACAGGATCCTCTTCTTCAACAACGTACACAGCTGCAGTTCTTATCTATTTCGGCAACTTAGAAAGTACTGCTTAATGGTTTATAATGCCGCATTGTTGTCGTTAAATCGAGTGAGCGTGACGCTATATAGAGTGCAATATTGTATAGATAACAATGTAAACCAACCAAAGTCAAGCAATTTGGACGTTTTAAGGAGTTTTTCGTTAAATCGAGTGACGTTATAAAGAGTTTACACTGTATGTCCTATATTCTTTGGACTAACTCCTTGCACCATATATATGATTACATTTGTTTTCCGTGCCGTTTCGTCCATCCGATTCCGATGTGTGTGTGTGCTTACCTTTATAGGTACATATATATATATAGATTGACAGATACGCGATCAAAAACTGTCATGCTAACAATTTTGTTCTTCAATATTTATTCATCAATTTAATTGCAGGTATACCTTCATATCTATAGATAATGTAGAGTACAAAAATTTCCTATTGAGAGACAAACAAAAAAATAATCACATAAGTATGTTTGCCGATAACTCGATTTGACGGTTAGTAAAGAGGTTTTCAAACAGGAAAATGGGGTCATAAAAATTTTTACGGATTCCTGAGATAATTGTCAAAGGATTAGCTTAATCGCTACTATTGACAACAAATTAATACGGCCTTGATTGAGTAGTAATATAATAACTTGTACGAAGAGGTTGTACGAATGAGAGTGCATTGTGCATGATTATGGGTTGTGTGTTTTTCTCAGGGAATGTCAATAATGTTTGTATCCAGATTAACAAAAAATGGTAAACAAAAAAACACTTCATGTACGTGTACATAATTATGAACATGTACTTGTGCACTTTGGACAATAGAATAATTGTACAATTGTACTTATTGTATGTTCCAAACTGCACCTGTGGTTATTAAGTAGACATATAAAGAAAGTGCTAGATTAGTGTTTCTTTGTCTAGAAGTAATGCATTACTTGTTACGCATTGATAGCTCGAAATAGAAAATGAAACGGATTAGAACTACAAATAGGTAGGTAATCTTGTATTATAAACTTGTTCGCCAAATTGTGTAACCGAATTGGGTTACGATTCGTAATTTTCGACCATGAACGTTTCTTGTTTCTTATATTAATTAATTATTATATTGCGAAATATGGCGGTTGAGCAATGATTTTCTAAAAGTCGTTTTTTAACTGTGTAAAACAACCCATTCGCTTTGGTTCTTTTAAGCTGAATTATTTTGCATTCTGTGTGGAATTGTTTCCGTTTTGATTTAATTGTATTTAGTNTAAATATTTACATGCCTAGAAATGTATAAAAATTGGCATATTTATTAACTTTGAACCCCCATAACTTTTTATGGGGGTGAGACCGCCACGAACTTTTTATGGTACAGTGGTGGGGGAGACTTCCTCTTTCGATCCTCCACCTCCACCCACTTGAAAATAATTTTTTTATTGAATTGTATTGGAATTACAGTGTATGAAAATTGTCAAAATAATCAATTCTCATAACTTTTTATGGGGGTGAGACCGCCACGAACTTTTTATGGTACAGTGGTGGGGGAGACTTCCTCTTTCAATCCCACCCACTACACCCCCGAAGGGGGTGAGGGCTATAATCTAGACCTTTGCCAATATAAAAACCAGGAAATGCCTAGCAATCTATATCGACCGATCAGACAGAAGCTTATCAAATAAAGTGAATAAAGATGCAGTCAATAAAAAGTAATACAAAAATTACAAGTATTGTTTCTCATTGACTAGAAAGCAACCATATTTAGATTATAAATAAAACATTATATTAACTTCTGGAGAAATTTAGACGTCAGTCAACTAGCCCAAAAACTAGCAGCACATATGACAATGATCGCAAAAGCCATTCTCAATTTATCCTTATAAATGCTTAGTACCTTAGAATTTTACAATTTATGTAATCGTTATTGTTGTACGGTAAACATGCTAAATTGCTTATTTATCTATTTTAAACATTCCAACCAGTGTTTTTTTTTAAAGAGGCATTTTCTTACAGATAGGTAAAACATTCCGAGTGTACTAGCCACATTAAAATAATTTTCATTTACAGCTATACAAAAACGTTTTTACATCCAGATTTCTTTTGCCCTTTGGATATAATAATGTTTTATTATCGTACAAGTGTTATTAATTTATAAAATAGCTAATTTTCCTTGACATACATGGCTTGTACCTACAGGCACACATTCACGTTTGACTATTCAAACGTGAATTGTTGAACGTATTAATTGTTTGAACCATATAGAAGAGAAATGCATGTACCTTTTATAATTATTTTTGCAATATTTGTTACGTAAACAGTGGAATTTCGATGATACTAACAGTTTTTTCTTTATCTACAGGATGGAGATGCAGAACAAAACTCTCCCAGAGGAGAACCGGAAATCTTGGTTTGGATCAAAAACTAGTTATAGTTTGGACCAAAAGGAAAAAGGGTGAGTTGTTGATATCCACCAAACTTTTACTGCAAAAATTTTGTAGGCTTTTTCTAATTAGTTACGCATACATTATTTACAGTTACCGTATCGTAGTAATCCTGTGCCTGTAACTTCAATAATAATTTAAAAAGTGAAAGGGAAACAATCGTGTATTGTTGTGAACGGTCAATTCAAGTCGCTACAATAAACTAACATGTAACCAATATATGCATGAAATAGTTAATCAACGTTATGACGTTGTTTAGTTAATTAGTTTTATTGGGACCGATTAATTAATTCTATCTTAAATGTTTCTGATAGCGCTTAAACTTTCGTAAATAAAGTACTCTAAAGGGTGGTTCACGCAACTCCATTTCAGGTCCGAGCCGTGTGCGCCGAGTGCGTATTACTGAGCGTAGGTTTGCATTCATGTAACATCGAGTGAAATATAATAAAAAGTCAGGATTTAACGTACAAACTGTCAGCTGCCATATCCACACTTCAGGTTTGAGGCACGGCCTGGCGTGATATATTTCATAAAAAAAGGGCAGTACAATTTGTCTCAGTGCTTTAGTCCATAGCCGGGCAAACTCGGCTCTTTTGACTCCCGAGTGCTCCTCAGGTATAGCCAACGAGCTCCTCATTGCTCCTGCGATTGCGAGCGAGATGATTCCTTCCTTTTCTTATCCCTTTCATTTCATAGGTGAGTCCCCTCTTCCATAGTCGAACCCAATAGCATTACGAACGTAGTCCGGCATGCTACCCCTGAGCTGCGGGACGATCATTAGAAAATTGTCGTAGATACTATTTGAGTTGCGAGAGAGGCTTCGCTCGTCTACGGGATGAAGGGGCTTGATATGGGCGTGGAAGGGAGAAGAAAAAGAGGAATCGATATGGGCCATTACTGCTTACTCTCTCGTACTCATTGAAGGGTATGCAGTGACCCAAACTAACCTCAGGTAGAGGCTCCTAAGAAGTTAAAGTTTGGCCGGCTCTAAAACGGTGTAGCGTGAACCATCCTTTATTATGTTACCGGAAAGCGGCGCTGGAATAGAAACTAACGTAATAATAGCATACAATAAACGAGTGTAATTGATGTTGTTGCACATCTTCAATAAAATAAATTCAAGAGGGCTAATGATGATGATTCAATCGCATGTTCATGTACTGATGGCTAGTTTTCAACGTAACCATTCTGTGTAGTTAAGCTTTCCAATAGCCTCTTCATAAAATGTTGTTGCTAGACGTTGTCTTGAAGCTACTCCTGAGTAGGGATGCGGGAAGAGCAGGGAAAAGATAGAATCCACTGGGGGCTAGATTGGAAAGCCATAAAAAACAAGTTGTTCTGATTCATGATCCACTAAAATTGTTTAGAGAACCTTTGGGTTGCTCCAGCGCTCTGACTACAGTTGTTGGTACCATGGATCAGAATAATTCTGGAAGGTCAGAACGGTTTCTGTTTTTTTTTTCCTTTTAAAGGTCTTCCGAACTAGCTCCGATTGATTTCTATCTTTTCCCTGTCTTTTTCGCTTCAAAACTGATAAGTGGGTGCTTCTAGACGAGGATTTGGGAAAGTTTGTCTATAGGTACCACAAATACCTCAGTAGTCAGAATGATTGTGTCGAGGACTAACCATAAGTATATCACTATTAGTGATAAAATAATTTGTTTATACTCACTTGACTTTTATTTATGCTGCAGAGGAAAATAATCAAAAGAGAGTCAATATCATCAAAATATCGTTATCAATGGGGTTAATGCATCATCATTTTCTTACTTAAGAAATGAATTAGAGTACCCATAACTTATAATATGGAGCAAATCAGACAAGGTCGTTTTACACTTGACCGAAATTTTTAAAGTGCTTAGCTACCTACGTATTTGTTGATAGTAATCAACAACAGGGCGAAATAACATACAACATACACAATATTTGTGTTTATTGAAACGAATTTTTTAAAATCAATATTGCTTGTATGTTACGTGTAAATAATTGATTCAGTTAATTGGTTTTTATATGTTTTTTTTTTTATTAAACTTAAATACACGTTTCTGGTTTTTATGCATTTCTTGGAAATTACCAGTTGAACTGGAATAATGGAATATTTTCTCCCGGCGACCGTATTGCAATAAATAAATAACATACGTAAGTGAAAACCGTATACAAACGACAAGAAAAACGATGTCTGAAGTGAGTAGTCAGCCTACTTTCTCGTCGGCCCTTGTTCTTCAGTCTTTAGCAATAATTTGCAAAATTTGTACCACACAGAACTGCAATCAGGCGCCTCAATCATCTTATAAATCGCTTATGATTGCTTAAATGCACAAATATTACAACACAACTGATTTCATAACACCGATTAATTCTTCACTATATTATCTCTATTACTCTATCTTTATAGTCATTATAGTCATGATTTGTACAGTGCCCGAACGAAATTGTTACGCGATTCTGATATTTATTTATTTCCGTTTTACTTATGTAGACATATCTAATAAAATAAAATGGTTAAATTGTTAGGACCTTTGATAAAAAAAAAAACAAAGGAAGTAACTTTTGATTTTGTTTTGTTTCAGTTATGAAGAAACGCAGAGCATGGGTTTTCAATCGAAAGATCCCATAATAGCGATCCAGATGCCAGACAAGGCGAGTAAAGAGAAAGAGGCCATGGGCGCTGTAGCACAAAGAGGCCACGGAGGTCATGGTATATCAGTTGAACACCCAACGTCGTAAGTACCAGAGGTAATGACGGTTTGTTTATTACCTCTTGAAACTTTGTACTTTTTTTATCGGTCAATGAAAAAGTCTGAAGCGTTTTTGCGTACAGTTCACGTATGTGGTAAAATTTTGATAGGATACACAAGGTGCCATTTTATAGTAAAACTAATGGCGCGAAATTTTTATTATTTTTAATGAAGTGCGATAGGTTTGAATATAATATTGCCTCAGCTGTATCTGACGGAGAAATTGCAGAGTACGAGAAAAATATGTTTTAACAGTTATACTTGGTTTAGTTTCTGTCGAGATATGACCTTCAGTTTGACCAGCGCAAACTAGTAAAGAACAGTACTAGGCTAGAAAAGGAAGGAGACAACTCTTAACCGGTGAGGAGCGTATAATCCGTACAGTACTGCATGGAAAAATTGACCATTTTATTCACTACAATTGCATTGCTTAAATGTGCTGTTATTTATACCAATTACTACTGAAAATATCAACGAGATGTTTATTTATATTTGAAGACATATTAAAGGCTTTAATGCTTGTTTTCGACTCGCACTACTATTCATGATTGAACAAAACTTTTGGCAGGTACTGTATGAAAAAGTATGTTTAATGAACAAGAGTCGAGANAGCATCCAAGACATTGGAAGGAGCACATCGCTAGAGAAAGTAAATGAAGTATAAAAACAATCTTTCATTATTAATAATAGTTTCGTCAAAATACTTAAACAATTAGTAACTTATTAAACCTAAAAGATACAGCTGCTGGGGCAGTTTTACATTCGGGAAGGGCATTTAAAGTGCAATTCCTTAATCTATCACGCCATAATTAACTTGTCCCAGTCTTGGTATTGGTTTTAGTCCTGCTCAATTACTTCTAGTCTAGTCTAGTCTAGTCTAGTCGAGGCGCTACCTTTGTTGTAGTTGCGAAATTTAAATTTCTAACGTAATAATCTCCTCAATAAATATTATGCGTACAATTTATTATTTTATAGATTGTCTATTACAATATAAAAACAGTATTTTTCATTAGATATAAATGTAGGTACTTGTTAATCCGTTATTGTAAATTATTGGGTTTAGGTAACATTTGTCGATAAATATTTACTTAATACAAATGGTGATAAATATTGAGTAAATTGCGTTAAAAGATCAACATTTTGACCATAAATAATACTTACGCAACCCTTTGAGATAATCAGTCCGACTTAAAAATTAATTGTACTATGTGGGCGTTTCAAATTTAAATTGTTTATATTTGCAATAGGTATTTAATTAGCCAATGTAACAAGGTTACATTACAAGCATACGTTAATTTAAATATCACAGTAATGTACAATTAAAATAAAAAATTAAAAAGTAATTAGAAACCAAAACAAAAAACTAATGAGTTGTTTGCAATTTTAAATTATTCTTTACCATCTATTTAATTTGATTTCCATTCTAAATATAATTATTAATAATAAATTGTAACATACATACCATTTTTTCTTTTGTTTAATTTTTAATTGAACATTACAACCTTTTATTTAAGTTCGTTATTTATTATCTCTTAGAACACTTTGTAGATAGTGCATAAAAGAGTATTGTGTGTAGGTGCTGATTTTAATTGCAAATATTATATTTTATGTTGTAGTTTGTTCAATACATTTAAAAACAGGTGAAGTTATTAACTAAAGCATTTCTTCAAGAATTACATACGTACACACATATTTGTATGTAAAACGCATTCAAGAAACGGTTTTTTTTAAGGAATGCGGATACTTTTCCTTTGTCCAACCTTGGAATAAAACTTCAGATAATAATTACTTCCACGTAATTAATTTGGGCGTATGTATTAGATTTTCGAAGTGATTAATTATGAATTATAAGTGCCAGGAAAGGTTACAAATTAGTAAATTTTTCACACCTTTACATAATAGAAAACATGAAAAAATGAGACACTCAAAAATAATAAATAATAGAAACTGAAATTCTATTAGGAAAATACAGAGCACCCATTAAAAAAAGTCTAAATAGCCGTGGTATTGAATATTTTACTTATGCTGGAACTACTTCTAATTTTTCACATAATTTAATAATAATAATGAGCAGAATATTAATAATAACCGTATAATATTTAGTAGGCATGAAATTATATGATTTCCAAAGTATAATGGAATTGATTGATTCATAAACTTATTAGAAAATATTAATGAGTCAAATATTCGTAGAATTTTGAGTAGACCTATTAGCGATTTGTGCGTAAAACCATTCATGAATGAAGAACCAAATTAAAAAACAATAACAGTATCAAAAACAATAACAATAACAATATTGTATTGGTAAAGTTAATTCCAATTCAATCGTTCATAATTAACATAAGAGTTTCTCAACTGTCTTACTTATTACCGATTCATAAGTAATTCCAGTATTCAACATCCAAGACACCAAAGTTATTTTAATTGATTTTGCACGTCTTTGTTTATTAATTACTACTCCTCACATTATAAACAACCACACCAATACTTTATTATGACTTTTTAATGTGAAAATTATACATAACAACAAACAAGATCGATAGAGAATGTAAGTTGTATCATCGAAAAGTGAATTTTAATTTTGACGTCAGCATCCGCGTAAACGGTGGCTGATAGATAGCTATTTGTATGCATGAAGAGGAACAATAATCAATATGTATGTATACGATGAAGTATAAATTTTCAAATTTGATGACATTAAGCACTGGTCAACTCGCAGCGTAAATTACGTAGGTCATAGAAAATGTCTTCCTATGTAACGGAAGGAAATGAGATAAGAATTAAGAGATGATGGTTGACTGTTAGATTTATGTCTTTTAGTGGATATAAAAGCAACTAGATCACCTAAATAAAGACTTTCAAGGACAAGATAGGTTAATAAAAAATAATCAATGCTTGTAATTTCTTCCAAACTTTTTTTATGAAAAATTATTATGATTTGAAACTTGTAAACTTAGAAATACGTATGTAACAACTCTCAACATTTTCCTTCGTTTAATATGTCTTCCCAAAAAGTCAATTCAATGGGAAACTGCCCATTTCATATAGATGTGAGCAGTCTTCCCTAAAATCTGCAAATTGAGTTAACTGTGTAAAGATTTGCACTGAAACAATGAAACTAATTTTTGCGTCCATATCAAAAATTGAGCGAATATAAAGATAGGAGACGAAAAATTAGAAGAAGTGGCTGATTTTGGGTATCTAGGAAGTCAGATAAGTCAGAACGGAAGGAGTAGTAAGGATATAAAGTAGAGGATAATGCAGGGTCGAGTCGTCTTCAATAAAAAGAAATTACTTCTATGCTCGCGAACGGTTAATTTAGAAATTCGAAAAATATTGTTCATAACGCGGCGCTGTACGGGTGCGAAACATGGACGGTGGGCACTGCGGAAAAGAAAAGGTTTGAAGCGTTCGAAATTTGGTGTTACAGGCGAATGATGAGGATATCGTGGATAAAGTAGGTTTACAAATGAAGAGATATTAAACAAAACAGGAGAACAGAGGACTCTATCAAAATAAAAAAAAAAATAGGCGAGATAGGTTGGTAGGGCACTTTCTCAGGCATGAAGGTCTAGTCAGAAAGGAGAGTTAGGAGGGGTAGAGGTAGCTCTAGATTAGATTACTCTTCGCAAATATTGTTAAGGATGTGGGTTGTTCTAGTTTTAGGAGAATGCGAAGTTTAGGTCAAGATAGGAAAGAATGGAGGTGCGTTTCTAGCCAGTCTTAGGACTGACGACTTTATGATGATGATCAAAAACTGACAGACATTCAAATTGAAGACATTTTGCACACCGAGGGGTAGAAAAAGATCAAGTTAGAGGTGTGGTTACGAATCTACTGAAAATGGCTAATTGGCAAAAATAAAAAAAAATGTCTAAAAATCCCCGTGACCTTTAGCAGCTTCTGATCCGAGGTGAACCACAGACGTGAATGTAATTTAATATATAGCAACATATACACCAACGTGGTATAAAGTGACTAGATCACCTTAGAAGTATTTTTTATTTATAAGTAGCATTTTTTATGGCTATAATCGATATCGGAAAATTGCAACGCTTATTTATGTGAACATGTGTAAATTGACCTTGAGTTTGTAGATAATTAGAATCTAAAGAATTTTTTAATGATGAGGTAAACTGCGATATATAGTAAAATGGCGTATTGTTCTTTGTGAAGGACATTTAAAGTATCTCATGTAGATATTTATGTTGTTATATAATTTTATGAATTCAATTTTGATCAGACTATAAATTAAGACAAAAAAACACTGTTGGAATTCCAAAACGAATGTTTTTGATCTGTACTTGTTGAAGGATATTTTTGTTTATTTTCTTACATATTTTATGACTGTTTTGTTATTTTAATTTTTATAATTTTTGAATAATTTTCGATGTTAGTAAACTATTGGTCTAGAAAATTATTACCAACATTTGAGTTTTCATTAAAAAAAAAAATACATGAAACTTATGATAAAGTTTTTAAAGTGAACTGAAGATTATCTTTTTGTTGTTAGATATGGCGAAACGTTGATGCATCTACTAAAAGGAAATGTAGGCTCTGGAGTATTTGCCATGGGGGATGCTTTTAAAAATGCTGGGATTGCAGTGGCGCCTGGATTGACATTATTTTTAGGATTTATATGTGTTCATAGTATGCATTTATTGGTGAGTTTTCTAATTAATTAAGAAAATATGATTTTGCCTTAAACCTATTGGGGCCTAACGGGGCTTTCAATAAAAAGCTACTGACTTCTTAAACTTCTTTTGTTCCTTCATTTTTTAATATAACTTGGAATGTTTAAAAACTTCAACATGATAGAGGGAAATAGAGCTGTTTATTTTTTCGATTCGTAATAAAGTTTTTCGAAAAAGCTCAGGCACATCTGCGTTATACTGTTGTTAAATCCATTGAGATATCTACTTGGTGTGTGTTGCCCTTTCCTACCGTATCTTTATACTGTTTCTTTACCGAGTTACAATGTTATGTGCCACAGTAAAAATTTATATTGACATTAGTTTCATTCAGCCGTTGATTTTCGTAGAAATTCGATATTCTCTATGAAAAAGATTTCGAGTTACAGAAGTTCGAATATACTTTATATGAAAAGCATTTCTAGGGAATTAAAACTTGGGTTAAATGCGGCTCAATGAGCCCACTAAATAGCAGCGATATGCTAGAAAATGGGAACAAAGGGTAAGGGTACGGTTTTTAAAGTAAGAAGCAGCGCTTTCTCGTGCGGCCCAGTTCAACTTTTGGCAGCTTGCAGCACCTATGTATACGTACCCTAATTTGTTTTGTAACTTGCATTAGATAAGGGATGAAATGAAGTTATACTTTTTCTAATAAACAATAATAATTAAACAGGTATCGATTATAGGTAGTAATGTGACCTTTTAATTTTAGCTGGGCGCTTCCAAGAAAATGACAGAAAAACTAAAATTAGAGAGTTCACCTGATTTTGCTCAGACTGTAGAACTTTGCTTTGCAACTGGACCTCTTTCTTTAAGGAAAATTGCGCCCTACATGAGAAAATTAATAAATCTCTTTCTATGTGTAACACAACTTGGCTTTTGTTGTGTTTATTTTGTTTTTATTTCAACAAATATAAAACAGGTAATTTATGAATCTTTTTAAATGATCATTTTACACTCTAATTTCAAATTATCATTATCGACTTCAACGGATGAACACCCTGTACATTTATAATTGTAGGTAGTTGACTATTATGGTTTTAAAATGGACGTCCATTTACACATGGCAATTGTTTTGTTTCCCATTTTGTTGACCTGCTTTATCAGGAATTTAAAATATTTGGCGCCGTTCTCGATAATTGCTAACATTTTAATGTTAGCAGGGATCAGTATTACTTTATATTACACTAGTGTCGATTTACCTTCCATTACTACAAGACACTACGCTGCTGACATACAGAAATTGCCTCTATTTTTTGGGACAGCATTATATGCTTTCGAAGGAATTGGCTTGGTAAGTAAATTTTTATTTTTATGAAAATTAAAAACGTATTTTAAAATGAAAATGATAATCACACTTTTGGGTTTACTGAGTTCAAATACCGCTATCGGCTACAGGAAGTTTAATTTTTGTAAACGCTGAAAGAACAATTTTGAAAAAAGATGTATTTTTGAAGTGAAACTTCTTTACGAACGGTAGGTTAAGTTCGTTTCATGCGAGTTCCTATGTAACGAAATCATGCAACGGATGTCCCCCTCTACTCGGCCACGTAGTCGAGTTCGTAGTGGGGATCGCTTGAGCCGTGAGCGCGCTTCAATGCAACGTTAGTTACAGACAACTCCGGCATGTATAGTGTAAAATTTAAATTCATAGTGTACAAATAATACCATTAAACCAATTCCTTAACCCCTATCCCGGTAT
>NW_020442464.1:4251262-4274045 GCF_000699045.2 Agrilus planipennis
GAAGATATTACAGACTTAAAATGCAGGGACATAGCGGTTGCGGCGGTACCGGCCGGTTTGTATTGTCTAATGACAAAAAAGCTGTGATTGTTGTATATAAAGACATTCTATAGTATATTTACTATCAGCATTGCACCCGTGCGAAGCATAGTGTACAAATAATACCATTAAACCAATTCCTTAACCCCTATCCCGGTATGTTTGTGTGCTTGAAGAAGTTTCACTTCAGTAGCGTCTTGTATAATTACACGTTGTATTTTTTATTTTTATTCTAACGGTAGAGCCAGTTTTAATGACTATAGATATTTAGTATCTAATCAAAAACAACAATTGTTTTCAAGGATCTGATTGTTTACCTACAAATTGGCTTTAACATATTTTTAAGTGGAATTTTAGCGATGTAGCTTTCTTAAACATTTTTGTTTGGGATTTTGGGTCGTATTTCTTGTTTTAAAATGAGAAATTGAAAACTGAAAGCTAAAAATTGGAAATTTAATTTTAGGTTTTGCCTCTTCAAAATGAAATGAAAAAGCCAAATCAGTTTCCACGTCCCTTCGGGGTACTAAATTTAGGTATGACTATAGTGACATTTTTATATTTTACTGTGGGTTTCCTAGGATATTTAAAATATGGCGAAGACGTAGCGGGAAGTATCACCTTGAATCTGCCAGAAGACGAAATGTGAGTTTTGTACTTACCTGCAGCTTTTTAACGAAACAATTTTTGTATTTAATATTTTTTTTATTGTGTGTTTTTGTTACAGTTTAGCACAGTCTGTGAAAGTTATCATTCCGTTGGGAATTCTTCTTTCTTATGCACTTCAGTTTTATATTCCGATTGACATAATGTGGCCACCGGTTAATGAATCGCTTGGACCGTTCAAATTTCCAATTTTTGCTGAATTGTCGTTCCGAGCCTTATTTGTATTACTTACGTGTAAGTTTTTTTTTTAATTACCTTACCATTTTTACCACCCTAAAAACAAAAGACATTTAAAATTTGTCGTTTAATATTAAAAAAAAGGTTGTTATGATACAATTGGTGCGAAATTAAGCGATTAGGAAGACCAATAGGAGTTCTATACATTTATCTTAGAACTGCATCATTTTTGTGTTGCAAAACATACAGGGTGTCCCATTTATAATAATTAAAAAAAAACTATGGCTTCCTGACACAAAATACTACAAAAAAGTGTTATAAATTTTTTTAATCCAGTAACAATTGAGCTCGCAAATCGTCTTTGTAAATTTGAACGTACAATTTGTTTCATTACGGGCCTGGATCTAGGCGACTGACGTCGCTCAACTGATCTAGTGTGGATGTAACAAGTAACTATCGGGAAGACGCCGAATGCACTTCCACCTTGTAAAAAAAGGTAAAAGTGAAAACGAAAAGCGTACCTTTCATAAAAAATGTTGAAATTCGCTTCAATGCAACACTGACAGCGGCGTACCCAGTTGCTGCGAATTTTGGCCCAGATACAGGGAATATTTCGAATTATACGATAGGCATTGGTAATGTAACTCACCACCAACTGACGGTTGAATAAGAACCCTACTAGAATGTACTATCACACTACTAATTACCCTTATTGTAATAGTCTTTTATAAAATCTCCACTAAATAAATAAACTAACACTAACAAACAACTAAATTCCTCAACAATCCAAAGCAAACTGAACAACCTGTTAGAAACTACGACATTTATTCCAGTCACTTCCAGCAGTGTAATTATACGAGGTTATATCAATATTTATCTTTTTACATTCAATGAAAACAAAATAACCAACTTGGTCCTTCTGGACACACCCTTGTATTACTCCACGTGGGGTTAATGAGCCCTGCCAGGAACACTAACGTTTGACACAATGTGATTGGTCAAAGTAGGTCTGCATCTTATCTCAACTTTTACAACTATAACACATGCATTTGTTTTCGTACACTAGTACGTTATCTTATAAAACCTTTACCAAACGCTGGGTGCCCAGGGTTGTTTGTGCACCGCTTCTAACTATTCCGTAGTCGTTATAATTTCTTTTCTATTTAAAATAACATAATACTCGACGTCATGGGCTACATTAGGTCCACTTGAGTTTACGATCATAGGATTTTCTATTGTGATAGATACGTAGTTTTTCTAACATGTTCAGTCATCTAATGGACCTTATCGCGAGTGCATTTTCTTCGGCTGATCCGTAACTTAATACCAAACATAAACAATAACATCACCCCAAAAAGCAGCTGATTCCGACCTACTGAAGGTGAATTTTTCTACTATCAGCTGACAATCGTAATTAATTTGCGATTGTGCAGGGCCGGCATCAAAACTGTTATAATTTTATAATTTTTTTTTTAATTATTATAACTGGGACACCCTATATAAAGTAGAAATTAGGGCCATTTTTAGGTACCTACTGATACATTCTTCACATTAGTAATGAATAAAGCAAGACGAAGACCAAGACTGTTCCAGTGTTAGTATTGGTCTTGGTATTTACAAGACCAAAACTGCAGGACAAAAACCAATTTTGTTCAACAGTACTTCACGTTTTGTTTTGTTTCGCGATTTGATAGATACTACGCGTTCATGTTTGTTTTGAGTCGGTCGTGAACAGGGTATAGGCGTTGATCCTGATTTCGTTCTCATCAGCACGCTAGAGGCGATCTCGATGAATCACCAATCAAATCGAAGAAGCAAAGTACTTTTGGTAATTGATTTACGTTTTTACAGTTGTTCTTGCCGAAGCCATCCCGTACTTGAATCTTTTTATATCGTTGGTGGGAGCCGTCAGCAGTACTGCCCTGGCTCTTATCATACCTCCCATCCTGGACATGGTGATCAGTTGTAGTGTATCCGAAGTAACGCCGTGGACGTTGTCGAAAAATATCTTTATTCTTGCCGTCGGAATCTTGGGATGTATTACAGGAACGTACGAAAGTATTAACGAAATAGTGAAGGCGTTTGTAAGCGATAACAAGTAGAATTTAGTGTAAAGGCTGTGAAACTTTTGACTCTACTTTCTGATAGCTTTAAGGATTAACTTAATTTATTTGTAAATGTGTACCATAACGCAATTGTAATATAATAGAATTGTACGAATTTTAATGATAGTTTTACATTTTTGAATTGTGAAAACTTCAATCAAAATAAAGTTTTTGTATGTTTTAATCTCGCTGTTGTTTTCCGTTTTGTGCTATTACTTTTTCAGGAAGAAAAAACGAGAATCAACAGGGTTTAATTTTCGTCTCAAAATCAAGAAAATGTGGATGTATTTCAAGCATTTTCTGTAAGTACACTAATTTGTCTAATAGTAATTATAAAATACGAAGTAGCACGTTAAATTATCAGGTTGTTACATGACTTTCTTCAAAATATGGTTGGTGTAAATTCTGTCTACTCTGATCACTTCCTGGGGCAGGTTTGACCAACACGTCGATCGCGATCGACTGTCCGATCGTAAAGCAATTGCTGGTCGATCATAATCGATTAGAGATAATTGTAATTTTTCTAAATGGAAGAGATAACAAATGTGTAAATGTAAGAGCGAATATTTGTATTCAGATGATGGATTTAGCGATACGTACAGATTTTCCATCGAAATTAAGTGACTAAAAATTTATAGTTAAGAATTAATTTAAATCATTTTTCAATCAAATGTGGGCTATCTAAATTGTTATAACATGTGAAGAAATACGTTGCAGATATTCAATAGGTGAAAAATGTAAAGAGATGCAATGTATTAGTGAATCAATTTCTGAATTAATTGTACACACAAAATTAGTTCAAAAATTAATTCAGTAATACATTGAATTAACCCTGCAAAAATATAAAGTATCTTATTAAAGATGTGCAGTTTCCTTATTTATTCAAAAAAGAATTTTTCAAAACATCTTTCATAAGGAAAAGAAGGCGGTCAAAAATGAAATTGTAACATTACAAATTCATATAATTTTTAAAGTCAACAGCAAGGGACTTTTTTGGAAATATCTAAGTATCATCGAATATAGAGAATTTTATTCTTGTTTTAGATCGTTATATTTATGTGAATCAATTGTTTCATATTTAAAGTTAACTGACTCTCACATTGAAGATTTATTATCACTATCTTCATCTGCACATGCACCAAATTATGATTCCTGGGTTAAAACAAGCAGCCACAGGATTCGTATTAATGATAGGGCAATAAAAAGGAGTATAAACGTGTATTTTTTTGTAGTTACTCCTCAATTAACCCTTAATTGGTACGTGGGTCTTTCACGATCACGATCTAGAAACAACAATGTCTTCTTTATAAAATCCCACATAGATTTGCAATATTTATGAATAGACATTTCTAATATCGATGAGTTTTTAAGAGACTTTTTATAAAAAATGTTTGTTGCATAGCTATACCTATATATGATTTCCAGTTAATATAAAAATATATTTATACTTATACAACTATTTACTTATTATTTGACATTATCTGTACTAAACAAAAGTATAATTTTATCAAGAACAACTCTTTTTATCTGCAAAAATTGTAAAGTTTGCTAAAATAGCATGTAAGCATTAACTATACTGATACGACTACAAGAGCCCAGGGTTATCCTAATTATGATTTGGATATAGTTTAGTATTATACAAAATGTGTAAAAAGTACGTTGTGTTACTTTTGTTTTTGTTAAAATTAAGTTGTACAGATGGAGCGCGAATATTGTCAATTTGCGCCTACCCTTCTTATAGTCACCAACTCATACATAACATTCTAACGAAACAACTGTCTTTAAGAGGGCATCAAGTTGTACAATTCACCGTTCATCCTTTAAAAGACAATCGATTGGTTAACTTAACCGAAATCGATATTAGTTTCCTCTACAATTACGTCGTGAACAACGATTATGAAAACTCGTATCGATATCCACGACTATTGATTTTACATCTACAGGAAATGGGAATTCGCGCTGTTACCGAAGATGTTTTGAAGTTACCCCAAATGCAAGATATACTGAACAATAAAGATGAAAAGTTCGATTTGGTACTGGTAGAAATGGGTGCAAGTACAATCTTTTCTTTGCTCGGGAACCGACTGAAATGTCCTGTTGTGGGAGTTCGTTCAGTAGCATTAAAATTACATAATCATGACGTCATTGGCAACCCCACAAATCCAGCCTACATATCTATAGGGCATTACGAGAATATAAAGAATAGATTTTGGAAAAAAGTCGACAATTTCATCTTCGGATTTTTGTACAGGATATATTTCTATTTGCACACCGTTCCAGCAACGAACGAATTGGCTAAAAAATATTTTCCAAATTCGAGTCAAACTGTTTTGGAAGCTGAGAAGAATTTGAGCTTGATTTTGCTGAATACCGATCCAATTTTAAACGGTGTTAGGCCTCTTGTACCGGCGGTTGTAGAGATTGGAGGGATTCATTTGGATCAAGTGTCCAAAAATTACTCCGAAGAATTAAAACAGTTTCTCGACGAAAGCATGAACGGGATTATTTTTGTGTCCTTGGGAACCACCACGAACGGTACCAGAATAAATAAAAGATTCATCGATGTGTTAAATTATACTTTCAGAAATTTACCGTATAATATTGTTTGGAAATGGAATGGGCCTTCTGATAATTTGTCCAAAAACGTTCGTATTTTAAAGTGGGCTCCTCAAGTGGCAGTGCTGGGTAAAATGAAATATTTTTAATTTTATTTATTTACTTATTAAAAATACATTCGTAATGTTGTTTCAAGAAGTTTGCCCCTTCCTTTTATTAGGATGCGCCGTAGCATAATTCCAAATTCAATCATATTTGTCTGCGGAGCTCATTTCTCCACTGATTATCGAGCGAGAACTAGACAAAAGTGTACAGTACCATTTGCAAAATTATTTAAACTGCCTCGTTAAAATTTAAGAATATGCTTTATTTAAAAGCATATTTAGCAAAAATAACAAAAATAAGTGAATTAACTTAACGTTCTACACACCTATAAAACTTTTGCTTTGTTTTCTATTGTTAATTTATATACATTTTTGTTTTAAGAAATTGCTAAACAATTTCGTCTAGTACTGTACTGTTCTAACCGATCTCCTAAAACCGCCCATCGAGAGCTCGGCTCGTTCAAGCTTGTTCCAACTATTTCTGTCTTGCTTACGCCTAGTGTGTATTCTTTCTATCTTCGCGCAGATTTCTTCAAGGTCACAATTCTAACAAATTGAAATAGACTGTAACTGTCTATTGCAAAGATTAAATTCTAATTTTTCGTTTCTTATCTTTATATTCACTCTTTCCCTACTTTTTTTCCCTTACATACCAGTATTTTTGTTTTACTTTTATTTATTTTCATACAGTACTTTTTTTGGCAATGCCGTTTCCATTTTATTTAAAGCAAACTCTAACTCCTCCTTGCTATGTGCTAATACAGTCATATCTGATCTTTTGCCCCTGTATATCAATTTATACAGTTGTACTGTCTTTAATGATGTTGATCGCGTTTTTGATGTATAGAGTAAAAAAAAAGTAGCGATGACAGTGTGCATCCCTGTCTGACTCCCTTCCTAATATTTACTTCTCTAGGTTGCCGCTCCAGCTATATAACTTCCTGTTGCTCTTTATGCAAACTAAGTATCACTCTTCTATCTCTGTAACTCATCCCTACATTTTTAAGTATATTTAACATCTTGTCCCATTTAACATTGTCAAAAGCTTTTTGTAAATCTACAAATCCTATGTACGCACTCTTTCCTTTTTCTATCGTTTTCTCTATTGTTACCTGCAATGCTATAATGACCTCCCCTAATTAATTTAACTATTATCAATAAATTATGAATTGATATTAGGTAAAAATAGGACTTTTACGTATTTTGTAGTAAAAGGTTTTATTGCAAACCATTTTAGAACATCATAACATTAAATTGTTTATTACCCATGGTGGA
Source organism: Agrilus planipennis (assembly GCF_000699045.2). NCBI lineage: Eukaryota > Metazoa > Arthropoda > Insecta > Coleoptera > Buprestidae > Agrilus > Agrilus planipennis. The sequence continues at coordinate 4,258,182 of NW_020442464.1, forward strand.
TATTTGTCCTTTGAAGAGACTGTATACAGTGGCGTACCAGTGATTGCAGTACCATTATTTGCCGATCAGTATGTGAATGCCAGAAGAATGGAAAAACTTGGAATAGGTTTAATGGTAGATTACGTAACTGTTACGGAAAAAGAATTTTTAACTAAAGTCCTTCATGTCATCAAGAACACAAAGTATTTTTTTTTTAATATCAGATATGAATATAAGAAATTGAGAACATTTTTATTTTAGATATAAAGAAAGTGTAATTAAAATTTCAAAAGTTATTAAAGAGCGGCCTATAAAACCCCTTGACAAAGCCCTATGGTGGATTGAGTACGTATTACGTCACCGGGGAGCTCCCTATTTTCGTTCAGAAGCAATCGACCTGAATTGGATCCAGTATTTGGCACTAGATATTTTATTATTCTTGTTGATATGTTTTATAATGGCTATAATGTTGCTTAAATTCGTTTTTAGATTTTTTATGTATTTTTTTATTAAAAAACAAAGGAATAGGAATAAACACGAAAAAGTTAATTAATCACTAATAGAATCGACAAACTTTTATCATTATCATAATTATTTTATACCATTGAAATTATTTATCGTATATTAAATGCAGACAGTAATAATTGTAATATTTGCATAATTGTATGAATATTTATGTGCAGTGAAAATTAATATTGTATTATTGGAATAGGCACATTGTAATGATTTTATTTTCTAATTAAAAATGTAGCTCAACAATAAATTATATTATTCTTGTTTGGATTTTGATACATACAAGTTTATTAATTTTACTAGTAATCCTTGTTTATTTGACAAGTTCCATTTACAAAAATAATAACCTTCAATATCTGATTGATGCAGTTTTGTTACTACAACATTCTGGATAATCATTAAAATTTATTGTCAAGTTTATAATAGAATCCCCTTATTTTTACATTATTAACCTTTAGAATGGCTGCTTGGAGAAAATCCAACATGAAGGAATATGCCCAAAAGCATGGGAAACCTGATTTGGAGCGCCTGGGGCTATTTATCGAAATGCCTTACATATTGGGCAAATATCAAACTCCATCATTAAGTAAGTTTAATACTTAGCTTTTAAGATATTAAACATTTTGCCTTGGATTAGAGTTAGGTCTGAGAACTTTGAAAATTTAATAGTAAAGTAGATCAAAATGTAAATAATTATTCTAATACAGGACAACGTGGAGCTAAAAGGATGTTAGCCGATGGACCAAAAATAAAGGATGCTTTAGGGTGGTGTTATTTTGATAAGGAGTTTAAACGCATTTTCGCAGGAGAAGCAATTGTAAGGCGAAAGAAACCGAAGAAGAAAGAGTAAGATTAAGAGATGTATACAATGATTACTTTTGGAAATGATATTATAATTTATTATACGAGGGCGGTTCAATAAGTACCCGTGTTAGAAATGAAGACACCTTTTTTTTAAAAATTTGTTTTTTTATTTTTCAACATAGTCCCCTTTTAGAAAGATACACTTCTCCCAACGACCCTGCCATTTTTTTTACCCCTCCAAAAAATAAGATTTGTCGAACTCTCCAAAATCCCCCCTGTCTCGGCGATGACTTCCTCGTTTGAGCTAAATTTCTTTCTCGCTAGTCATTTCTTCATGGTAGGGAACAAGATGAAGTCGCAGGGAGTCAAATCGAGTGAGTACGGGGTGTGCGGCAGCAAATTCATAACGTAATTCATGCATTTTGGCGGCAACAACTCCTGATGAATGTGCCGGTGCGTTATCGTGTTGAAAACGCACCTTCTTTTTCGTCAAATGCGTCCGTGTCTCCTTCAATTTTTTGTCGAAGCGGTCCAATAACTCACTGTAGTATTGTCCAGTGATCGTTCTTCCTTTTCCTAAAAAATCCGTAAAATGATTTCCTCGGTAACAACGTTTGCCAGGCTTCCTGGTCGCTCCTATCAAAAACGGATCTTTGCCCACGTTTAAATTCGTTGAAGCAATATCTAACTGTGGTCGTAGATGGCGAAATGTCTCCATAAACAGTATCCAACTTTGTTTTCATCTCCTCGCATTTTTTCCCATCCGAAAACAAAAAGCGAGTTAGGAACGATACTGCTCTTTTTCCATCTTAGCGAAAATAACGAAACACGTCTCAGTCGAATGGCTACCAAATCCAAACTAACCTATCAGTCTGAAAATCGTTTTGACGTGGTTTGATAGATGGCAGCACACGATGATAACACTAATTTCCCTCAGGAACATCCTCTGTCTTCAAACACTTGTACTTATTGAACCGCCCTCGTAATTATATTGTACCTGCATATTTCGAATTTTGTTTAGTTTATTATTTTCTATGTAATACATAGGGACGACAAAAAGCCAATTTACATGCCTCCTGCAGCCCCAAAAAAGTTACACGGGAGCGGCGAACAATGGGGAACGTTTGCCGGCATAATGGAAGCTGTTGATTGGAGATCGAGGGTACCAAAGAAACCGAAAAAAGAGGAAAAAAAAGTAAAAGGGAATATGATGACGAATCCTGGCAAAAAGGGCGGACCAGGCTATGCCGATATATGTTTCAGCAAGTGGCCTGAACATTTGTAAGCAACTTTGAATATATTTCAAATGGTCATTGTCGTGCTTTGGGAGCTTAAAGGTGTTTTTTGTTTGCAAGTTCATTTTACTAGCAAAGTCAGAATTTTAGATGACGTGGTTATCGAGGAGGTGGGCGTTTGAAGACAAGGTGGAGATTCAGTTTGATTATGAACTTTTAGCTTCTTCTTAACCAATTTTCATATTTGGACACGCGAAATTTCGCTCATTACAGTGCAAAGGTACCATACACTCAGAAAAATGCTCTATGAAATATTACTACAACGTTGTAGAGGTCGTTTTGTAGAAAATGCAACTCAAATTTGTAGTAAGGTTAACCAATGGTAAACTTAAATTTGACTATAAAATTGTAGTGGTAAATTGTAGGAGAAATATCGACAGGGGCTAAGACAAATTCCATAGAATTTGCATGAAATATTTACAATAACAACTTCGTGAATTTCATTACAAAATTTAGTAAGATTAAATAAATTTTATAGAAAATGTAGCAATTTTTATTGAATATTTATTTGCATTTCAGTTTTCTGTTCTGTCTCAGAAACATGCATACCTAACCCCATTCTTTTTAATTATTGTATAGAGATGTGCTACATTGAAAAGTAATTTTTAAGAGGAATTTTTAGATTTTTTATGTATTTTTTTATTAAAAAACAAAGGAATAGGAATAAACACGAAAAAGTTAATTAATCACTAATAGAATCGACAAACTTTTATCATTATCATAATTATTTTATACCATTGAAATTATTTATCGTATATTAAATGCAGACAGTAATAATTGTAATATTTGCATAATTGTATGAATATTTATGTGCAGTGAAAATTAATATTGTATTATTGGAATAGGCACATTGTAATGATTTTATTTTCTAATTAAAAATGTAGCTCAACAATAAATTATATTATTCTTGTTTGGATTTTGATACATACAAGTTTATTAATTTTACTAGTAATCCTTGTTTATTTGACAAGTTCCATTTACAAAAATAATAACCTTCAATATCTGATTGATGCAGTTTTGTTACTACAACATTCTGGATAATCATTAAAATTTATTGTCAAGTTTATAATAGAATCCCCTTATTTTTACATTATTAACCTTTAGAATGGCTGCTTGGAGAAAATCCAACATGAAGGAATATGCCCAAAAGCATGGGAAACCTGATTTGGAGCGCCTGGGGCTATTTATCGAAATGCCTTACATATTGGGCAAATATCAAACTCCATCATTAAGTAAGTTTAATACTTAGCTTTTAAGATATTAAACATTTTGCCTTGGATTAGAGTTAGGTCTGAGAACTTTGAAAATTTAATAGTAAAGTAGATCAAAATGTAAATAATTATTCTAATACAGGACAACGTGGAGCTAAAAGGATGTTAGCCGATGGACCAAAAATAAAGGATGCTTTAGGGTGGTGTTATTTTGATAAGGAGTTTAAACGCNGCAACTCAAATTTGTAGTAAAGTTAATTAATGGTAAACTTAAATTTGACTATAAAATTGTAGTGGCAAATTGTAGGAGAAATATCGACAGAGGCTCAGACGAATTCCTTACAATTTGAATGAAATATTTACAACAACAACTTCGTGAATTTCATTACAAAATGTAATCAGATTAAATAAATTTTGTAGAAAATATAAAGATAAAATGTAGCAATTTTTATTGAATATTTATTTGCATTTCAGTTTTCTGTTCTGTCTCAGAAACATGCATACCTAACCCCATTCTTTTTAATTATTGTATAGAGATGTGCTACATTGAAAAGTAATTTTTAAGAGGAATTAGTACCTATTCATTAACGTTGTAGTAGAGAGACAAACAGTTTGTAGGAAAAAAGTAATTACAATATGATATTAATTTCCGCTACAACTTGTTTCTGTTTGTGATGAAAAGTTCTAAAATTGTAGAAGTTTGCTCTACAGATTTCTCTGAGTGCAGTCTGCTTCAGACTTCGACTCATGGTGCCCCGTAGGTGGCCCCGTTTTACCTTTCATTTCTTCCATTTGAAAGAAGCCCCCATAAACACTTATGCATCGGGTCCCGAAAGTGTAAGATCCGCCACTGCCTCGTAGTCTTAGAATCGAACATAAATATCTCTTTATATAAGTGTTGTATGTTCGATATTCATAAAAATTTGGCGTTGTTGGGCACATGGTGATTTTGTATTTTGTGTTCTTTTGATTAATATCTCGCGAAGTAGTAGACATGTTTCATTTTACTTCCATAGGCCTGAACCTTACCCTCCGAGGCCCAAAGAAATGAAAAAGGGTGCCAAGCCAATACCCATAGTGTTCCATTCCCAGCCTATGAGAACGGTCATCTATCCCAGTCCATATTTCGACGACAACCCTTACATAGATCCCAAAGGAAAACCGGGTCCTGTTTATGTTAGACCAAAAATGAGAGAGTATACCATAATTGGAGATGGACGATGGATTCCTGTGGGGCCGTCCAAATGGGTCTGTTTCTTATTTAACTAAGTAGATATTATTTATTGTTTTTTTTGTTGACCCTTTAATTGAATTATAGCAAGGCGGATTCCATGATGGGTGTTTTGAATCATTTCCTCCCTATTTTATTCCTATGAAAGCTAGAAAATCGAAGCAAAAGCCACCGGTGGTTGACGACAGGCCACCTTTCGTTCCGCATTCGTACGGTTTTAAGACGATGTTTGATGAGGGTATTTTAGGAAAGAAAGTCACTATTGGAGTAAATGCCACAAATTACAAAGTTTTTGAACCAACATATATTAAATATTTGATGTAATAAAAAACAAATAGATGTAACTAAGGACAATAATACGTGATGGGTTGAATGAAGTTAATTTACCCACTGGGTAAAATTATAATACTACTTATAACGTTTGTAATATTTGTAAATACAAGTTTTGTCTCATTTTCTTTTTAATATGACTCTTTGTTATAGAATAAAAACTTTATTTTACTTTCTATTATCCACTACAACATACCTTAAATGTTTTATTTATCGAAGTAATAATATTATATTGTATAAAGTCGGTGGAGATTACCTTTGCCCTGATAAAAGCGAATTCCTTTGTTATATTTGTGTGCATTAGTTTGCGAAGAAATAACAGCTTTTTACTATAAAAAAAAAACTGTACGACAATGAGCATGCTCGACTGATCTGGTAATAACTGGTATCTTTCGAAGACTTTCACCAGGATAGTGTTTGTCACTAGAGTTATAACATTTGATAGACGTGTATATTTAGTAGTGAAGATGGTGTCGTGCGTGGTAATTAATCAGAGACTTGAATTAAAATGCGTTTATTATTACTACAATTTTAGACATAAAGGTAAGGAATATATATGTATATGTAAAAAAAATATTAACCATTACATTTATTATTAATATATGCATGTAAAACACTTGTTTTACGGAAGCTTTTTTGTTTCTTCGGACGAATTGAGTAGGGGTTTGCTACTGATTGTAATATCTAGGTGAATTATTTATTATGTACTATAAATACTACTTTGGGAAGGTGGGGTGGTATTTAGTTAAAATAAATTCAACAGAGGGGAGTTATTAACTTCAATTTGGTTAACTAAATACCACCCCGCAAGTATTTGTAGTCCTTATGTAGGTAACTATACAGTCAGGGAATTATTTGAGGCAGTAAAGACAGAAGAAAAGGTCAGGGCTAAGGGAGGGTCGAATGTGGGGTTAAAAAATGGTTTGAAGGCAAAAGTCAAAGAATTGCATAAGGGAGTGGTAATGATAGAGGGGTTGGAAAAGGAAGAAAAGAGTGGAAAGTTAGAAACAATAAAGAATAAGATAGAGAATGTAAAAAATAGCAATCTTATGAGAGCGGGGGGGACTGTAACATGAGAGTAGGAAGAGAAGGGTGTTGTTTAGTGGGGGATAAGAATTGGGAAAGGCAATCAAGGGGTAGTTGTATAGACGAGAATGGGGAAAAGCTAATAGAGTGATATAAAAAGAATGATACGATAATTTACAACAAGCAAACTTAATGGGCCCGGAAGAGGGATACACGTTTATTGGGAAGGGAAGTGGGAAAAAAGGTAGGATATTTTAAATACCTGTTGCTGTAGCCACTGCGCGTAGAAAAAATGAAATATCTTCCATAGATACCTTATGAATAGTAAAAAATTTAAATTTATAATAGCATTAACTATCACAGTGAAATTTTGAGAACAATTTATTTTTCATCTTCGTTCCTACGGAATGAATGGTATATTCATTTTTTTCTTTTTGAAATTCGTGCCTACGCATAATAGCCCTTTAATCAATTTTAATGTCTGCTTTTATCTCTGAAATAAGTTGTTAAATATTCAAACAGATGATAAAATTTTAAATATGAAATAATTCGCAAACCCTGTTTTTAAAATAAATGTTTACTTTTAATGAATATTATTTGAATCTAAAGGCTATGAGGCCTTAAATAGCTTTTATATAAAACGAAATGATTCTAAAGTTTTCACGTTTTAAAAAAGTTTTTTACCAATTTCTTTTAATAGGTGGAAAAATTGAATAAAAACAATGATAAGGGGTAAGGTTAACCAATGGTAAACTTAAATTTGACTATAAAATTGTAGTGGTAAATTGTGGAGAAATATCGACAGGGGCTAAGACAAATTCCATAGAATTTGCATGAAATATTTACAATAACAACTTCGTGAATTTCATTACAAAATTTAGTAAGATTAAATAAATTTTATAGAAAATGTAGCAATTTTTATTGAATATTTATTTGCATTTCAGTTNGTGGAAAGTTAGAAACAATAAAGAATAAGATAGAGAATGTAAAAAATAGCAATCTTATGAGAGCGGGGGGGACTGTAACATGAGAGTAGGAAGAGAAGGGTGTTGTTTAGTGGGGGATAAGAATTGGGAAAGGCAATCAAGGGGTAGTTGTATAGACGAGAATGGGGAAAAGCTAATAGAGTGATATAAAAAGAATGATACGATAATTTACAACAAGCAAACTTAATGGGCCCGGAAGAGGGATACACGTTTATTGGGAAGGGAAGTGGGAAAAAAGGTAGGATATTTTAAATACCTGTTGCTGTAGCCACTGCGCGTAGAAAAAATGAAATATCTTCCATAGATACCTTATGAATAGTAAAAAATTTAAATTTATAATAGCATTAACTATCACAGTGAAATTTTGAGAACAATTTATTTTTCATCTTCGTTCCTACGGAATGAATGGTATATTCATTTTTTTCTTTTTGAAATTCGTGCCTACGCATAATAGCCCTTTAATCAATTTTAATGTCTGCTTTTATCTCTGAAATAAGTTGTTAAATATTCAAACAGATGATAAAATTTTAAATATGAAATAATTCGCAAACCCTGTTTTTAAAATAAATGTTTACTTTTAATGAATATTATTTGAATCTAAAGGCTATGAGGCCTTAAATAGCTTTTATATAAAACGAAATGATTCTAAAGTTTTCACGTTTTAAAAAAGTTTTTTACCAATTTCTTTTAATAGGTGGAAAAATTGAATAAAAACAATGATAAGGGAGTCGCCGTTTATTTACTGACTAATAAAATTATTAATTTCACTGACAATACATATACACTTTAGTAGTAATAAGAGTTAAAATATAATACAATATTCACAACAATTCTATAGATACTTAATTAATAACAGTTTCTAACAATTCATGAGCAACTTTTGAAAAAGAAAACTAAAGAAAAACATTTATTTATGATAGAGGTATTATCTATTGTTACCAACGAATTTATTTTAAACTTATTAGGTATATCTATTGTTGTTTTAAACGGATATCCATATATCTATTTATTTATTTGTTTGTTTATCATAAAATGTTGATTAAAGAAAAATCAAAACAGGGTGGTGCATTTAAATTAAGCCTTTAATCAAGTGCTTATCAAAAAAGTAAAAGTAGTAAGTAATAAAATGGTCGAAGATTTTTAAAAGTCTGAAACGGGCGGTGTTCTACCGTAATTATAGTTGCCTTTACCCCAACCCCTCGGTATGCTATTGTAATTGTTTAGACTGTTTAAATCTACTCTTGGACTCACGGGTCCTGAAACAGGGGTTGATATGTTTTGGTGATTTTGAAAGTCAGGGGGTGGAAAATCGGTTTCTTTGGGTATGAAAACCGAGGGCGGCGTTTCTACCTTGTAGCTGGGGGTTTGGACCATGCCAGGCTTGGGGTTTTGTCTCGGAAGTGTATGGGCTGTTGGAGCTAAAATAATATACAGTATAAAACACTTATAACATAAATAATCATTGAATAATTTTTTATGTAAGCTCAGTCTTAATGATGTTGATTCAACTAACGCAAATAAGTTCATTTTTGAGAAAACTCTCATGTTGAAGGAAAGTTTCATACAATTTTGTAATACCACGATGTACGTCCAATATATGAATTCCTTCAGGTACTTCTTGAAAACGCCCTTGAACAAAAGGGTAACACGCTGGGGGTTTTGTCCAATAAAAGTGTTTTTTACTTTATACTTTTACTTAATAAGATAACTCATATATTGGTAGTATATAGTTTATATATTAATTTCCAATTATAATGAACTAAATAAGCTTCTTTTATGTCCATGAAGTGGTAAAATTTTTAAGATTATGTCGTCGGGATTTGAACGAAATTGGACAACAAATATAATAGAAATCCTTGCGTTTTTCGCTACCATATTTGCAGTTCCTCAATAATGGAAGCTAATTTGTTACCAAAACTATTATAAAAATTGAGTAATTGAAAATTTGATTAATCCATTATTTATCCAACTGTTATTTAAATATAATATAATGTTATAAAAAATGTTAGCATGCAGTTGGACCTGTATTAACTTTGGTATATTATTATTTTATCAAACATGGACAGTTTTAAAAATGAAAAGTAATTAACAGGAACTCAAGATGCGAAAATGCAACAGATAATTAATTTGCTATACTACTGCTTCATCAAATAAATATTTGACTTCATCAACTATTAGAGTTTTCCCTGAAGAAGCCACTGTGCAGTAAATTTTATTTTCTATTAATTAGTATTGTGTAAAAACAGGAATAAAGTTATTCGTGCTGCAGCTTTTGTGTGATACAGAAAGTAATAGATAAAACAAATGGACGATTTTAGAGTTACATAGCTCAATGGATTCTAATCATACTTTATATCAAATAGAACTAAACCGATCGAAAATTGGTAATTGAATGTAATATAATGTATTTATACTAGTTGTACTAATTTTACTTTCTATCTATAAAATGTTCCTGTTGCAAGATATTATCGACTTGAGAAAGTCTTCGGACAGAAAAGAGAAACGTCGGTATCAGTTTAACAAAATCGAACCATTTATATCTATCGCCCTCTGAATATTGCCCAAAGTTCTAAAGTAGAATGACTCTTGTTTATGTTATTGGTAACGGCTGACGCTTCCCTTGGTCTAACTCAATAGGATTTTAAAGTTATTGTGATTATGTAGTAATGAGCAAAACGTCAAGACCTAGATTGTCCCAGTATTGGTATTGTTCTTGTTTTTGCTTATTCGGTATTGATCTTGGTTTAACTCAAATATTTCTATTCTTGGTCTTGGTATTGTGTGATAAGTCATGATCTTACTCATTTAATCTGATATTTACGTTTTTTTTAATATTTCTTCTATCATCATCATAGTAGTAGGAAAAGGGCGAATATAAAGATAGGAGACGAGAGATTAGAAGAAGTGGCTGATTTTAGGTATCTAGGAAGTCAGATAAGTCAGGACGGAAGGAGTAGTATATGGATATAAAGCAGAGGATAGCGCAGGGTCGTGTCGTCTTCAATAAAAAGAAGTCATTTCTATACTCGCAAACGGTTAATTTAGAAATTCGAAAAAGATTGTTAAAGGTATATGTTTGGAGCGCGGCGCTGTACGGGTGCGAAACATGGATAGTGGGCGCAGCGGAAAAGAAAAGGTTAGAAGCCTTCGAAATGTGGTGTTACACGTGAATAATGAAGATACCGTGTATAGAAAAGGTTAGAAATGAAGAAGTATTAGAAAGAATAGAAGAGGACTCTATGGAAATCAATAAAAAATAGGCGTGATAGGTTGGTAAGACACATTGTCAGGCATGAAGGTCTAGTCAGAGACATATTGGAGGCAGAAACAGGAGTTAAAAGGATTAGAGGTAGACCTAGATTAGATTACTGTTCGTAAATAGTCAAGGATGTAGGATGCTCCAGTTTTAGGGAAATGCGAAGATTAGCTCAGGACAGGAAGGAGCGGAGGTGCGTGTCCAACCAGTCTTAGGACTGACGACCTTATGATGATGATGATAAAGTTACTTCAAATAGGTTAACTCATAAATCTACCGGAAATAATAATTTTTGGTTCAGTCTTACGAACTTGGTCTTTGTCTTACATATTAGGTCTTGGTTTTAGTCTTAGGTCGGTCTTCGTTTTGGTCTTGTGAAAATGCAATACCAAGGCCAAGATCTCAAGACCAAGATCAATTTTGCTCATCATTACTGAAGATATACCCTACTTACTTGAATTGGAAACGTCGTCAGTTAAACGTAATTCTACTCGAGAATCTTTTGTTTTGGTGGTTGTTTTGTTAGTTGTTAACAAATCGAAAATAAAAAAGGGGAAAAGAAAAACGGAAGCTTATTACCAAAGCATTGCTTGCCTTCTATGCAAAGCTGTTCATTATTGCCATAAAGCGGTATTTGATAGGACATTTGAGACTGGGTGATGGAGGATTCTTGAGTGTGGGCCACTTCTCCTGAGTATTTACAAAACGAACTGTTTGCCGATTGCTGGAATCCTTGAATTTGATGATAATTATTTGACGATGACTTAGAATTCCCGTAGGCATTCGAGACGTAATATAGGTTTTCAAATTCTTGTTCGGCTTGTCTCAAAAACTGATCCTTGTGAGCTATTTCAGTCGATTTTGTGTGTAGTTGGTGCGTTCCCTGGCCATTTTCCGTTTTAGAACAACGCTCAACAGTTTTGATTTCTTTAGAACTTTTTTCGTCCGAAAAATTTGGTATTGAAAAGGATTTCCGTACTTGTTTGTAATGCATCGGAGGTAAAATGTTTTGTTCGAAATTTTGTATTAGTGACTTAACTGGCACTTTGGTGTATTCTTCGTCAGTTTGGTCTCCTTCAGAAGTCCCGTTGTGATGGGATATTGACTCGTCGTTACAATTTTGTGAATTCATATATTTCTGAATGGCTTGCTCTGTGGAGTTCGTATAGTCCCTTGATTGAGGCTCAAAATAGTTCAATATCTCTTCTGCATTGGGTCCAATGATCACCTTGTTGCTCAACGGAATTACTTTACCGTCGGGCATCACCAGTTCTTCTTGCACTTGCTGAATGTCGACTTCAAATTGCCTATCGCGTTGATATGTGATTTTTTCGATTTCATCATTTAGCGTTTGAGCAATCTTTCGTACTTCCGCGACCTCTTTGGTTTTGGATTGTGAATTTATTTGAACATTGTCTAGTGCCAATTGCTCGGCTTCTTCTTCTGAACGTTCTGTCTTAATGGCTGGTTTTGTTCTTTCGGTTGCTTGTTGAAACGTCTTCTTTCTTTGAGATGATTTTCTTCCTATAAGCGCTTTCTTGAATTCTTCGTTTATACTCAATTGTCCAAATAATGGTCTAGCTCCGATGACAGTATCGGGCCTTTTTTTACACGTTGGTTCTTCAACTGTTTCGAAATTGTTGTTAATGGAAGAATTAGCTAATTCTTTTTGTATTTCCGAACGGATGTCCTTCTTTGGTGGTCTAGGAGGTTCTTCAACTGCTTCATGAAGACGGGATCGGTAGTCAGTGGCTGCTGTTTTGAGCATGGTTTGTTCTAGATTCGTACTTTCCTTGAATTGGATTACTGGAGCATCATCAATTATTTCCCCTTCGTTAAATGTAACAGTTTTGCCTGAAAAATATTGCGATTTTGCCGTAACACTGTTTAAGTCTTCGAGGTCATCCTGGTTATTGTTTGTAAGAGATGCTTCCTTCTCCTTCTCTTGTCCATTAGACGTTTGTGTTTCAATTAATTCTGCATTGTGTGTGGAAGTCAGTGGTGAATGATAAGGATAGTCTCTCAAGTCGGATTGAAGTTCTATTTCATTTTGAGAGTAATTTAATTCAGGAATGGACACGTTAAAAGAGTCCGTAGTTTGAGGGTCGTTTTCTTCGTTTGTGTATTGGACTTTAGAATTTTCAAAAGCTGCAACTTCTTTGTCTGATTCTTCGCAAAACCCCTCCTGCGCTCTCTTCATTCGTTGTAATATTTGAGACATTTCATCCTCGTCGACAACTATTGGAGTCACTTTTCCTGTGCAGTACACAGCTTTGTTCCTGCCAGCTTCAGCGTAACAGTCCTTAATATCCTGAAGTTCCTCGAAACAGCGGTGTTGAATTTTTAGGAGGGGTTGATTTTTTAAATGACGAGGAATTTCGATTTTTTGACGATCTTCCTCTTCTTGATTTTTTATTACCATTACAGTCTGGGACGATTCTGATTCCTTAACAATTTCTTCTGGAGATTCTTTTGGTACAAATACGGAAACTGATGGAGAGCAAGACCTTGCATCGAAATGTCCTTTACTTGTAAATATTTCCGAGGCAAGAGTGTGAAGCGAAGACGCTGTTGTATCAGAATAAGTCCTTTCTACAACCTTTTTGTCTATGTCTGCAAGTGCTAGATCTTCTGTTGGATTAAATTTTGGTAAATATGGCTCTCGCTTTGGCTCACTAGTAGGCAGTGGATACTTTTTTTTCATAGAAACTGGGGCATATTTTCGTACAGGTTTTGGTGGAGGAAAATTGCGAGGTTTTTCGAATATCTCTGGGGTTTGGGATACGTCTGGTATTTCAGGGAACGGCGAAGGACTTCTCTCTTTTAAAAATGTTTCTGGAGGTGAGTTAGTTGGTTCTACAAATTTCACTTTTCTCTCTACTTTCGTAACTTCCCCGCCATCTTCAGAAAATTCTTTTTTAAGAAGATCAACATCAGACTCTATTACATCTGTATTTTGTTTAACGTCAGGTATGGATGGAAATGGTACACTTGATGTTTCCGTTTTAATTGTTTCAATTTCTTCCTCATCTTCAATTATAATATTAGGTACTGGAGACACAAATTTTACTGATTCGTCAGTATTTTCAGTAGAAGCTTTTGTTGTTTCAACTTCAGCTTCGTTTTTTGTTTCAGGAATCGGAGATACCGGCCTTGTTGGTAAAGGGGAAACAGGTTTATTGGATTTTATGTCTAAAATGGCATCTAAGATTATGCTGGGATCAGCAGATATGTCGGGAATAGTTGGGAAAGGAGATGTTGGTCTTACTTCTTCCTGTTTAGCAGCGTCTGCAGCGAAAGCTGGACTAACACTTCCTGTATGAGAAGAAAGCGATGAAGCAAAAGCGTCAAAATAAAATGGTAAGTCTTTTTAAAGCCATTAAATGTAGTAAAAGTCCTTAATGTTGATTTTTAAATACTTTTATAAAAGAAAAGTAAAGATAGGAAGAAAGAGGTACAAGACAATTGATGATACTTCAAGTAAAAAGACAATCGAAAGCATAGAACTTTGTCCAAAATTGTTTTCAAACAGCGAGATCCATTCTGGATGTATCATTATCTCATATCAAATTATTCATCCTAAATACACTTTCTACTAGGCATTCTTGAGTTAAAACTACTTACTAAATTGTTGAGTTTGTCCGGGTCCTTTTGCGTTCCAAGCTTGAGGCAATTTGGGTTTGTAAACGTCAACGTTACTGACTCCTTTTTGGTAATTGTCAACCAGTTTGTTGATGCTGGTGCTATTGTAGGCGGGATTTGGCGTGTAACTTCTGTTCGAATGCATCTCAGAACGTGGTGCACCTTTCCATGTCTCCAGAGCGTTAGCTTTCAAAGCTTGCTCGTAGGAATCGACCGTCGGAGCCACGATGTTACCTTTGGTAGGCCAGACGGGTTCCTCAACGAAAGCTGCGTCCACGGAGCCTGTTTCTAAAGCTGCCTCCCAGGGCGATTTTACCAGTTTTATTTTTGGACGAATAAACCTTTCCTATAATAATTGCAAAGAAATCTGCTTTGGTATCTTACATTAGGCATTATGTCAGTCAAAGATGATGCAATCTGAATAAATTTTACGAGTTCTGCAAAATTTAGACTTTTTCGTAAAAAGAAACTCTGTTTAAACATACATACAATTTAGACATCATTTTAGAAGTGAGTTAGTTTAATATGAAATATTACACTGAAATTTCAATTTCTGAATTTTTTACCCAACACACGCTACCTCAAATTAATGAAGGAAAAATTGTTGCTGTTGTCACACCCTCGCCGGGAATCGAACCCGGGGCCTTTGACTTTACGCACCAATGTTCTGACCACTAAACTACAACAGCAACCACGACCAACCGACCTACAAGGTTAACGATCCGTTCGACAGAACATTGGTGCGTGAAGCCAAAGGTCCCGGGTTCGATTCCCGGCGAGGGTGTGACAACAGCAACAATTTTTCCTTCATTAATTTGAGGTAGCGTGTAGTGGGTAAAATCCAGAAATTGAATTTTCAGTATAATATTTCATAAGAAACTATGTTTTCAAGTGTTATGAGCTTTCCGAGTCTAGAGTATCAAAATTTCAAGGTTATAAAAACAGATAGAGTCCGTTCACTTAGAGAAAAGTTCACGATGCCAATTCGATGTACTCGGACTGCCTTAATGATAGTAACTGTTAGAAATTATTAACGGCGTCAGAAGCTCACGGTTGGGCTTTGAAAGGAAGCATCTGAAGGTAAACCCATGGCCGGTGCCATATTCTGGTGACTCGCCTACAGTTACAGCTTTCGTTTATGCGCATCGCTCACGCTGTAACTTTCTCTAAGTGAACGGACAATATACCTAATGTGAATTTAATTTAGTAAAGTTCTCTAAATTTCTTTTTCTTTTTGATAATAATGACATTTAGCTGAAGCTCTTTATTTCGTTATCGCTTACTTGAATCTTGTCAAGTTCTTGATTGTGTTGTGCCCTTTGTGCAGATTCTGGTGTGTAGGTAGGTGTTGGTAAATTGTTGATAGGTGTCAGTGGATTTGTGAGAGGACGCGGTGGTGGAGTTATTATGTCTTTTGGGACAGCTGTGTTTGTTCCTTCGGTTTCTCCAACCACCCACTTCTCTGATCGTTTACGACGTTTTGCAAATAGTTCGGCTCCTGCAAAATAACCAATAATAATAATCAGTATTAATATCTAATTAATCAATATAAATAAATAATCAAAAATGACCAATATTGTTTTTATTCAGT
>NW_020442464.1:4274119-4283937 GCF_000699045.2 Agrilus planipennis
CCGAGATAAAAATGTTCAGTCTCTCAGAGTCTCTGAAAGCGAGACTCGAGTCTCCGTCTCTCATCGAGTCTCTCTGGTGTCTCTGAGAGAGACTGTCGAGAGACTGTCAAAAAAACTGTTTAGCGTCTCTGAACGAGAGACTCGAGTAGCTCATAAAGAGATCCTCATTTCGTATCCAGACTCTCTGTGAGAGACTCGAATCTCTGAATTAACAATTTTATCGTTCGAGTCTCTCATACAGAGACTGTGAGAGAGCCATAAAAACACCTAAGCAATAACTGAGAGACTGTGAGAGACGTTATCAGAGACGCTGAAAGACTCTGAAAGCCTCTGAGAGACTGAAAATTTTTGTCTAGGGTTGCAGTTAATGAAACAATTTATTAATTTACAATATAGTCCAACGTTTTGCCTCTAATGTTTGGAGCTTTTTCAGAGTTATTTGTTAAGTTATTTATTTTGGGGTTTACAAAGTGCCTTTTTAGTTATAATTACGATAAAAATAATTATTTCCTTTTTTAATTTTCTTGAGGAATCATAATTCAAATTAAAAATTATTTTTAATGCTTATTTATCATTCAATTAAATAATAAAGACACTCAAACATTTATTTTCTTTTGCAGGTCTCAGCATTAGCCCAAATGTGTCAAGGTAAGAATAATTATAGTATTTTTGAAGTGAAACTTCTTTACGCACGGTAGGGTAAGTTCGTTTCATGCGAGTTGCTATGTAACGAAATCATGCAACGGATGTCCCCCCTCTACTCGGTCACGTAGTCGAGTTCGTAGTGGAGATCGCTTGAGTCGTGAGGGCGCTTCAATGCAACGTTCGTTACAGGCAACTCCGGCATGTATAGTGTAAAATTTAAATTCATAGTGTTCAAATAATACCATTAAACCAATTCCTTAACCCCTATCCCGGTATGTTTGTGTGTTTGAAAAAGTTTCACTTCAGTAGCGTGTTGTATAATTACACGTTTAATTTTTTATATTATTGTTCTACTAATTGGGAGTGTTCATCGGTATTGTGATCTACCATGACAATTTTAAGGAAACAACAAAAGTTTACCTTTCCCTTTAGGCGCGTTAAGATCTCTTACAATTTCTTGACAAATTTCAGGTGATAACAACGCTGGTTCGATATTGTATCCTTGTTTTCTTAATGAATTTATGTCATGAACTTTTCCTCTTGGGTTCATAACCAATTTAAGCAGTGGTTTATTTTCATCGCTTCCACCGATGTCTGCTCCATATCCATTTTCTGTACCATTAATAGATTGCCCTGCGGCAAATCAAATTTGTATTATGTTGTACTATTTAATTAATTACTTATATGCATTTCGGTATCCAAATTGGGAAATATATAGAAAAACGAATATTCTTTTCTTAAATAGACAACAGTAAATTCTTTTGATTAGAAAATAACATTACATACTCAGATGGTCGCAAAATGACTACTAGTTTGTTAAAATATCGGTGATTAAATTTAATAGTTCAAAACGAAAACATAATTATTTTTCTAATAATGTTGAGCAATATTTTTTATTCGGTTATGAAATTTATAAAAATGGATCGAATACATGTAGATAAATTCTATTTAGCGTCTATAAATATTTGGAAGTCACCCAGAAAACTTAATAGAATGAGAGCTATTTTTTCGTAAGCCAAACGCGAATCAAATAATTAAAATACTTCAAAACAAAATCAATCACATCGATCTCAATGGCGACCCAGTTTTACATTTGGAACGTACCAAACAAGAAACGCATTAAAGGGTTCACGACCCCATATATTTAATACAAGTGGCCCCACTTTTAATTGAAATCAACAGTGCACAATGCAGTTAAATTTTAGTAAAACTGTGCTATTAGGAAACATGCCTAGAATACAATCAAAAGTTAGCAAACATTATTACTCTGTCTTTGAATAACATACATGTTCTAAAGATGCAATGTAATGACAATTAGCAATGTTCTATGTTGCAATTAGTACTAATTGCTCTATTATAAAATAAAGAATATTAAGTTGAAGTATCCATTACATTATATTATGAAATACCATAAAATTTAACACGTATTTTTAAATTGATGATGAAGAGCTTCTGGGCTTTTCTGCTGTGGTCGAATTCTAATTACAGACGTTTCGCCATGCTTAAAAGAAAGCGTCTTCAACGCTTCACGATGTATGATGTATTATCAGAGGCTGAATGATTCAAATTGCGAAACATCTGCAATTAGAATTCGACCACGACAGAAAAGCCCAGAAACTCTTCATCATCAATTAGACACCGGCCGTGAAAGCCTACGAACTACTGTAATTTAAATTCTTTTACACCATTAGATACATTTAAAAATATTTTAGTGAAAGCCATAGGCCTCTTAGTTCCTTCGTATATTATGTTTAGGAATCTTTGTGATAAAAGTACAATTGATTTATAAAAAAAATAAAGGAGTCATGCATGGGGTAAATGTTTCAAGTTAATTGTTGTATTATATAATACATGGCGATACAACTACATTATAAAAAGGACAACACAAGTTCAATTTCAGAGGCAAACAATGATAACCTTACATAAGTAAAGTTGTCACAAGAAAAGTTTCACGTTTCAAAATGTACGTAATATTTGTGATAAAATAACCACGCACAAACGGTTTAGAAGACTCAAACGGACGTTGATGTATTAGGGATAGATAGCAGCACGATTTGATCGGCAATCTAATGCCGGGGAATTGAATGTTAGCATAAACAGAGAAGCGAATCGTGGGTTATTTTTGACCATTAACTAGTTGCATAACATCCCCGTTTTATATTGGCGCAGAGCCCAAAAACATCTTTTGCCGAACAGCCGATACCCAGAATGAATTACACTTCCGAAGTGATCTGTTTCACTTCAGCGATAACTAATTCATTTCAAAACAACGTGTAAGCTGGCTTTTCAAATATTTCGGGTCATGTAATCTATCTGGTATCAATAATAACTCTTGCTGATTATTCCTGAAGTCCTTGGTCAGTTCGATTTGATGCGTCTTCCGGTCTGTTTTGCCATGATCCATGACATTTTGCTGTCCCAAATATTTCGCCATTCTCTCACATGAAGAAATCGCAAATCAAAACTGATGATGGTGTAAGCAAGAAATGGCGAAACGTTTGGAATAGCAAAATTCCACGAGACACTAAATCGATGTAAATATATTAGTAGTGAAAACTTGAGGACTTCATGGTTAAATTGTTAGCTATGCCAGTTATTTGATATTAATCTGTCTGTGATATCTATTTCTTCTCTTAATTTATTACAGATGTTAAATCAGAACCACACTAAGGAACCAGATCCTGGTTTCAATAAAAAATAAATATATTATTTATTCCTTATCGTGGCTGTGATTTAAAATCTGGAATTAATCTTTTGTTAACTAATTAAAACTGCTGAGGTTCTCGAGAGGTAGGATTTTTAATGAATTATCTTTTCATTATCGGTCACAGTCACATTAAAAGCCTTGAATATAACAAGATTTTTTGATGTAAAAGCTTAATATCCCTCATTGATAAGCAAAGCTCTGATAATCCCAATCTTTAAACATGCTTTTAAGATTCGCTCTTAGACATACTTGCTAATAGCTAGTGGTACCTATCTGATTCAGGAGATAAAATCTTACAGATGTCAGAAAATACGACAAATGGCGCTGTAAACGCCATCTGTAGTACAGTGCTACATTTTAGGATCACGTATGCTTCAGCAAGGTCCATTTAAATATATGTATATCTACTTGCTGAAACGAATCCCGGCGTAGCTCACCTCAACGTGGTAGGCACGTTACCATAATCGAATAAAATAATTCGAAGTGGTCTGTATTCTGTCGAAACTGCCAAAATGTAGCATCGTGCTACAGATGGCGCTTACTGCGTCATTTGTAGTATTAACTAAAACGCACTGTTAAGACAGCAGGTAAAAGTTGGTCTGTGTTCTGTCGGAGCTGCCTGCGGCGCGCTGATGAGACCCAAAAAGATCGAAATCTGGCAGTTTCGACAGAATACAGACCACTTCGAATTATTTTATTTTATAGATGTCAAATCAATTAAGTTAGAAGATCTAGCACTAAAAGTAACTCGTTGAAAGAACAAATTGAAATAAATCCTGTTCGCGTTCTAATGTAATTGAAAAGGACCTATTTTTAAACTGCAATTGTTTACAATAGTGCTTGTTTGGCATGCTTGGCCATGCGAATGTAAAAGTTGAAATAATATTTATTTGGGTTAGGCTATTTTTGCAAATACTTTTCTTTGTTTAAACTGGTAGCACGGTACTCGACTTGGAATCTATTGTTTGTGCGTTTTGCTATTTTCGGCAAATCATAATAAACATTAAGTAACAGTCAGTGTTGGAATCAGAAACTTAGTTTTTCCATTTGACCGAAACCAGATTCTGTTCTTTTTAGAAAAACCTAAGTCCCCATCATCATCATAAGGTCGTCAGTCCTAAGACTGGTTGGACACGCACCTCCACTCTTTCCTATCCTGAGCTAATCTTCGTAATTTCCTAAAACTAGAACATCCCACATCCTCAACTAAAAGTAACCTATAGTAATCTCATCTAGGTTCACTTTTACTCCTCTTAACTCCTGTTTCTGCTTCCAATATCTCTCTAATCCGCCTTTCATATCTGAGAAGGTGTCCAACCTACCTACCAACCTACATCGCCTATTTCTTATTGACTTCAACAGCACCCTCTGCTCTCCTACTCTTTCTAATATCTCCTCATTCCAAAACCTTCTCTATCTATTATAACATCATCAACTTCTGTTTCAATTCTATTGTAGATACTTAAACCTCATTCAACTTTTAAGTTTATTTTTTAAAATATTAGAATTTTGTTGTTGGATACCGAATTCAGAGTATGTGCCTACCTTCACCTTCGTGTACCCATTTAACTGAACGTTTTTTCCTGTTGACATACATCGATTGTCCTTTGCTGGACCTGTTACTGCTGTCAGTCAAAGAACTCGAAATCCTTCGTGCCAGTTCGACTTGCTCTTCCATAGTTGGATGAAGTCCTTTTGCATAGAATGCTGACGAGGCAAAAACTTTACCTGAAAAAACGGGGAAATATTGATTAGTACCTACATTAGTTTTTCAGCTGCTGAAGGTGTAGCGCGTTCAACAAAGACATACGTACACATGCACATATTTTCCTGTTTGATATTGTACTGACTTTTGCTTGATAAATGTTGATAGCCAAGAACCTCTCTATACAGTAAATTTTATTAAATTTACCCCACAGGTTCTTATTTTGGCAAACTTTGACTTCTTTACAAATATTAGTTATAATCAGGGCCGCAGCGAGGCCGGTTCAAGCGGTGCGGCGCACTGGAGCCCCCGCAGTCGAGGGGCCCCTTAGCAGTTTTCTGTTTTCAAAAAATGACTTCTAAAAAAAAACTATGCTGTTAGAGATGAGCTGAGTCAAACTACGAAATGAACATCATAATTGTTTTTTTACTTTTTTCTATATCAATTTTTGTCACAATACTCCATATATTTGATCAGGTACGTAGTTACATGGAATGCATACATCTCGAAATCGCGAATACTTCTACATTCATGGTTTCCTTAAATCCGTTGATATAATTATCATTGCTACTATAAACAATTACTAATTGCTGACCATAAATCCATATCACCCGAAACATCACTATAGAATTCATTGCACAAACATCAAGTGCCTGCTCTTATTTCTAAAACGTTTTTTTTCTCGATTTGTTAGCAGCAAAATCATCAATAGTTTTATCGAACCGTGAGAGGTTATCTGTCAGTGCTGCACGGGGAATCATCTATTCGTGAAATTAAAACATTTTTTTTAATGACATTTTTCTGATCATCAATTTTAAGAAGGGCCCCTTGCGGAATACCGCACCTGGGCCCCGAGCTCATCGCTACGGCCCTGGTTATAATAGGACTTTATTGGATAAAACATGACATACGAGGGTGCGTTTTCAAGCTCCCGGAATGGGTAGGTAGGTCATTAGTGAGGGTATTTACTCGAGTCATTGCGAGTTAAGCAACTCATTATTAGTATAAATACCAAGTTTTATCGTAATTAGGTCAGTCGTTTTTGAACTATCGTTGACGAAACAAGTCTATCAGGAACAAATTGTGAAATATGGGAAAAATCGAATGTCGCGCTGTTATAAAGTTCCTTACCAAGCAAAGAAAATCGGTTCAAACCATACTGGTTTACAAGTGGAATACCTTCTTTAAGCAAGGCAGAGACTCACTTAAAGACGACCCATGGTCAGGCCGGCCGATCGAGGTGACCACTCCGGAAGTTATTCAAAAATTTGAAAATTAATTCTGGAAGATGCCTGACTCAAGAAGAAAGAGCTCGCAGAAATGGTAGGAGTATCAGATACAACCATTTTTAAAATTCTTCAAAAACAACAGCGTGTGGAGTGTTCTCGTGCGTTTTTGGACCTCTGTAGTGAAGAGAAAGATGGAGTATTGACTCGAATTGTTACTGGGAACGAAACTTGGATTCATCATTATGAACTTGAGTCCAAACAGGACTCTATGCAGTGGCACAAAAGAAGTTGAAGGTGTCACAGTCGGCTGGGAAAATCATGGCGATAGTCTTTTGGGACCCAAAAGGGATCCTGATCCTGTTGATCGATTATAAAGATAAAGGTGTCTCTGTCTCCATGACCGGAGAATACTATGCGTCAATCCTAGAATGGTTAAAGGAAGCAGTCAAAGAAAAAAGACTATTTACAAGAGCCGTGTTGCAATGGCTGTCTTGTAGAAAGTGAGCTTTGAAATTTGAGCTCACCTACCCTACAGTCCTGACCTAACTCCCAGCGATTATTAGCTATTTCCAAACTTAAGAAAAAGTCTTCGTGGGATGCAGTTTCGGTGTATTTTTCAGACAAAAACAAAACATGTTTTTTCGAAGGTATACGTATGTTAATTGAAGGATGAGAAAATGTATAAGTGTAGCAGGTGAATAAATTCGTACTTTTATTTCCATTTCTTATCCCACATTCTGCGAACTTAAAAACGCCCTTTCGTAAAGCAGATTTTAACTAAATTTCCTTGTTCTTTAGAACGGGTTTTCAAATTCATTGTATCTTTGTTTAGAATGACCCACAAGGTTGATTAAGATTGTAATTCAGTAATTATCTCATCTAAGTACTTAGCTGATTAATAATGAAAAGAGTATTTAGACTTTGTTTTCGGACAAATGCGGTGATTTTTTGGACGATTAGGGACTTTAAAATTTAATATAATAAAAATAAAAGTCATTTATGGATCTCAAAGTGCAGCATTTATAGTAAGTAAATAATAATTAAATTATGTAAAATACCTGGTTTTTTCGGTTCAATTTGTGGAGCATTTTCAACGGGTTGGAAAATCTTGTCAAAATTGACTGGTTTTCTTTCAGCTNTTAGGTACTGGAGACACAAATTTTACTGATTCGTCAGTATTTTCAGTAGAAGCTTTTGTTGTTTCAACTTCAGCTTCGTTTTTTGTTTCAGGAATCGGAGATACCGGCCTTGTTGGTAAAGGGGAAACAGGTTTATTGGATTTTATGTCTAAAATGGCATCTAAGATTATGCTGGGATCAGCAGATATGTCGGGAATAGTTGGGAAAGGAGATGTTGGTCTTACTTCTTCCTGTTTAGCAGCGTCTGCAGCGAAAGCTGGACTAACACTTCCTGTATGAGAAGAAAGCGATGAAGCAAAAGCGTCAAAATAAAATGGTAAGTCTTTTTAAAGCCATTAAATGTAGTAAAAGTCCTTAATGTTGATTTTTAAATACTTTTATAAAAGAAAAGTAAAGATAGGAAGAAAGAGGTACAAGACAATTGATGATACTTCAAGTAAAAAGACAATCGAAAGCATAGAACTTTGTCCAAAATTGTTTTCAAACAGCGAGATCCATTCTGGATGTATCATTATCTCATATCAAATTATTCATCCTAAATACACTTTCTACTAGGCATTCTTGAGTTAAAACTACTTACTAAATTGTTGAGTTTGTCCGGGTCCTTTTGCGTTCCAAGCTTGAGGCAATTTGGGTTTGTAAACGTCAACGTTACTGACTCCTTTTTGGTAATTGTCAACCAGTTTGTTGATGCTGGTGCTATTGTAGGCGGGATTTGGCGTGTAACTTCTGTTCGAATGCATCTCAGAACGTGGTGCACCTTTCCATGTCTCCAGAGCGTTAGCTTTCAAAGCTTGCTCGTAGGAATCGACCGTCGGAGCCACGATGTTACCTTTGGTAGGCCAGACGGGTTCCTCAACGAAAGCTGCGTCCACGGAGCCTGTTTCTAAAGCTGCCTCCCAGGGCGATTTTACCAGTTTTATTTTTGGACGAATAAACCTTTCCTATAATAATTGCAAAGAAATCTGCTTTGGTATCTTACATTAGGCATTATGTCAGTCAAAGATGATGCAATCTGAATAAATTTTACGAGTTCTGCAAAATTTAGACTTTTTCGTAAAAAGAAACTCTGTTTAAACATACATACAATTTAGACATCATTTTAGAAGTGAGTTAGTTTAATATGAAATATTACACTGAAATTTCAATTTCTGAATTTTTTACCCAACACACGCTACCTCAAATTAATGAAGGAAAAATTGTTGCTGTTGTCACACCCTCGCCGGGAATCGAACCCGGGGCCTTTGACTTTACGCACCAATGTTCTGACCACTAAACTACAACAGCAACCACGACCAACCGACCTACAAGGTTAACGATCCGTTCGACAGAACATTGGTGCGTGAAGCCAAAGGTCCCGGGTTCGATTCCCGGCGAGGGTGTGACAACAGCAACAATTTTTCCTTCATTAATTTGAGGTAGCGTGTAGTGGGTAAAATCCAGAAATTGAATTTTCAGTATAATATTTCATAAGAAACTATGTTTTCAAGTGTTATGAGCTTTCCGAGTCTAGAGTATCAAAATTTCAAGGTTATAAAAACAGATAGAGTCCGTTCACTTAGAGAAAAGTTCACGATGCCAATTCGATGTACTCGGACTGCCTTAATGATAGTAACTGTTAGAAATTATTAACGGCGTCAGAAGCTCACGGTTGGGCTTTGAAAGGAAGCATCTGAAGGTAAACCCATGGCCGGTGCCATATTCTGGTGACTCGCCTACAGTTACAGCTTTCGTTTATGCGCATCGCTCACGCTGTAACTTTCTCTAAGTGAACGGACAATATACCTAATGTGAATTTAATTTAGTAAAGTTCTCTAAATTTCTTTTTCTTTTTGATAATAATGACATTTAGCTGAAGCTCTTTATTTCGTTATCGCTTACTTGAATCTTGTCAAGTTCTTGATTGTGTTGTGCCCTTTGTGCAGATTCTGGTGTGTAGGTAGGTGTTGGTAAATTGTTGATAGGTGTCAGTGGATTTGTGAGAGGACGCGGTGGTGGAGTTATTATGTCTTTTGGGACAGCTGTGTTTGTTCCTTCGGTTTCTCCAACCACCCACTTCTCTGATCGTTTACGACGTTTTGCAAATAGTTCGGCTCCTGCAAAATAACCAATAATAATAATCAGTATTAATATCTAATTAATCAATATAAATAAATAATCAAAAATGACCAATATTGTTTTTATTCAGTATTGTCTTCTTCATAAAAAATAATACATTTTAATCAAATATCTAGTCTGAAATATTCCCGATATAAAAATGTTCAGTCTCTCAGAGTCTCTGAAAGCGAGACTCGAGTCTCCGTCTCTCATCGAGTCTCTCTGGTGTCTCTGAGAGAGACTGTCGAGAGACTGTCAAAAATACTGTTTAGCGTCTCTGAACGAGAGACTCGAGT
>NW_020442464.1:4288875-4300359 GCF_000699045.2 Agrilus planipennis
CAGGGCCGTAGCGAGGCCGGTTCAAGCGGTGCGGCGCACCGGGGCCCCCGCAGTCGAGGGGCCCCTTAGCAGTTTTCTGTTTTCAAAAAATGACTTCTAAAAAAAACTATGCTGTTAGAGATGAGCTGAGTCAAACTACGAAATGAACATCATAATTTTTTATTTTACTTTTTTCTATATCAATTTTTGTCACAATACTCCATATATTTGATCAGGTACGTAGTTACATGGAATGCATACATCTCGAAATCGCGAATACTTCTACATTCATGGTTTCCTTAAATCCGTTGATATAATTATCATTGCTACCATAAAAAATTACTAATTGCTGACCATAAATCTATATCACCCGAAACATCACTATAGAATTCATTGCACAAACATCAAGTGCCTGCTCTTATTTCTAAAACGTTTTTTTTTCTCGCTTTGATAGCAGCAAAATCAATCACCGCGACGTTGGCATCACCGTGAGAGGTTATCTGTCAGTGCTGCACGGGGAATCATCTATTCGTGAAATTAAAACATTTTTTTTAATGACATTTTTCTGATCATCAATTTTAAGAAGGGCCCCTTGCGGAATACCGCACCTGGGCCCCGAGCTCATCGCTACGGCCCTGGTTATAATAGGACTTTATTGGATAAAACATGACATACGAGGGTGCGTTTTCAAGCTCCCGGAATGGGTAGGTAGGTCATTAGTGAGGGTATTTACTCGAGTCATTGCGAGTTAAGCAACTCATTATTAGTATAAATACCAAGTTTTATCGTAATTAGGTCAGTCGTTTTTGAACTATCGTTGACGAAACAAGTCTATCAGGAACAAATTGTGAAATATGGGAAAAATCGAATGTCGCGCTGTTATAAAGTTCCTTACCAAGCAAAGAAAATCGGTTCAAACCATACTGGTTTACAAGTGGAATACCTTCTTTAAGCAAGGCAGAGACTCACTTAAAGACGACCCATGGTCAGGCCGGCCGATCGAGGTGACCACTCCGGAAGTTATTCAAAAATTTGAAAATTAATTCTGGAAGATGCCTGACTCAAGAAGAAAGAGCTCGCAGAAATGGTAGGAGTATCAGATACAACCATTTTTAAAATTCTTCAAAAACAACAGCGTGTGGAGTGTTCTCGTGCGTTTTTGGACCTCTGTAGTGAAGAGAAAGATGGAGTATTGACTCGAATTGTTACTGGGAACGAAACTTGGATTCATCATTATGAACTTGAGTCCAAACAGGACTCTATGCAGTGGCACAAAAGAAGTTGAAGGTGTCACAGTCGGCTGGGAAAATCATGGCGATAGTCTTTTGGGACCCAAAAGGGATCCTGATCCTGTTGATCGATTATAAAGATAAAGGTGTCTCTGTCTCCATGACCGGAGAATACTATGCGTCAATCCTAGAATGGTTAAAGGAAGCAGTCAAAGAAAAAAGACTATTTACAAGAGCCGTGTTGCAATGGCTGTCTTGTAGAAAGTGAGCTTTGAAATTTGAGCTCACCTACCCTACAGTCCTGACCTAACTCCCAGCGATTATTAGCTATTTCCAAACTTAAGAAAAAGTCTTCGTGGGATGCAGTTTCGGTGTATTTTTCAGACAAAAACAAAACATGTTTTTTCGAAGGTATACGTATGTTAATTGAAGGATGAGAAAATGTATAAGTGTAGCAGGTGAATAAATTCGTACTTTTATTTCCATTTCTTATCCCACATTCTGCGAACTTAAAAACGCCCTTTCGTAAAGCAGATTTTAACTAAATTTCCTTGTTCTTTAGAACGGGTTTTCAAATTCATTGTATCTTTGTTTAGAATGACCCACAAGGTTGATTAAGATTGTAATTCAGTAATTATCTCATCTAAGTACTTAGCTGATTAATAATGAAAAGAGTATTTAGACTTTGTTTTCGGACAAATGCGGTGATTTTTTGGACGATTAGGGACTTTAAAATTTAATATAATAAAAATAAAAGTCATTTATGGATCTCAAAGTGCAGCATTTATAGTAAGTAAATAATAATTAAATTATGTAAAATACCTGGTTTTTTCGGTTTAATTTGTGGAGCATTTTCAACGGGTTGGAAAATCTTGTCAAAATTGACTGGTTTTCTTTCAGCTTCATCCTGAAAAAGAAGATAATTTAGATGAGAAATTGACGTAGCACTTCATATATATTTATAATTAAAAGGCAGGTTTCGTTTATACGTAAGCCAAGGCTTGTGTAAAATCTAGGAATATATTGAGATAACGACAATTGCAAAATTTTATATTAAAGAAGATATTTTTCCTATCATCATAAGGTCATCAATTCTAAGACTGGTTGAGCACGCACCTTCACTCTTTCCTACCCTGAGTTAATATTCGCCTTTCCCTAAAACTACAACATGCCAGATCCTTAATTATTTGCGAACAGTAATCTAATCTAGGTCTACCTCTACCCCTCTTAACTCCTGTTTCTGTCTTTAGTAGTTCAACTAACTGTTTAGGGTTTGGAATTCATTTTTTTCTCTTTATTACCTACATAAATGCTATTTTTGTTAGATCCTTTAATGATACAGTTTCATGATAAATGGCATAAATGCTTCAATACCTATCTAGAAATTCAAAGTAAGTTTTATCAAATTTGAGAACTGAAATTGACTTTGACAATTTTATTGTAGTTTTCTTAAAAATATTTAATAAAATCTGCCTTTACTTGTGCTTGTCTTTCAAACATTTTTTTACGTAAAATTCTCTAAAATTCTATTGTGTCATTTGGCAATTTTATCGAAAGGTGATATTTCTGAGGAGGCTGTAATACATGTAGGTATATATTTTTCCAAAAATAACCACTCGTTCAACTGCAAATAGCATCATCATCGTCTGTGTAACTTTTAACGCGACATGTGTTCGAGAATATTATACGTTTGTTTGACATGAGCAGTTTACGGCTTAAATCAAAATTGACGGCGCAGTTTATTTGAGTTATCGTTAAATTTGTGGTCGAAAAACCTACTGAGCTACTGAACGCAAAATATTAGGGCCAATTGATGTTTTCCAAGACATAAATTTATTTTTTCGCTATTTAAAAAATCTCTTAAAACGTAAATTCTACTAGTGACAATGAAAAAGAAACATCAACGCATAAATATATGAAATTATTTGTTTATGTTTCTCATAGTTGTACTTAATAAGTACAAAATATTTTGTAAATATTTGCAGATTTTCTATTTGCTACTCGATATTCCAATGGGAACAATATTTTTACTAAAAATTTTTACACTAATTTTTTTCCGAAATCCTTAGGTGGAATGTACATTAAACGGCATACAAAGTTAGTTGTGACTTACGTTTAGTCTTAGTGACCACACAGTTTCCTGTCGTAGCTCAGATCGTATTTTTTATATTACTAATCAATTCAAATTCTTTTTATCTTATTTTTTTTTTATTGATTTCTACAGACTTTGTCGATAGTATAGCCTGTAATCGTGGCAGAAGTCACACAAATTATAGAATTAAATAAAAAAACACTTTCTTAAACCCTTATTAGGGGTAGTTTTCGGTAGAAGTGGTATTTACTATATTACATTAAATTAAATCCACTTGATAATAATTAATTATTATTCAGCTTCTGCAATATATTCTAACGGTAATATCGAAAAGAAATAATTGTAATTTGATTATAAATCGTCATAGCTTTGTTATACTTAAAGCTTACTTTTCTGCCAAATCGACTGGACCGTATTTAACCACTTTGATGCAATAAAAAGTGCAGGCTGCAAGATATGACTTAAAATATCTGCTTTATAGGTAACATTACTTTTTTCGGAATACATTAAAGGTTTTAAAACCAACATATGTTACTGGTTACTCATACAGATAAATAATAAATACACGCTCTAAGGATTGTTGATTTTATTTCAAAATGTTTAGTTCATCGTCCGTTTTCAAAGTCGCAANGGCGCAGTTTATTTGAGTTATCGTTAAATTTGTGGTCGAAAAACCTACTGAGCTACTGAACGCAAAATATTAGGGCCAATTGATGTTTTCCAAGACATAAATTTATTTTTTCGCTATTTAAAAAATCTCTTAAAACGTAAATTCTACTAGTGACAATGAAAAAGAAACATCAACGCATAAATATATGAAATTATTTGTTTATGTTTCTCATAGTTGTACTTAATAAGTACAAAATATTTTGTAAATATTTGCAGATTTTCTATTTGCTACTCGATATTCCAATGGGAACAATATTTTTACTAAAAATTTTTACACTAATTTTTTTCCGAAATCCTTAGGTGGAATGTACATTAAACGGCATACAAAGTTAGTTGTGACTTACGTTTAGTCTTAGTGACCACACAGTTTCCTGTCGTAGCTCAGATCGTATTTTTTATATTACTAATCAATTCAAATTCTTTTTATCTTATTTTTTTTTTATTGATTTCTACAGACTTTGTCGATAGTATAGCCTGTAATCGTGGCAGAAGTCACACAAATTATAGAATTAAATAAAAAAACACTTTCTTAAACCCTTATTAGGGGTAGTTTTCGGTAGAAGTGGTATTTACTATATTACATTAAATTAAATCCACTTGATAATAATTAATTATTATTCAGCTTCTGCAATATATTCTAACGGTAATATCGAAAAGAAATAATTGTAATTTGATTATAAATCGTCATAGCTTTGTTATACTTAAAGCTTACTTTTCTGCCAAATCGACTGGACCGTATTTAACCACTTTGATGCAATAAAAAGTGCAGGCTGCAAGATATGACTTAAAATATCTGCTTTATAGGTAACATTACTTTTTTCGGAATACATTAAAGGTTTTAAAACCAACATATGTTACTGGTTACTCATACAGATAAATAATAAATACACGCTCTAAGGATTGTTGATTTTATTTCAAAATGTTTAGTTCATCGTCCGTTTTCAAAGTCGCAAACCAAAAAAGTATTTTATAGATCGGCTATCGATTGATTACAAGTATTTGGTTGGTAGTTAGATAGGGATACTGAGTTGTTTTAAAATATTTAAGAAATATAGAGAAATATCAAAAATATATTCTACAATAAAATATTGTCCTAAATTTGCATCATTATAAAACAAATTATATAGAGATGTGATTAATTTGAAATACTTTAGTCGAGAAGATAAAGCACAAAAATAGACGAAACCTTCGAATTTTTGTGCAGTAAGAAAAATGCAGACATAAGTACATTATAAAGTTGTTATAAATGAACTCGGTTAGTAATGATAAATTAATTTTAAATGAATTTAGAACATAACTCCTGAAGACGAGTGTATGACGGTGGCCCTGGGCCCCTGGTACTTCGGAGACTGTCGTCGAATTTAGAGACCCCCAAAATCCCCGAATAAATACAGAAAGCTGCACTTCGACCAGACTTACTATACTAATTTCGAAGCTTTATCCTCGACTATTTGCATTTATAAATGAGAATACAAAAAATAAAATACTTATTTCTAATTTGGATGTAAACAAATACTTAATTGAGAAAAGCATTTTATATTTTAATTCAGAAGCTTACAAAAGGAGACAAAAAACATTTTATTATGGATGCTTTCTAACACTTGAATTGAAGAGAACGCAAATAATTTTAAACGCCTTAGAAATGGGTAATGTTAAATATTGTAGAATCGATATTGTATTCCGGGTTGTTTCACCACAATCTATGGATTTTGGCGGTTCTAAACGATTGATAAATAATTGATATCAGTCACAACACAGTACATGCCAAATCATCACTGAAAACGTTTGGAATTGCAAAATGCAATGGACCATGGCAAAACAGTCCGGCCAACAATATCGTATTAATATAAACCTGAAAACTACCTACTGTAGATATGATTAAAAAGTCTTAAAAAACCATTTCAGAAACTTTACTTGTCATATGTAACGTAATCTGAATTCAATCGAACGTTTCTAACTGATTAAATTAAAGTATTTTGTATGCAATAAAACTTTTACATAAAATATTTTAATTAACTTATTATGCACGAAATTATCTAGGAATTTCAAGATACGATTTAGTTTATTTTATAAATCTTTAATTAGCGGCTGATTTTTCTATTGAAAGCCAGGTAGGACCATTTAACCGCATTTTATATTAACAAATGAAACAAAAGGAATGAAAACTACAGTTTTACTTTGCATAATGCAACAACAGACATAGTATAAGTAATTAGTATTTACTAATGTTGATCTTAGTTCATAAAAATTTGAAATTTGTAAATGGAATTTTATTTGTTTCTGAGACTTATTGGATCATTCTGCAATTCTTTAAGTATTTTTGACTGAATTAGTTATGACCTAATAATGTTGACGACACCGTAAAATTTTTCGTGTTTTCAGAATCCCAGTTTTAAAAATGAACACATTTCGTAACATACAGCAAATCTGACATGTTTTTCGGTCCGCTCATTTTTTCGTCGATATCCATTTTCCTTTAAGATTGTCTTTTCCTCAAAGCACTCCTCTGTTCTTCTGCGAATCGTAACGATTTCACCACCGAGAAACATCGCATTAGATTACAAATAAGTAAAATAAAAACCAATTCAATATTGTCAATAAAGTAGATAGTCATGTAAAAAAGTAAAACACTTGTCTGTTGTTGATGAAATTTGTTTTAACGAGAGTTCTGGCACGATTTCAAAGGTAACAAGTGTTCTGGACTTTACACAAAATTCGGTCTATCGTTCTCTTGTCAATCCGATCACGTATGTTCGCGAAACCAATAACAAATAGCAAAACTTCTTGTTAACAAAACCAACGTGATGACCGAATGGAATGTATTGGGAATAGGTCTGTCGAAAAACTAAATGGACACAGCAAATTATTGTTTTATCCCGCTAAATGTCCAACAGGAAGACGCTTTGCCGACGTGGGCCGCAAAGACGCAGTCGCCAACGCGGGCCAACCATCACGCAGTTTATTATCGCGCTGTATTTTTAGAAAATTTATCCAATGAAGGATTTCGTTATTCCGTAAGTTTAGAAAAATCGTGCGGATCCATGGAATATGGCCGATAAAGTTCTTTTACAAAGACTCGCTAGGAACATTAACGTATAAAGACGTTAAATCAAAATCCTTACAAATAGTCCAGGAAATGGAGCTTAAAATAGTATAAAACCTTGCAATTTTTTCAAAATTATGTTCAACTTATGCCCCACTTTAAAATCTATATTATGCCGATAGGCGCTCTTTATTTTTAGGGGTGAAAACTACCCCTTTTTATCAAANACTACAATTGTCTACATACTAGGTCTGTTCAAAATTTTGAATTTCCGCGGGTTACCTATACCAATTCAATTTTCGATTTTTTGTGGCATTACGTTGTCTCTGTCTTATACCAATAATACATAAATAAGTATTAAATAAGAGAAATAGAAGACTAATTTTAAATAGGGTGGCAATTAGGGGGTTGTTTTCGCTGAGAGATCGACCTTATTTTCATCATAACTCCCTCAATTTTATGCTAAAAGCTTTTTTAAAAAAAGAAAAGTTTCCTTAAATACTTTAAAAAAGATTCTATAAGCTTTTCTCGAAAAATACATAGTTTTACCGTTATTTTACTTTGAAATTCTCTAATTTAGCGTTTAACGAACAAGAGCTAGTCTTTAAAAAGCTATAGCTCGGTTCGTATTGGACATACAGTAATCATTAAAAAACCTTCTTCTGTACTTTTTTAAAGCTACGATTTTATTTTCAAAAATTTTTTTGTATAAAATGATTACTTTTCGGGTTATTCGCGAATAACCAATAAATAACATTGATCTCTTCTATAAAAAACTGACACTTTTTGTAGCGAAGAACCCGAAAAGTATTAATTTTACAGAAATATATCTATTCGTGTGGTCTAATTAATATATAAGATTTCCATCCCCGAGATGGGGTGGAAGCTCCCATTGGCATCATATAGACTTTCATCCTTAGGCTATTTCGTACTTACTGTCAAAATTTCAAGTTAATCGATTCATTATGAAAATATTACGAGATGAAAACCTCCGGCTTCTATTCAAGACAATCAGCATCTAATGATGGTACCTTCATCAAACCATTGAGTAACAATTCAGAAACGATAGAATTTAAGATGTACATATAAATATTCTTTGAAATTGTAAAAGAACCACTAATACTTTTCCCTAATATATTAAAACATGCCATTATTTCAATTTGCAGATAAATAATCACCTTGCACCTTCATCAAACCATTGAGTAACAATTCAGAAACGATAGAATTTAAGATGTACATATAAATATTCTTTGAAATTGTAAAAGAACCACTGATACTTTTCCCTAATATATTAAAACATGCCATTATTTCAATTTGCAGATAAATAATCACCTTGCACCTCTTTCAAAAATTTGAATTACTTTACTGTTTGTTATATCCCTTTCGAAGATAAACATTTTCAACTCCTGTTACTTAATTACACACCCTTAAGAAATGGTTTTCGGTAACTTTTACAATGATTTGAATTCACTCCATTAAAAGAAACTCTGTACTATTCTCCATTCATCCCTATTTTACTATTATTTTTTAAAAACAACCGCCAACGTTTCGCCCTAGTTGTTGGGCTTTCTCAAGGCTAGTTGTTCAATTACACACCCTTAAGAAATGGTTTTCGGTTTCTCCATTCATCCCTATTTTACTATTATTTTTTAAAAACAACCGCCAACGTTTCGCTCTAGTTGTTGGGCTTTCTCAAGGCTAGTTGTTCAAGTTAAGTGCAATACGTTGGCGGCTAATTCTATAACCATTACTGTTAGAATATTTAGAGTGAAAAAAAATTAATCTCTGATAGTATACGAAAACATCAAAGAAATCAGGGTTTCTAGGTTTGAATGGAATTATAAAAAATCGACTTGGGCGATCAAAAACAAAAGAGAAAATGTTTTCGGCTTTTTCTTTGAATAATAACGACAACTAAAGAAATTAAAATTTAGCAATTGTAGGTAAGGTACTTAATTTTCATTTTTATAAACTGTAACTATGAGTCTCGTAAAAACAAGAACCTGTCGCAGTAACAAGACCAAGAGCAAGACTAAATGAAGTATAGATCGTGGCCAACTCTATATTAACTTTGATTTGCTTTTGTGTTTGCTTATCATTAACATTTTTTTGTAAGATTCTACTACCTAACTTAACAAACGTCAAATGTTTTATTGCTTACCATTTAAATAAAAAGT
Organism: Agrilus planipennis; assembly: GCF_000699045.2. NCBI lineage: Eukaryota > Metazoa > Arthropoda > Insecta > Coleoptera > Buprestidae > Agrilus > Agrilus planipennis. Next base: position 4,298,065 of record NW_020442464.1, read on the forward strand.
ACAATGCAGTATATTCTTGAAGGTGCATTTAACAATTCGAAAGTCTGAAGATGTGTTTTACAAGCAGAAAGTTTTCACGGTTACTGAACGTTGTAGGTACAATTTAATTCACTTAAAATAATGTCATGACTTATATTTTCTATAAATAAAAGCACTAGGTATTACCTATATCTATAGTCTTATGCAACAAAAATAAAGTTGTAACGCTTTAAACTATTAAAAATTGTATTACCTACGCAAAATATGCACATGAATCGGTTTGAACCAATGTCATCTTTAAAAATAATTTTTTGTTGATATTTTCAAACAAAAGACATGGACGTACTTTTTGATATTTTTGAGTTGCCAAGTATCTTGGTTATCTCTTATAAATTAGTAAATGTATCCGCATAATATGTGAAGTTTTTTTCTAAATCCAAAAGTTTATTGAGTATTAAGAATATACTAAAAATGGGCATAAATATGTTTCAAAAAGTAGTGTGCTACTTTTCAAGAAGAATAATAGTACAATTCGATGTTATTAGCTTTTTGATACCACAGTAAGAATGAAGAAATTCATAAACTCGAAAGTTTGTACACTATTTTGACACAGTTTGAACTCCGGGAAAGGGTTGTTGAACATTCGCGTCTGCAATCCGGGAAATTATCGTATTTGAAGTGGGGTAAGGTAAAAGGCCATATTCTATCTATTTCACTTTATCGCTGATTTAATGTTACAATGGCGTGGTAATATTTAGTAACATCGCTTCCGGAAAGTATCCAAATTTTTAACTGATCTCATTGGAATTATTAAAGAAAAATACCATCAGGAAACACAAGCGCCTTTTAAAACACTTTCACTACAATTGTCTACATACTAGGTCTGTTCAAAATTTTGAATTTCCGCGGGTTACCTATACCAATTCAATTTTCGATTTTTTGTGGCATTACGTTGTCTCTGTCTTATACCGACAAATTCGGCCGTGTTGAACGTTCAGTTAAATTTTGACAGCTGCTTTGCTTGCACGTTTCAAAAAAATGGATCAAAGAATCTGTATCAAATTTTGTGTGAAAAATAAAATTAAGCGTGCGGACGCATTCCGAATGTTGACTGTGACATATGGTCCCCGCGAAATTCGTACCAAAATTGCACAATTTCGACCAAAAACATCGTCGCATTAACATTGCTAAGGACCCAAATTTGCTCCAGAGGGTTATAACTGACGAACCATGGGTTTATAATTATGACGTGCAAACCAAAGCTCAATCCTCCCAATGGAAGATGCCGCAGGAGCCAAGACCGAAAAAAGCGCGCCAAGTTAGGTCGAATGTGAACGTTTTGCTTACAGTTTTCTTCGATTGCAGGGGCATGGTGTATTATGAGTTCTTACTACAGGGTAGAACAGTTAATAAGGAATATTACCTGCAAGTTATGCACAATTTGCGCGAAACAAACCATCAGAAACGCCCGGATTTGTGGAAGAACAAAGACTTTTACACCATGATAACGCCCCTACTCACACATCGTTGCTTGTGCGCGAATTTTTGTCCAAAAACAGCACACTAATGATGCCGCAGCCACCGTATTCCCCAGATGTGGCCCCCTGTGACTTTTTTTTGTTCCTGAAACTGAAGAGGACAACTGAAAGGAAAGTGCTTCGAGGATTGGAAAAAACGTTGGCGGAACTGTATAATATCTGGTGGGGAATACGTTGAAGGGGACGAAATATTCGAGATACTCATGAATAAATTTTAAAAAAAAAATTTTGAAAAACACGAAAATGGCGATACTTTTTGGACAGATCTCGTATACATATACTTTTTTTAATCCATCAGTTCCATTCGTGGACCTTTTTAACTGTTAGATTTATTATCCACTCTCCGTTTGATACTCAGCATTAAATCAATTAGCGAAATAGCAACAAATATAAAATTCAAGTCTTATGTTGATTAGAAAAAAATAAGGTCGGTATATTTAACGTATGAGACTGGCAAAGTGCCAGATAAAACAATATAACGATGACATAACTTATGAACTTCCTGCAACACTTTCTTTTCTACTTCCTAGGTCATTACCTCTTTGAAGGTTTCCTTATTGGTTTCATAATTTATTATTAAACAGAATTACCTATTAATAAAAGTGATTAATTAGATGGGGTCGGCAGCTGCCGGTTCTCTTTTTAAATCACGTTCAAATTAGACTTCAGTATTTACAAACAGTTTGTATGTACAAAGGTATTGACTAGCAGAAATGACGAATGTCACCAGAAAAATTCATCATTATCATCATAAGGTAGTCAGTCAATCCTAAGACTA
>NW_020442464.1:4301909-4304150 GCF_000699045.2 Agrilus planipennis
TTTTCCTTCGAAATTGAATTTTTCCTATTCATGACGGTGCGGGTCAACCATTGGTGAAAGAATTTTTGCTCTATCTTTAATAGTTCGCCAGATATAATCTCCTAAACATTTAATTCTCGATTTTAAACATAACACTTGGCCAAAATTTTTGACAGCTATAACGACGAAAGGGAATTTCGTGGGTAGGTGGGAACTTTCAAACTCGACGTGGTGCAGAGTATCTCTAGACAATTTTGATAACACTCCCATGGAAATCGGACCATTTAATTATATGTATATGAATGTGTATATATGTCTTAGAAAAAATGTTCGTATTCGTATAGGTTGCTTATAGCGATGGCATGTTATAACTCAATACCATGATTCCCATTTTGCATACAGTATACAGTTTCTAATAGTTTCTTAGTTAGCTTAACAATATTTTCTGGAAAATTCCCTGCAAATAGGTTATTTACGTCGTCCTTCATGCTATTTTCTTTTCCACTAAAATGTGGAGGCTGTCAATGCTTATTTCAATGTTTAATATCTACAATATTAAAATTATACGCACTATACGTGGCAAAACCTACATGCCTATGCATTAATCCTAACATCTAGAGCATAATATTAATAAATATTCTATAGAGTAGGCAGTTTTACATTTATTTTAATCAGATACAAACTTGTAACTTTTGGCAAACACGTTCATAGTACGACCCACATTAGTCAAATGTAATAAATGTAGCAACAAATTGTGTTTTGTTTTTCTCGGTACACTTTTAGTGCAAGCTTCATTATATTTACGACTTTTAAAGTATTTACTGTAGAATGAATATTTCATGTTCTATTCTCTCTTAACGCAACTTTGTTTGTAAATTGTATGTTTAGGTAAATAGATTTTGTCTTAAATGAGAAATCTATCTTCGTATTTTTCGTTAAAATCAAATCAGTGTTGTTCTGTTGATTTTACATTTTTTCAAATTTTTACTTACGAATACCGTCGGATACACAGAGATGTGATTTATTTGATTTAAAATGCAAATATAAAATAAAAAGTAACTATTTTTAACTTGCATTTAAATACTTTTGAAAAAGGTATTAGAAGCTTAAAAAGAGGACAAACAGACATTCCAGAAATGCTTTACGAATTCTGAAGAGAGCCCAAAAAATTCTAAACTCCTTGGAAATGGATAATCTAAAATATTGGATGTATATTGTTTTCCGGGTTTAAAGACATTATCCATGGAATTTTAAAATTCCAAATTGATATCACCACCTGCCAAATCACCATTTCTCGTATCTTTAGCAAGAATTTACGAAATTCTATGAATTACGACAAAAACAGCCCGCAAAACAATATCGAATTGATATACGCCAGCTTGTAAAACTGAAAACTACAATATATTATGGTGTGCTAATAAATGCGTATAAACCAAAATTCTTAGAAAACGATTCAAAAAACTTCACTTATTATATGAACCCAAAGCTAAAGAAACTATGGATTCCATTTCATTCTCTTATTACAATGTGTAAAAGATCGGAAACAAAATGGGGTTGTAAATATTTTCATATAAAATGATTGGTGTTGATTTTACATCAATAAAAATATTATGGCTCTGATCTTTCACGGTAAACAAACTATTTTGGCATCACTGACCTTTTTCCAATTAAAACGGGTGGCAAATATAAATAAGGAAGAATATAGAAGAATTATTTGTTCTTGAACTGAGGAAACTATATCATAAAGATAGAAAAACTATATCTCAATCACTTCAAACAGAAAAATACGAATCATACTCAATCTTCACAGTTGGTGATGTAATGCAAACACCACTATTAGTCTAGAAAAACATCAATATTTAAAAAATAAGAAAATGCCAGCAAGGTTTTCTTAAAAAACACATTATTATTAAGTAAATGTAGAAAATTAAATGGGTACTACAAAAAAGTATTTATTTGAAAAAAGTATTTTTAAAATACGTATTTTGCATTTTTATCATTTAAGATACAAAAAGGAAATATTTGTTGTATTTTACATTTGGATTAATAGATCAAAGATCTTTTGGAAAATATTATGATATTGTGTACAGGTCTGACGAAGGAAGGTGGCGAGCGGTCGCGCAGGTACTTGCCCATTTATGACCTATTTGGGTAAGTCACTTGGAACCGATACACAAATAAGCTTTCAGTAGGCGTAAATTATAGTATTAATACAGATAGGACAGTAGCGTACTAGAAAATAATGTAAAAACATGACTTATC
>NW_020442464.1:4307460-4310076 GCF_000699045.2 Agrilus planipennis
CCATATTTAAAAGGGCACCAACCAAAAACTACTGCGTAGAATTAATTGGAATTTTTCACACACAAGCCTTGCTATATGAGCTCTCAAAGCATATAAAAATTATACGGCTTAAATGTGAAGTTGAGTGCAAAAGAATACAATTAAATCCTCTGTCGGAAAAAACGAAATGACTCCGAACAACCCTATAGTTTGCCAGATATGTTCTACTAAACATTTAGTTCTCTATTTTAATCATAACACTTGGCCAAAATTTCCGACAGCGATAACCCTGAAAGGGAGTCTCGTAGATGGGCGCTTTCAATCTCGACATGGTGCAGAGTATCTCTAGAAAATTTGGATAACACTCCCGTGAAAATCGGACTATTTAATTCGAAACTATGGGCCATCCTGTGGACTCCGGAAAACACTAAAACAACGATAGGGCAAATTGCTTGAATTGGTTCTGCTCTAGCGCAGACCAGGAATGTCAGAGTTCAAAACTGTTTTCTTAAAAAACTTGCACCATTTATTGGGCTTCGAACGACTCGTGTGGTTAGTATAGGACGTCAAGCTACATAGCTATGAATTTTCAACCGCGGTCATGTTCCTGAGCGCAATATTTTCAAATTTGACCTTTCGTAGCCTCTAACTCGAAAACGGTAAGACTTATCGGAAAAATTCTTTCACAGGCGGATGTCCCGTCTTAGTAAGAACGTCATAGGACGTCTACGGTCGCATTCGGTCCCTATAAGAAATTCAAAATTTTTGAAAATTTGATGTTTTATTTTCCTTCGAAATTGAATTTTTCCTATTCATGACGGTGCGGGTCAACCATTGGTGAAAGAATTTTTGCTCTATCTTTAATAGTTCGCCAGATATAATCTCCTAAACATTTAATTCTCGATTTTGAAAATTTTTGTTTTATTTTCCTTCGAAATTGAATTTTTCCTATTCATGACGGAGCGGATCAACCATTGGTGAAAGGATTTTTGCTCTATCTTTAATAGTTCGCCAGATATAATCTCCTAAACATTTAATTCTCGATTTTAAACATAACACTTGGCCAAAATTTTTGACAGCTATAACGACGAAAGGGAATTTCGTGGGTAGGTGGGAACTTTCAAACTCGACGTGGTGCAGAGTATCTCTAGACAATTTTGATAACACTCCCATGGAAATCGGACCATTTAATTATATGTATATGAATGTGTATATATGTCTTAGAAAAAATGTTCGTATTCGTATAGGTTGCTTATAGCGATGGCATGTTATAACTCAATACCATGATTCCCATTTTGCATACAGTATACAGTTTCTAATAGTTTCGTAGTTAGCTTAACAATATTTTCTGGAAAATTCCCTGCAAATAGGTTATTTACGTCGTCCTTCATGCTATTTTCTTTTCCACTAAAATGTTGAGGCTGTCAATGCTTATTTCAACGTTTAATATCTACAATATTAAAATTATACGCACTATACGTGGCAAAACCTACATGCCTATACATTAATCCTAACATCTAGAGCAAAATATTAATAAATATTATACAGAGTAGGCAGTTTTACATTTATTTTAATCAGATACAAACTTGTAACTTTTGGCAAACACGTTCATAGTACGACCCACATTAGTCAAATGTAATAAATGTAGCAACAAATTGTGTTTTGTTTTTCTCGGTACACTTTTAGTGCAAGCTTCATTATATTTACGACTTTTAAAGTATTTACTGTAGAATGAATATTTCATGTTCTATTCTCTCTTAACGCAACTTTGTTTGTAAATTGTATGTTTAGGTAAATAGATTTTGTCTTAAATGAGAAATCTATCTTCGTATTTTTCGTTAAAATCAAATCAGTGTTGTTCTGTTGATTTTACATTTTTTCAAATTTTTACTTACGAATACCGTCGGATACACAGAGATGTGATTTATTTGATTTAAAATGCAAATATAAAATAAAAAGTAACTATTTTTAACTTGCATTTAAATACTTTTGACTATACTAATTTCGAAGCTTTATCCTCGACTATTTGCATTTATAAATGAGAATACAAAAAATAAAATACTTATTTCTAATTTGGATGTAAACAAATACTTAATTGAGAAAAGCATTTTATATTTTAATTCAGAAGCTTACAAAAGGAGACAAAAAACATTTTATTATGGATGCTTTCTAACACTTAAATTGAAGAGAACGCAAATAATTTTAAACGCCTTAGAAATGGGTAATGTTAAATATTGTAGAATCGATATTGTATTCCGGGTTGTTTCACCACAATCTATGGATTTTGGCGGTTCTAAACGATTGATAAATAATTGATATCAGTCACAACACAGTACATGCCAAATCATCACTGAAAACGTTTGGAATTGCAAAATGCAATGGACCATGGCAAAACAGTCCGGCCAACAATATCGTATTAATATAAACCTGAAAACTACCTACTGTAGATATGATTAAAAAGTCTTAAAAAACCATTTCAGAAACTTTACTTGTCATATGTAACGTAATCTGAATTCAATCGAACGTTTCTAACTGATTAAATTAAAGTATTTTGTATGCAATAAAACTTTTACATAAAATATTTTAATTAACTTATTATGCACGAAATTATCTAGGAATTTCAAGATACGATTTAGT
>NW_020442464.1:4310574-4313658 GCF_000699045.2 Agrilus planipennis
AAAATTAACCTATTGCTTTTGTTTTATAGTTAGTTTTCACATTCACTCTCATCATGGGAATCTCTATCACTGTCACCAATATCAACAATTAGTTCTTCTGTTTGTCTGTCTATTACTTGCTCACTGATCCCTATTTTTAAATATTTAATCTACGCCCCTGATAGGAATACTGAAGAACGAGGGCTGCAATCTTTATACCTAAAACTGCCTACTTTTGCTACTGCGCATCCACGCCATTTTAAAATTTCCGCCAGCTTCCAGCGTCAGGCCTGTACAGTGCTATGAATACAAATACGTGTTGCTAAACTGACTTCTACTCACCAAGCCCACTTTAAAAACTTTTTGCGTCAAATTAGTGAGGAACATCTTCTTCCCTGGGTTTTTAATATCGGAAGGTTTAAAGCCTCTTCCTGATTCGACGATGCTGTTAGCACTTAACGATTTCTGAAGATCAAAAGGACTACCGGATGCTAATAATGAAGGACCAGGACTTGATGGTAACGACGGTGTTTGATACGTTGTTACACTTTTATCAACCGTATACGAATTGGTACCGTTGCTTGCAACTGTTTGTTGTGTTGTAGTTTTTGTGGTGGTCACTTTATATATTTGTCTCATTTTGGAAACATTTGATTCACGATTGAGTCAATTTTTTTGTAAAAACTGATGACTTTTGATTAACAGATTAACCTGTTATAAAAAATGGTAGAGGAGTTACGTAATATGTTTAAAATACAGAGAAAAATGGTTTGATGTTAGTAGGTTATTTATATAATCCAGGCAAATTAGACTCTTGGGTGAAAAAGTTTGGACTAGTTTTGATTTTTGAATGTGAATCATTAATAAGCTTATGTGCTCGCTCACAAGTGTGAGAAATCTTGTTTATAAACAATTTAAGGTCGTTTCTTCGATGTTTTCTTCGTTTTGTTTTCTATAACCTTTTTTGTAATGATTTAATCGAAGAAAGTTAAATAAGAACTTGTTTAGAATCGCGTTTTCAATAAGGGTAAGAGGGCTCGATTTTTCAAAGTGATATATTTTCTTTAATNTTGTAATGTACAATTTTGAAGGCATTTTTTTTGCTTACAATGTTTATTTTTGAGACACGATGAAATACAATAGGCGAGTATTATTGTTATTATTATTTGGGTAATTTCAAAGTACTTTTGTATTTCTTTCCGTAATAATTATCAACAGAACAATTTAAGCAATTTAAGGAGTGAAAAATGTTTTATTTAATAGATAATCACACCGACGTTTCGCTTTGTGATATTTAAACTTCTTCAGAGTAGATTATACATACAAAACGCTTGAATATTGAATTTATTATAATTGCATTTAAGTACAATCGAAAAATGGAAACAATATAACTGTAGGTTGATAGAAGAACATTTTTGATATACATTAAAAGTTCCTTTTTCGCGTTTTCATTATTCGCAGATGAAAAAATTGCAACCCAGTTCCTGTATTCGCAGCCAAAAATTTCATTATTCGCGGTTGCAATCGGTAAACAGAAAAGGATTCGGTGTCATTTATTAAGGGGATTGACCTCAATAGATCGTTCGTGCCTACTGTGAATTTTTCCCAAAATATGGGTTTCTATTGCAAACATTGTGATTTAACGTTGCGAGATAAATATCTGATTTTTTGTATGGTAACAGGCAATGGTTTGCATTAACTCGGCACGTTTTTATTTTTCAATAATATGGTCATTAATAGCTTTTGAAAGTTTTAAAGTTGATGCTTCTTGTAGGACACGTATTTTTAATAGAAATTAAGAAATTAAAAAGTGGTCTTCGACAGGCTTTAGAACAAAGCTTTAACTATCTTACTACAAAATTTCAAACCTCTCTTCCAAACATTAAACTAATGATATCTAGAACCTAACCTTTTCTTTTCCGCCGCGCCCACTGTCCATGTTTCGCACCCGTACAACGCCGCGCTCCAAACACACCTTTAACAACCTTTTTCGAATTTCTAAATTAACCGTTCGCGAGCATAGAAGTGACTTCTTTTTATTAAAGGCGACACGGCACTGCGCTATCCTCTGCTTTATATCCCTAATACTCCTTCCGTCCTGACTTTTCTGACTTCCTAGATATCTAAAATCAGCCACTTCTAATTTTTCGTCTCCTATCTTTATATTCGCTCTTTTCCTACTTTTTCTTCCCTTGCATACTAGTACTTTAGTTTTACAACATTTACATTAAATTTTTTTAGTAAAAAATATATTTTTTTTGTTATCACCNCCTTCGACAGGCTTTAGAACAAAGCTTTAACTATCTTACTACAAAATTTCAAACCTCTGTTCCAAACATTAAACTCATGATATCTAGAACCGATAAGCATGTTTTTACTTTACGGCGCGTGTACCATTGAATCCCTTCAATATGTCGGTATCTTTTGAGTATGCACTGTTGGTATCTGCCGAGGCAGCTTATATAAATAAAAATAACTAAATTTTTTAAACTCTTGCCTAAAGCTGATTATAACGATTAATTTTAATTGCTTATTTATCAATACATTGATTTTATTTTGGTACATATTGGTTTTATGCGGGAACCTTAGAACATATCCCCTACGATTCCATACTAATTACCATTCCATATCCACGGTTTCTGTTTTCGTGGCATATTTATAGAACGTATACCGCGCGAATAAAGAGCTTTTACTGTATTAGACTATAGTTAGCTATAAAATACGTATAACATCATAAATAAAACATGTAATTGTATCAAACTCGAAAGTTGCTTTAAACTTGCTTTTACAATGCCAAGTTTTCGATTATTGCAACAAAATCTGCTTCAATGATTTGTTTTCGTTCCGATATTTATAAATAATTTAGCAATAAATTATTTCTGACAGTTGGTATTTTCGGCTGTTGTTTTCAAAGTTACTCGATTATTTTCGCTGGTGTATCCCACTTAATTCTCTTTTTTATATGTTAGATACTAAATTTTGTAATCGTTCGTTTTCCTTTTTTTAGTTAACATCTTTGATGTTTATTTATTATTATTTGAATAACGAAGTTATAATATTATCACTTCACATAAATACATTTTATTTATTATTTTATTACTATTT
>NW_020442464.1:4314104-4323395 GCF_000699045.2 Agrilus planipennis
TATAGTACAATACAATACAATATGTTCGTAGATATTCTCTCAACATAATTCTGAGCATTAAACACACATTACATACTATATTAATGTTATTTTTTATTATTGTTATTATGATTAATTGCAAGTGTGTGAATATTTTTCAAATGTGTTTTTCTTTTGATCATGGTTTTGAACTAAATGTAAATGATTTTCATACCCTTCCAATGTATTTTAATTTAATTTTGATTTTTTCACACACAAATTTAATATTTGACAGTAATAAAATATATAAAAAAAGTGTGAAATTCATACATATCAAAATTTGTATGTGTATTTTTCAAACGCCAAATTTTAGTTAAACACCAAAGCGACGTATGAAATTCAGACACCTAATCACACATTTGGGTTTGCAGTCTAACAAGCGCTCAGAAAATAAGAAATTGCTTATAGCAATGTCATAGGCACTAAAGCACTAGCAAGTCAGTTTTCTAACTTGTTTCAATAAATTGAGAAAACGCCGTTTACTAAAAGCTAATTTTTTGTAGCTGCTATTATTTGCAGAAGAAAGGGGACTATAAATCATCTAAATTTTTGTTAAATACGTTTTATCATTAGACATTTATTGCAGAGGTCTGTTGCGCAAATCGCTGATAACGATAAAAATTAGTCTTTTCTTAAAGAGTGCTTTTTGTTCTACCAATCAAAATTTAGTTTGATATGACGTTAGGGGTTGATTTCAGACTATTATTTTTACAAGAACTTTACAGGGCCCCAGGGCTTATAAATGAAGTCGACTTCAACTATAACATTTTAAACAAATACATGTACCATAATTCCTTAATTAATTACAGGGTAAGAATTATTCTCATCGGTCTTTGTTAAAATACTCTTTAATTTGTGTTGACCTATTGAACAAAGAAGTAGATTCTACCTTTTTGTTCGAATATATAAATAATTTAACAATTCATTTATGAACAGAATAGTAGCTCAAATAATTACACTTGAAAATTAACTTTTGTAGTTCATTGTAATGACTAAGGATTTGATATTACACAGAGAAAAAGAGAAATGAAAATTTACCTAAATATTAAAGCAATATTTACAATTCATCCCACTAGATCGTTGCTTCGAAAGGGATAATAATAAAAATTACAATTTGGACCCGAATTTGTAAAAATAAAATCCCAGCAGAAATAAATTTACTAGCTATTTTAGTTGATATTACTTTGATTGTAATAATTAAGAAACTTGAAAAAATTTTTAAACAAACATGTCAAAATTGCGATTATTACAAGTTACCTAATAAATTCTATCATTTCTACTGCAAATTTAGTCATTTACAATTGTAATTTTTTCGTTTTCACCGTGTATTATAAAGTTCTTACAACATATTAGATTAGTGTGCATGTTTGTAGTATGACAGATATGTAATGGATATATTGATGGGTTAATGAAGCTTGTATCTTTTGGAAATAATATCTGAACATGAAGCAATGAGAATTACTCTTGTTTAAAAATCCGAAAGACTTTTGTATCAGCATACACTTCAATTAAAACCACTGACACGAATCCGACCGTACGAAATTACGGCGCAAATACGGACATTATCTGTTTCGCGCTTTACCGGTCGGAAATCATGGTAACAAACTAAAAATTGATAACAGTAATGTTGGCAGGAAGACTCAAACAAGGCGCAAGACAGAAATAGGTGCTAGGGCATCGTGGAGCACGGTCGGGTAACTGTCTGGCCCACGTCCAAGAACCGATTTTCGAAGGTCTTATCAACGATAAACGTTCCAAACTCTTTCCGGACCGATCGAACGATTGGAAAAAAGTAGTCCGATGATGAGACGGACCGTAACTTTCACCCACCTTTTCGTGTCGATCGTCGTGTGTCAGTTGTGCTTTTCGTTCAAATTTTCAATCGACGCAAGAAGCACGAAAATTGACGGCTGTAGTCCGTAGCTGCTTATGTTTACGATGCCAAACCATTATGTGGAACACAGTGGCGACTCGCATTCAAAACATTTAAATCGAGAAAAATTAAACTTAGATTTAGGCTCAGATTGTACTCCAATATTCTTCAGAATTTGTGCCAGGGAATGTACCAAACAATATTAATATTGATAATATATTTACTACTACTACTACTACGAAAAGCATGCAGGTGCAGTGGATTGGGCGACGCGATGCGATCTCTTCCCCACTCGGGGACGGGTTTGAGTCGCTGGACTAGTAAAGTTGTTGCTGACGTCGTTATTGTCATGGCAAGATGTTCGTAATGGCAGAGATGTGTAGGCGAATCGCCTAGCTCTTCACATGAGCTTTTATTGTGTATATGAAGGCCGTATGAAGTCGATATCGACCACAAACAGTCGATCCCTGTAAATGAGATGGACCCAAAACAGCGGAAATTTTCTTTTTCGCTTATTACATCTTCGAAGAAGCAAGTAAAGCTTTTTTATTTGAATTCATAATAATGCTACTGTAGATTGGCTGATACATGGAATTAATACGCTACTTATGCCACATTTTGACACTAGCATAACTGCAAAATGTGGCGAGTTGTACTACTTTTTTTATCTCTATTATCAACTTCAAAAAGGGGCTTAACGAAATGTGGTCTAAGGTCATTACAAGCGCAATTTGAAACATACCAAAACCCTCTAAGACATAATGTTACCTAGGTACACAAAATTTCTGTTAGTTATTATAAAACCAAACGTAATTATAACAGGAGTTATACCCTTTTTATGAAGTAATATATCTGGATTCTATTCAGGGAATACATAGGTGAAGAGATTTTTCATCTACTTCACCTGAACAGTCGCCACTGGTGTGATTACGTTTATAATATAACGTGTAAATAACAAACGATTCCACAAGTCTCGAAAGCCAGCTGCATCTTGTTAGACGTTTGGTTGGATAAGCGCTCGAAATAGACTCACTAATGCGCGGTTCTCTCAAGCTTTTGTGGCGCAAAGGCTTTTTTGCTTGACTTTGAAACAATTGAAGGTCGCATTTTCTTTTTTTAACAAAAATCCCGAGAATTTTATTTACATTATTATTTATTAATGGAATCGCGAAAGCTTTGGGTCAGACGCCAATGAATATAGAATTATAATGTAAATTGTATTACTCTGTTGATGTTTTCGGCTATCTGACGTGTGGGTTTATATTTGTACTGACGTTTCGTCCATTCCACGGTTCATTTCTTCAGGATCGACTTGAACCATACCTCCGCAGGAAAATAGTAATATAATTGACACCAGTGTTGTGATACCAACTTCACGGTCAATGAAGGTCAAATTCATTTGACTTTTCCAAAAAGATCTATATAAACGTCACAAATTCTTGATCAACACTACCATTGCTTTGGGTTTTCCACATTATATTTTTGTCAAAAAGTGCGAATCTGACCAATAATTTCTTCCATTTTTAGTTATAACAATATCACAAATATCACGTTCTCCAATATCGAGATGAGCAACTTTTATGTTATTAGCGTGAAGTTGGTTCTTCATCACAGTATAATTTTTGGGAAAAATATTTCCCTTTAGGATGGATTTTTTGCGCAGATACGAGGGTGGATTGATAAGTTTCCGGCCTGACCAAGAAAAACAAGGTTTTTAAAAATTTTTTTTTTTTATTTCTCAACATAATCTCCTCCAAGGCTGATACATTTCTCATAGCGGTGTTCCAGTCTATTAATGCCGTCTCTATAGACTGATTCGTCAAGCTCCTCAAAATAACCATTTACAGCTTCGATTACTTCTTCATTGTCCGCAAATCTCTTACCGCCAAGCCATTTTTTGAGATTAGGGAACAGAAAATAGTCACTCGGGGCTAGGTCTGGAGAGTAAGGAGGGTGCGGCATCAATTCAAACTTTAGATCGTTGATTTTAGCCGTCGCAACGATTGACGTGTGCGCTGGTGCGTTATCGTGATGAAACAAGATTTTTTTCTTCGCCAGATGAGGTCGTTTAATTTTCACCTCGTGGCTCAAACGTTGCAATAAGTCTGCGTAGTATTGACCAGTGATAGTATTACCCTTTGCAAGGTAATCAATGTATATAATACCTCTTGCATCCCAAAAAACAGTAGCCATAACCTTGTTCGCCGAAAAAATTGTTTTTGCCTTCTTTGGAGTTGGTTCCCCTGGTCCAATCCACTGTTTAGACTGTTCTTTGGTTTCAGGAGTGTAGTGGTGGACCCACGTTTCGTCAACGGTTACGAATCGACGCAAAAATTCGCTTGGATTACGCTTATACAATGACAAATTTGCGGTAGAAATGTTTTTTCGAATCAATTTTTGGTCGACTGTTAGCAAACGCGGCACCCATCTTGCACAGAGCTTTTCCATATGCAAATGTTGGTGCAAAATATGTTGCACACGTTCATATGACATCTTACAGGTCTCAGCTATCTCACGCACTTTCAATCTGCGGTCTCCCAGCACTATTTGATGAATTTTTTCGATCATATCTGGAGTTGTGACCTCAACGGGGCGTCCTGAGCGAGGCCCATCAGAGGTGCTCACACGACCCTTTTTAAACTCGGAAACCCACTGCTTAACGGTTGAATATGACGGGGAGGATGTCCCCAGTGTTGAGTCCATCTCTTTTTTAATTTCCTTCGGCGTTAACCCCTTCAAATAAAAGTATTTGATGACAGCACGATTTTCCTGCTTTTCCATTTTTACGAAAACCACAGAGGCGTCTTGTTCAGCGTGCTGTCAAACCTACACTAGCAAGGAGATCGGGCTGAAACTATAGCTACAAGCTATCCAAGGATGGTACTATAGAATGTCACCTCAAGGTAGGCCTAGTGGCGTCATCTCTTGGTTAGGCCGGAAACTTATCAATCCACCCTCGTATAATTGAAGTTTATTTTTCTAATAACTTACCGCATCTTCTTGTTGACCTTTTATCTCACTAAGCAGTTGTGGTGGAAGCGCCGGGAGGGATGAAAATCCGTTCTTTTCAGTCGGTTGCGTTTTCCTTTCCTGGAATGGAAGCTAGGGTTTATTAATTTCAGTGAATTATTGGTAAAAAAAAGCAATTATTTATTCTTACTTGGTTATCATCCGAAAGCTTATATTCCGTGTTAGAAATCGCCTAAAAAAAAAAAGAAAAAAGTCAATTCCTCCTACTATTTACTCTGAAACTCCTTTAAATGAAATAAAATGATTTCCAGAAGAAGACGAATAGAAATAAATTATAATTTGATGTTAATTTATCTTGTGTGCGTATGTAGTCTATATACATATATTAGTGATATATATACAATAAATTAATATATCCACACTAAACTCGTTAAACCGAAAAATTTATTTTACCTCTTCAAAATTACTGGTGCTGGTTAGGCTCGCAAAGGCATCCGGAGGCAGAGATTTTGGTCTGGTATCTGAAGGTAGACATGACGGTAAACGAGCTACCCATGTGTTATTATTCGTAATAATAGGGGTCTAAAAACAAGAACATCGTTGATAAAAGTAACATATGCTTAATTAAGTATTAATCATGAAGTGGCATATATAAAATATCTTAAGCACATGATAAAATAAGACTTTCGTAACAACACTTAGTTTATTATCAAATCTGACAGTTACATTTCCGTATATCTCGTAGTTTTCGAGAATAACTTTGTTAGATTTGATATAAGATGAAGTAAAATTAAAAAAAATGTTATTATTTTTTGCCAGTGATGTGAACCATCAACACCCGGTTTGTTTATATAAATCATTCCAAAAATTATTACTATATTTCATAAGAAAGTAGAATAAGGAGACTGTGGAAAATAATAATTAATTAAAAAATTAAATAGAAGACTCACCCCTAATTACCACAAACTCTTTTTGACTCAAACTCAGTCTCGCGTTGATAATGGCCACGTACGAAGTTGGCGAAACACGTGTCCGCTCAAATAGTTTTTGTAGTAATTAGGGACGAGTCTTCTTTTTAATTTTTTAATTAAACATATTTCCTAACTTGATCAATCAACTTAATTACTCACTGAAAAATTTAATATACATATATGTTTACCTCGTTTTTATATGATTCTGAAAATCTTCGTACAAATTCCTCATAGTTAAATCCATTACCATTATCAATACTTTCATCCTTTTTGTCTTCCGCTTTTAAACTCTCTTTCAGTTCTGTATCTTTTTCGGCATACGTATCAATTTCCGAAATGATTTCTTTCAGAGTATTCTTTATTTTCTCCTCCTTTATTTCGGCCTTATCTGTATCATCCTGTCTTCGAGGAATTACTTTTGGTGTTTCAAACAATTTTATTTCAGTATAACCTTTGTCCTCTTCATTGTCATTTCGTTCTGTCGTAACCACCTCATCGAGGGTGTCAGTTCTTTGAAAGGGTGAAATATAAGGTTTCGGCGTGTCATTGAACTTCCTCGCTTCCAATATTGACTGTTCACGATTTTGAGCAAACGACGAAGGATCGCTATACCTGCGTAACGATTTCACTGTGTCTACGTCACTAAAACTCTTATCAACATTTACTTTTGTAATTGGTTCATACATTGATTGCGTTAGAATACCATAATTACTGTTCGTATTTGTTTTACGGTTAGGTTGATCTCTTATTGTTTCGGGAACCGGTGGTTTTGATTGGAAGTTACTTCTTCTAACAACATTATCATTTGTATAGGAATATGGTGGTGAATAATTTTCATCCTTTAGTATCGGTGGATTCTTTTCTGATTTCAATGAATTGTCTATCTGTTTAGCGAGTTCAAAACTTTTTGGTGGTTCAAATGGACTAAGTGGTTCGAATGGTTTGATAGATGCATTGAAGTTCTTCCCTTCGTATGGCCGAAGCGGTTCAAAGTGAATCAATTGTGACTGATAGGGAGGAAGACTGATGGAGTTGTTCCCTTGATAAACTTGAAACTCTGACATGTCCTTAATAAAATAAGAAATTATTCTAAACAAAAATTGTAATAAACGGCTTTAACTATTAATTAAGGAACCAATATATTTCGTCTCGTGTAGAGGCCTCCTCAAATCTTTCATGTTGCTTAAATGACAGTATACATATTACATAATTTATCTTTTATGTCAAATGAAACTAACGACGTGTCCGGCGTTACTTTAGGAACTTACGAGTTGATAAGGAGTACGTAAAAAAAAGAGAGGTGACGGGGGTAGAAAAAGCTTTCCCTTTTGGGAAGAGGAAGATGTAGAAACCAAACGGAGAAAAAGTTAATTTTTGAGATTATTTCATAAAATATTGCTATTATTAATTTACCTATGAAGTCAGTATCCTGATGGGACGAGAAGGGGTAGGAAACAGCTCCCTTAGATGGTAAACGTGCAGGAACCATAATTTTTGTGAAATAAAAAAACAATTTTTGACCTTACTCCATAAAATGAGGGAATCACAAAATGAACGTTTTCTTCCTTATACCCGTCTCCTACCCCTTCCCTCGCGTGCACCCTACTATGCAGCACGATAATACTAATCATGCATTAAAAATAACGTAAATTCATGGAATAACCTCATGAATTGGTTTTCTTTTCCCTCGATAGGAAGATATTTTCACTTCACTCCCTCAAAGTGAATGATATCATACCACAAGGTACTAAGGTCAACTCAAAGGCAGGGTGATTATTAAATTAAATATTAGAATACAGACTATTAGAAAATAATCGATCATTTTGATTTGCGACTGCTCTGCTTAAACAAAATTAATTATTTGCGATTTAATTACATTTGTTTTTAGAAAATGAAAATTAATGTGATCAATTTTTAAATTTTGGAATTTTAACCCTACTGCTTTTTACTGTAACGCTTTGAAGTCTCATTTTCTTCGTTTTAGGAACAGTTTGTGACATTTTAAATCATTTATCAATTATGATGAGCATCAATTAGGACATTTCATAAAGACATTAAGTGCAAGGTGTAAAATAATTCTCAAGAGTTGGAAACCTTCGTGAGTAATATTATCTATTACATGCACTTATTAAAAGGTGGCATCATCTTTTGAAGAATGCAATGTGGTACAGTCAATCAAAACAGATAATCGCGTCGATATTCAGATTTTGTTTGATTCCGTTCATGTGATTTTTAAGTGGAAAAAAAATTGAATATCGTCGCCATTTTTCCCATAACCCCCGATATTTTAACATTCGGAACAAGTTTTTCCTATATATCTTTTTTGGATTGGACCCATATTTCACATAGCTCTACCATTTAAAGGAAACATTATTTTTTTTATTTTATTAGCTCCATATTTTGATTTTCTTTAACTTTTTTCGATTTGGCTCATATTTCACATGGCTACAATTCAAAAGAAACTTTATTTTGTCTATTTTCGAACAGTAGGTATAGTGAATTAAATTTAGATGTAACAGGCTATCTTGAATTAAAATAAGGAACAAATTTTTCAGTTTGAGTATGAGCATATTGCATACTTGATGGGCCACCCTATATAGCTTACCATTTTACTATTATTTTTTTAATTACGATTTTACTCATTAACATATTTCAAATTTTTTCTTGATTTATTAAGAATAAAATTATTTCACAAAGGATAATAAAGAACCTGAAGCTTCAAAACGTTGCAGTAAAAAAAAACAAAAAGTGATTAAAAATAAAACAATGGAAAGCTATATAGAACTGAGCGCTTATGAAAAGCGCAAAAATTAAATAAAAAGCTGAAACATTTTGAAGCTCATTGTTCTGTAAAGGAATAAAACAACATTCATTTATTTCACATTTTTTTATTTAGATAGAGAAATTACGGGTTACAAAGAAGAAGCGTTGAACAAACGTAATAACAAGTAGAACAGATAGATACATCGCATTTTGCTAACAATCCAATATAATTGTTTCATGATTGTGACTGTAACTGTGACTAAGGAGAATGGAGAAGCGTCAGTTCTATATAACTTAAAATTGCGATAAAGCTAAACATTTATGAAGGGTGATTGTTTGTGCCAATTGAAGTAATATTTAAGTGTTTAACAAACGGCTAAGTGATATGTGTTCAAGCACATTCAAGCAAAATAAGACATCAGTTTTATTCGCAAATAATTGCAATAAATAAATGATTAGTTAAAATTTGGAAATATAAATATTTCTCTGCGTTTCCATTAAAATTTAGTATCAAAAATATAAGTTTCTGCAATTGTTTTTAAATTTAATGGGAATATTTGGTGGCCCATTGGAATTCAAAGCTTAAAAGGTAAAAAATGCATTAAAGTCAAAGGAAAACAAACCCCAAAGGTTTAAACACAGTGGCGTAGATTAAAGTTTTACAAAGGGGATAATTTTTTACAATAAATTTATTTA
>NW_020442464.1:4323562-4326904 GCF_000699045.2 Agrilus planipennis
GTATCATTAGTATTTAAATTTTAATCCAGAAAAATTTAAATCCAGAATCAAACCCCTTTCTAGAAGTAACCTGCACCACTGCTTAATTCATATGATTGTTTATTAAAATGCTTTTAAAAAGGATTAGTAGGTAATTACAAATTTTTTTTAATTAAAACATAAATACTAATGATACAATCAAACAAAACAATATATGTAAAAAATGCAAAAAGACTGTAAGTACGAATGTTGTTTTCGAAAATGTTTTATTTGTTGTTATTTAACAAAAGCAGTGAACATTGTTCATTGTTATTCACAAAGGTTGCCTACTAACTGCACTACATTAAAAAAGAACCAAACATTTTAGCGGATTGCATAGCTATAGGTACCATATAGTATAAAGTTATGGTTTATTGATGCTTCTACATTAAATAAAACACACACATACATGCATATAAGTATACCAGGCCACCTTGATTCGTTTAAATACGTAGGTAGAGAACATTATTAACACGACATTAGGTACAGAAATAGAAAACTAATTAGGCGTCTTCCCATTCAAATTCCGAAGTTTCTTCCATACTAAAACTTTGGTGCGATTCCATTTTAGCTTCCGTTACCTTTTTATTCCCTTCAAGTTTTTCAGAAACTGACTGGGTCACTTTTTTGTTCCTGTCCATGGTCTTTTCAGTCGATCCGTGTTCCTGGACAATTTTAGCTGTCGCGTTCAATTGTTTCTCTTCCGATTGTTCGGCATACTGTTCGGTCTTCGACTGCTTAGTCACCTAAAACGAAAAACAATAACCTTTTTAAAAATCGTATCTATATTAGTGCATATTGTTAGCTTATAAGGCCGCTAAGTTCGTCTAAAACTGCAACACTTTTTAATAAACTTCAGAAATGGTCACGAAGTATTTTAATGAACTTATAACGAACCGCCGCAACGCGTTCTATGAGAGATTCACAACGACCGCAATGCGTTTAAAGAATTGTCCGCAACGTTTTATTAAAGCGACAAGCGACAATGTGCTTTAATCAATTCAAGTGAGTCTCAACGCGTTTTAGTAAATTTAATCCAGCCGCAACGCGTTATTTGTAAATTAAATCCAGCCGCAACGCGTTTTAAAACATTTAAAGTGATTAAATTGATTCTGAACAATGGAAAACTTAAAAAAGACCGCAACGCTTTTTATCAAATTCGGTCAACATAAAGGGGTCACAACGCATGTTGTCAGAAAACTCTAAAAGTACCACAACGCATTTTAGCAAACTAAAAAGGACCGCATTGTGTTAACTCGCAATGCGTTTTAGTAAATTCAATCCAGCCGCAGCGCGTTTTGGCAAATTTCAGTCCAGCCGCAACGCGTTTTAGTTAATTCAATCCAGCCGCAACGCGTTTTAAAACATTTAAACTGGTTAAAATGAATTCTGGATTCCGGAAAACTTAGAAAGACCGCAACGCTCTTTATCAAATTCGGTCGAAGACTGAAATCCATTGATGCCAACATAAAGGGGTCACAGCGCATGTTGTCAGAATGCTGTAAATGTACCGCAACGCATTTTAGCAAACCGAAAAGGGCCGCAACGTGTTAAGTGGAAATAAGTCGCAATGCGTTTTAGTACATTCAATTCAGCCGCAACGCGTTTTAGCAAATTTCAGTCTAGCCGCAACGCGTTTTAGTTAATTCAATCCAGCCGCAACGCGTTTTAAAACATTTAAACTGGTTAAAATGAATTCTGGACAACGGAAAACTTAAAAAGACCGCAACGCTCTTAATCAAATTCGGTCGAAGACTAAAATCCATTGATGCCAACATAAAGGGGTCACAGCGCATGTTGTCAGAAAGCTCTAAATGTACCGCAACGCATTTTAGCAAACCGAAAAGGGCCGCAACGTGCTAAGTGGAGATAAGTCGCAATGCGTTTTAGTAAATTCAATCCAGCCGCAGCGCGTTTCAGCAAATTTCAGTCCAGCCGCAACGCGTTTTAGTTAATTAAATCCAGCCGCAACGCGTTTTAAAACATTTAAACTGGTTAAAATGAATTCTGGACAACGGAAAACTTAGAAAGACCGCAACGCTCTTTATCAAATTCGGTCGAAGACTAAAATCCATTGATGCCAACATAAAGGGGTCACAGCGCATGTTGTCAGAAAGCTGTAAATGTACCGCAACGCATTTTAGCAAACCGAAAAGGGCCGCAACGTGTTAAATGGAAATAAGTCGCAATGCGTTTTAGTACATTCAATCCAGCCGCAGCGCGTTTCAGCAAATTTCAGTCCAGCCGCAACGCGTTTTAGCTAACTCAATCCAGCCGCAACGCGTTTTAAAACATTTAAACTGGTTAAAATGAATTCTGGACAACGGAAATCTTAGAAAGACCGCAACGCTTTTTATCAAATTCGGTCTAAGACTAAAATCAATTGATGCCAACATAAAGGGGTCACAGCGCATGTTGTCAGAAAGCTGTAAAAGTACCGCAACGCATTTTAGCAAACTAAAAAAGACCACAACGTGTTAAGTGGAGATAAGTCGCAATGCGTTTAGTAAATTCAATCCAGCCGCAGCGCGTTTTAGCAAATTTCAATCCAGCCGCAACGCGTTTTAGCTAATTCAATCCAGCCGCAACGCGTTTTAAAACACGGAAAACTTAGAAAAGTCGCAACACATGTTGTCAAAAAGCTCTAAATGCGTCGCAACGCATTGTAGCAAACTTGTTAAGGCCGCAACGTGTTTTAATAAATTCGAAAAAAGTCGCAATGCGTTCTAGCAAATTCGATACAGCCGCAACGCGTTTTAAAGCATATATTTAGGACCTATTAAACACGCAAAGCGGAATGTGGTCACCATGTTGTTATATTCTATTTTCTGCGACAATTTGACTGACATCGGGCAGGTTGTAGAGGCACAAGTGCGTGCAATATAAATTTCACGCGTTATCTTCGTAATTGGCGGGGTTTGACTAGGAACACTTTACTTTTGAAAGCGTTAATAACATGACCGGTAGATTAATAAACGGTCGAGTTAATTAACGTCTTCATAATTAAGGAAGACTCTGGAGCCACTTTATCGTGTTTGCTAATAACTACCCGGGCAGCTTAAAGTTACTTTAATCGGGAGATGCGTTCTACATAACTTATAAGGATTAGTTGCACGGAGAAAATGAAAAACGAAAATTTACCTAAATATTAATGCGATATTAAGAATTTATCCCACTGGCCCGTTGCTTCGTAAGCGAAAATAATAAAAATTACAATTTGGACCCGAATTTGTTTAAATAAAATTCCAGCAGAAATAAACTTATTTAAGGAACATGTAATGAGTTTTAAAGAAACATGTCAAAATTGAGATTATTACAAGTTAC
>NW_020442464.1:4327431-4329625 GCF_000699045.2 Agrilus planipennis
AATTGTAGTGGATAAAATGGTCAATTTTTCCGTGCAGTACTGTACGGATTATACGCTCCTCACCGGTTAAGAGTTTGGCCGAGAGTTGTCTCCTTCCTTTTCTGGCCTAGTGCTGTTCTTTTCTACTTTGCGCCGGTCAAACTGAAGGTCACATCGCTTCAGAAAGTAAACGAAGTATAGAAGCCGAGATATAATTTAATGAAAACGATGAACATCGGAACATGTTAATTGTAATGCAATAAAAGTTAGCGAAACATTATAAAATAAACAATTTTTCCATAAATAATATGAAAAGATAGATTACTGGAATACATTTCTTATTGTTTAGATATTATTATAAAGTAATTGTTGCACACTCTGTAACGATTATTAAATGTTTATACATCCTAATGAAGGACATTTACAATTACAATGATTTCTGCATTCACTGTCACGTACCTTCTTTTAATTTCATTAAAAATTACCAGAGACGCAACAATCAAGTTATGGAAATAGTGGAGGTACGTGTCCAACCAGTCTTAGGACTGATGACCTTATGATGATGATGATGATGAGGCGATATAAGTTAGTAGGACATCTATACCAGACATGAAGACTCATACAGGAGTTCAGAGAGCCAGAGCTAGGACTAGACCAGAAAACTTTACAAATAGTTAAAAATGCAAGTTGCTCTAGTTTTCCAGGAATGTGAAGGTTGGCTCGAGATAGGAAGATGATTAAACAGGAATATCGTGATAATTTTTATGGGACATAAAGACTAGGCTTTTAAGTAATAAAATTAAAAGAATTTGATCAAAATCTATACAATAGTAGTAGTACTAGATGCGCGCACATCAACACTTTAATTAAGGATTCATACTTTCCGACAATTGGAATTTTGCCTTTATCTGTACGTACTTCTGAAGTGGTATGTTCTTCTGTTGACTCTTCTTCGGCTTTTAAAACCCTTCCACCCCTCGTATCGACAACAACCTGTCCTTGATTGTCCACAGGAACGAGAGAAGTCTCCTCCATTGACATTGAACTATCTGGCAGCTCTACTATAGTTACGTTGGAAGAATTTGATTTGTGATCCTGGTTTTCTTTTCTTCTAAAAAGACAAAACCAAAGAGTAAGTATTTGGTAGATTAGAACATGTCACTAAAGGATGAAAAATAATATATAAATTTATCGTGCATCAAGGATTTACAAGTAGGTAACGATAAAATGGGGAAAATGTAGTAGTAAAGTTCNTGACATCGGGCAGGTTGTAGAGGCACAAGTGCGTGCAATATAAATTTCACGCGTTATCTTCGTAATTGGCGGGGTTTGACTAGGAACACTTTACTTTTGAAAGCGTTAATAACATGACCGGTAGATTAATAAACGGTCGAGTTAATTAACGTCTTCATAATTAAGGAAGACTCTGGAGCCACTTTATCGTGTTTGCTAATAACTACCCGGGCAGCTTAAAGTTACTTTAATCGGGAGATGCGTTCTACATTACTTATAAGGATTAGTTGCAAATATTAACGCGATCTTTACTATTTATCCCACTAAACCGTTGCATCGTAAGCGAAAATAATAAAAATTACAATTTGGACCCGAATTTGTAAAAATAAAATTCCAGCAGAAATAAATTTACTAGGTATTTTATTTGACATTGCAAATTTAATTGTAATAATTAAAACACTTGAAATAAGTATCAAAATTGAGTTTATTACAAGTTACCTAATAAATTCTACTATTTCTACGGCAAATTCAGGCATTTACAACCGAAAATTGCAATTTTTACGTTGTCATAAAAATTTAGTTTTCTCCGTGTGTTCGTTTTGTTTCAGTAACAGTACAAACAGGGATTACAGTTTACAAAATAGGAGATATTCGCTCAAAAACAAGTTAACCTTTATAATCTGTGAATTGCGTTTCGTAGTAGTGGATATCTAGTCAGAAAAATATGAGTAAGCTATTTCGCTTGTAGGTATATTTCTCTTATTGTTCAGAACCCCCGCTAATTAAAATCTAAAATACGATTCAATTATTTATTTGCAGCTTTTCTTTTCCCTTAAAGTATTATGAATTAATACTTTCAAGGCATTGTAATCAAGTTTAACCAAAATGTAAATTCCTTATTTTTGTAATTTTGTCGTCTAAGCGTATGAAAATTTTAATAACTTGCTATTAAATAGGAAATATAGTTAGTAAACAGTAGGAA
>NW_020442464.1:4330080-4332819 GCF_000699045.2 Agrilus planipennis
AATTGTAGTGGATAAAATGGTCAATTTTTCCGTGCAGTACTGTACGGATTATACGCTCCTCACCGGTTAAGAGTTTGGCCGAGAGTTGTCTCCTTCCTTTTCTGGCCTAGTGCTGTTCTTTTCTACTTTGCGCCGGTCAAACTGAAGGTCACATCGCTTCAGAAAGTAAACGAAGTATAGAAGCCGAGATATAATTTAATGAAAACGATGAACATCGGAACATGTTAATTGTAATGCAATAAAAGTTAGCGAAACATTATAAAATAAACAATTTTTCCATAAATAATATGAAAAGATAGATTACTGGAATACATTTCTTATTGTTTAGATATTATTATAAAGTAATTGTTGCACACTCTGTAACGATTATTAAATGTTTATACATCCTAATGAAGGACATTTACAATTACAATGATTTCTGCATTCACTGTCACGTACCTTCTTTTAATTTCATTAAAAATTACCAGAGACGCAACAATCAAGTTATCAAGTTTACTTGTGCTGAAAACAAGAACACAAAAAAAGTTTTTACAACCTCTAAATTGCAGAAGTTTTGCCTGTTTGATACGCTTTTAATTAAGTTTGAGATTTCTGTATCCCCACAATAGTAGTAGTACTAGATGCGCGCACATCAACACTTTAATTTAGGATTCATACTTTCCGACAATTGGAATTTTGCCTTTATCTGTACGTACTTCTGAAGTGGTATGTTCTTCTGTTGACTCTTCTTCGGCTTTTAAAACCCTTCCACCCCTCGTATCGACAACAACCTGTCCTTGATTGTCCACAGGAACGAGAGAAGTCTCCTCCATTGACATTGAACTATCTGGCAGCTCTACTATAGTTACGTTGGAAGAATTTGATTTGTGATCCTGGTTTTCTTTTCTTCTAAAAAGACAAAACCAAAGAGTAAGTATTTGGTAGATTAGAACATGTCACTAAAGGATGAAAAATAATATATAAATTTATCGTGCATCAAGGATTTACAAGTAGGTAACGATAAAATGGGGAAAATGTAGTAGTAAAGTTCAGGAAAAACTAATTTGGCGTATGTTTATTAATCTTAATTGATTAAAATCCTGAAAGGAAGTATCTTTAGGTCTCTCAGATATGAAGGACTAAGTTAAAGATATTAAAAGTTTAATAATAAAAGACTTTAAAAGTATTTTTGGTTTTCTCCATTATAAGTATGTATATTATGACTAAATACAAAGATTTATAATTCGAGTTTTGTAAACTGTTCCTTAATGTTTTAACAAACTCTTTAACATATTGTTAGGAGACGTTTTAAACCCGGTCTCTTTTTGCCATTATAATTTCTAAGAATAACTTTTTACAAGCATTTACTTAAAGAAAAACGTTTCAAGAATCGCCTCCAAGTGTCCATCTGGCAAATGGCCAGATCGCCAACAGTCGTCGCTCATAAATAACCACAAGACCGATATAAACTGAACGGGTTGTAGAAAATATTCTAACTGTTCATCGAGAAGCATAACTGAATTGTTTATTGCAAAAATGGTTGCTTTAGAATAGCCACCACAAATAGCCAAAAGTTTAAATAAAATCGAAAGTTTTGGACCAGTTTGTAACCCTTGTGTAGGTACTCAATTTTTGTTCTTTGCCCAAACAAAATATACTGTTCGTTTCAAGAAATTGATGATATGCCCCTTCCCTTTATTAGGATGCGCCGTAGCATCATTCCAAATTGAATCATATTTGTCTGAAGAGCATTTCTTCATCGATCATCGAGCGAGAACTAGACAAAAGTGTACAGTACCATTTGCAAAATTCTTTAAACTGCCTCGTTAAAATTTAAGAATATGCTTTATTTAAAAGCATGTTTAGCCAAAAATAATAACAAGTGAATTAACTTAACGTTCTACACACCTATAAAACTTTTGCTTTGTTTTCCATTGTTAATTTATATACATTTTTGTTTTATGAAATTGCTAAACATTTTCGTCTAGTACTGTACAGTTCTAGCCGATCTCCTAAGACCGCCCATCGAGAGCTCTGCTCGTTCAAGCTTGTTCCAACTGTTTCTGTCTTGCTCACGCCTAGTGCGTATTCATTCTTCGCGCAGATTTCTTCAAGGTCACAATTCTAACAAATTGAAATAGACTGTACTTATTTACACCTATCTGAAGCTAGTAAAAGTGAAACTAGTCGTGCACTAGCCGCGAGGAAATTGTTATTCGAGTCGAAGAAAGTTTGTACGTTTATAATTCAAATCTGAAAAAATCCTGCTTTCACATTAATATTACATAGAAAGAAGTAAGAAAATATGGTTGTGATCTTCTTGTGAAGTACTTTTCAGCAATATCCTACAAGTAAAAAAAAAATTATCCCTGTTCGCCTGCATGGTGCCCCTTTTAAATGTAAAGGTTTTCGTAGGTTACAATGAGAAATTTTGAATAAAATTTCGTTTTTTGGGCAAGGATTTGTATATGATATGTAAAGTTGAAATCAATATCTCATTCCTCATTTATATGACAGAATCAGTGTTAGGTATACTTCATTTACTTTCTCTAGCGATGTGCCTCATCCAATGTCTTGGATGCGCGCTGGCAAAATCGTAGGTAGGGAGAAAAAAGCTCATTATACTCTCGATTTTTGTT
Source organism: Agrilus planipennis (assembly GCF_000699045.2). Classification (NCBI taxonomy): domain Eukaryota; kingdom Metazoa; phylum Arthropoda; class Insecta; order Coleoptera; family Buprestidae; genus Agrilus; species Agrilus planipennis. The sequence goes on from NW_020442464.1 coordinate 4,332,699, forward strand.
CATTAAACATACTTTTTTAATACAGTACCTACCAAAAGTTTTGTTCAATCATGAATAGTAGTGCGAGTCGAAAACAAGCGTTAAAGCCTTTAATATGTCTTCAAATATAAATAAACATCTC
>NW_020442464.1:4333397-4377818 GCF_000699045.2 Agrilus planipennis
CCTAGTCAGATACAAGTATGTTACAAAAAAGAAAAATAAGACTCGCAAAAGTAGTCCAAAAATTCTCTTTGTGTTTTTTTTAAAATATAAAAATCACAACTGTTATTAGTTGCAGTTGTAATCATTGAGTCGCTTTACTAGTTATTTAAAATGATAAAAATATAAAAATTTTAGCTGTAACAATAATCATGATAAACCTGTTTCGACATCTTCCGATTTTGTCGCATTTGTGATAGTAAATTCGTCAAAAATTAATTACATACTCAATTCATTAACAATTAAATTTTTTCTTGCGTTTATTTCTCGACACTTACCCCTCTGTGAGAGATCTTGCAGTAGTCCGATAAAAGACGCTGCACAGCATCACCCAAATGTAATTTAACCACTCGTTCAACATTTTGGACAAATAAAATATTACAAAGAAAAAAACGAAAAAACCTACAAAGGATAAAACTACCCCAAAAAGGAATAAAAGCGGTTACTTTTGTGATAAAATATTAGTCAATATTAGTAGCCTGATGGAAAAACTAGTACTCGAAACTGTTACATAAAAGAGTCCGTAAAAATATAGTGAGGTTTAATTATTTATGAAATAAAAATTAAAATAACAAATAAAAATTATAACTTGAAACGATACGGGGTTAATTACCCTTCTTAGTTTATGATTTTAGACAAAACATTAATTTTGATTCGACATTCACATATCCGTAAAATATCAATTTAGGAAGAAGAAATTAGTCCTAGACAGCGTAGGGGCTTAAAAAATTTAGAACCTTGCAACATTTTACAATAATTTAAGTTTTAGAAACAATGTCGGACACTAATACACTTTGACCGTAATCCATATTCGAACCACTACCACCAATACCGAATGCACTATGCACTAGTTGTTTTTGGGTCGTCAAAGTACTGTCTATCTGTTCCAAATCGGTCCGCAGGAAATAGGCATGCAACAATAAATAAACAATGCCAAGTCTCATTAGAATGCCGTAATTAAACCAATCGACTGCATTTGCAACGAACAGTTTTATTGCAGTCTGCATTATGGAACCGTGACATTAATTATTAATAGTATTTGCTATTTGCAAAAATTATGTTGGGCTGTTAATCTTAGAAAACAGAAACAGATGAACTATAAAGGCATTAGTGAGAATTATCCAGGATGACCGACAAAATGAATAATCGAAATCAACAATTGGTTTTTGGTTCGATGTTTTGTCATTAATTCCTTGTGTCTTTCAGCAATTGGGGTTGCAATTGTTTCATAATGAAACATCCCATGAAAAAATAATAGTTGATTTTCATGATTTACTTTGTTCACGTTTCCTGATAGCTCAAATTAATTTTAGACGAGTAGGGAGTTTATTTTTCTTTATGTTATGTGCTGTTTAAAGTAAATATTGTTTTGAAATTGAATAGATTCGACCTTTACTTGATGAAAATCTGTATCAATGCATTTAAATAATTTTTTGAGAAAACAATTTTTTATTTTATTTAAAATACTTTTCCAAACTTATTTTTTATTTCTGAAATGTAAAATACATTTTTGGCGTTGAAAGTTTTACTAGTATTAGGTCCGATCAAACATTACATAAAATGATGAATGAAAGTTGCTCAAATTGGTTATTGAAGGTGTTAAAGGGGACAGAGAGACATTCCATGAATGCCTTCTAATTCTTTAACTGAAGAGAGCCCAAAAACCTTTAAACTCCTTGGAAATAGATAATCTAAAATATTGGGTCGATATTGTTTTCCGGCTTGAATGTCGTGGTCCATGGAATTTTGAAATTCCAAATTTGATATCAGTACCTGCCAAATAACAAGTTATCGTACCTTTAGCAAGAAACTACGAATTTCTATGAATTACGACAAAACATCCAGCAAAACAATATAAAATTGATATACGCCAGCTGTGTAAAATTGAAAACTACAATATCTTGTGGTTCTAATAAATGCGTATAATCCAAAATTCTTAGAAAACGATTCCAAAAACATCACTTATTAGATGAATCCAAGACTAAAGAAACTATGGATTCCATTTCTTTGTCTTTTTACAATGTGTTAAAAGTCGGAAACAAAATGGGGTTGTAAATATTTTGGTATAAAATGGTTGATGTAGATTTTACATCAATAAAATTATTTGCAACTCTTTTTTGGCTCTGATCTTTCATGGTAAACAAACTATTTTGTAAGGGATTTCTCCGTCAGTCGATTTTTGTTGTAGTCTATTGTCATTGAACTTTAAAAAAATTAAACGAAAAGAAATAAACCAAATTTTTCTCGAAAACTTATTAGGTGGTAATTGAAAATCATTTGAATCCTTTAATTTAAGAGCAATCCACAGCTTGACACCTGCTTACTCACTATTCAACGCCCAGTATGTGCTCTGGTTCCGCAGCTTACATAGTATAATCGCTTGCTGACTGTATTAGAAAAAGTCCGTGATTTTGTTATAGTCGTTCTGCCTCGCTCATTATGTGTGCGTAATATCTACATCATTAGTATTATCATTTAATGACCTTTGTTCTCAACAACAATTGCAATAACTGAATCAAGTTGAAAAGGCATCGAGTTTTTGTAACAAACCACACAGTTATCGATCCCATTCCTTACCATTCGCGTCGGCGTATCGGCTCTCTGAAATAATTCAGAATGACATTGACGTTTCACGAGTTATTCTAGGCATTTAGAAGATACAAGAACAAAATAATCATGAGTTGATAGTTCAACAAAGAAAAACAATAAAGAATTAGTTTTACTGTCGGTACAATTATTGAATTGTGAGTTTGTTCGTTAATAAACGGTCCGAAGATGAGAACAAAAAATTGTGAAAGTGCTGCGTTTGTGTTACTGCTTATGGTTAATATTTTTTTAAACTGTCGCGGAAATGACGTATTTTGGTACCAGCCGGAACAGGTGCATCTCGCTTATGGAGACACTCCATACGATTATGTAGTTACTTGGTCTACATTTAACGACACCCATCTATCAACTGTAAAATACGGAATCAACGGATTGATACTAACTGCTCAAGGATCGGCAACTAAATTTGTGGATGGAGGAAGACAAAAGCACACTCAGTACATTCACAAAGTCGTATTGAAAAATTTAACTGCGGACAGCCGATATTTGTACCATTGTGGAAGCCGATTGGGCTGGTCGGATCTGTTTTGGTTCAAAACGCCACCCCCAGAAGAAAATTGGCAACCAACTATAGCCTTGTTTGGGGATATGGGCAACGAAAATGCCCAGTCTTTGAGTCGACTGCAAGACGAGACCCAACGAGGTATGTACGACGCCATACTTCACGTTGGAGACTTTGCTTATGACATGGACTCTCAGAATGCCCTAATTGGAGACCAGTTTATGCGCCAGATAGAACCAGTAGCAGCATACGTACCTTATATGACATGCCCAGGAAATCACGAAGAAAGGTATAACTTTAGTAACTACCGCTACCGATTTAACATGCCAGGAAGTCCCGACAATATAATGTATAGTTTTAATATGGGCCCAGTACATTTCATATCTATTTCGACTGAAGTGTACTATTTCCTCAATTATGGAATAAAACCGATGGTGTTCCAGTACGAGTGGTTAGAGAATGATCTAATTGAAGCGACTAAACCCAAGAATCGTAAAAGACGACCTTGGATAGTGGTCATAGGTCATAGGCCCATGTATTGCAGCAACGACGACACTGATGACTGCACTTACTATGGGACCATGACGAGAATAGGTTTACCATTTTTTCATATGTTTGCATTAGAAAAGCTTCTGTTTCGGTATGGTGTTGATGTGGAGATATGGGCTCACGAACATTCCTACGAACGATTGTGGCCCATTTATGACTATAATGTGTACAATGGTAGTTATGAATGGCCGTATGTGAATCCTGGTGCTCCTGTTCACATTGTTACTGGGTCCGCTGGTTGTCGCGAAGGAACGGACAGATTCAAGAGGAAAAGACCTGCTTGGTCCGCTTTCCAAAGTAGTGACTATGGGTATACAAGACTGAAGGCTTTCAATGGAACCCATTTGTATTTTGAACAAGTTTCCACAGATAAAATGGGTGCCGTTATTGATTCGTTTTGGTTGGTGAAACATTACCATGGACTCTACCGTCAAAAAAATAGAAGTGATATTAAATCTAATTTGAATCTCGTATAAACAAAAACTAATTTTGGTGAAGAATATTCATAAATTAAATTTAGAATTTANTCCTAACTATTGACGAACAATTATCTACCCTTCCTCTTCCGTTCTTAACTTCTGTTTCCGTTTCCAATATGTCTCTATATCTAATCCTTTATGTTTTAGAAGGTGTTTCAGCATCCTAATCTCTCCTTATTCTTATTGACTACCGTACATAGCCTCATGTTTCCACATTTCGCACCCAAACACTCTTTTTAGAATCTTTCTTTTACAATTTTCCTGTAAGTGCTTCACTTTTACTAAAAATATCTTGACACTGCCGTTTTTTTTATACGTTATTTTTTTTTGTACTTTTGACATTGGTAGTACATATACACAAGTATATAAATACACGTAATTTTTTCAATATCAAAAAAAAGTATTCAAAATTTGTTTTTATTTTTCCAGCTATTTTACATTTTATTTTGGTCATTAAACAATTGTAACATCCTTTATCAGAAAATGTTTAACGGTTCAGATTGTTATTGTCATCATAAACAAAAGTTATGTAACTAATTAAAAGGAAATAACATTTTACTTCTTTATAAATAGGTACCTAACATTTTTCTGCTTTAGTTCATAAATGAAGATAAGATATTTGCGACATAAAATTATCTCAAATCTCTGCAAAGAAAAATTGCCAATTGTGCTATTAAAATTAAAACCACGAGGGAGTAATTAATAGATCTAGGACTAGCAAAAGATTATTCTCCAAGTTTTTGCTGGCCTGTTTACAACAAAAGAAACTGTCAGACAAACACACAAGTGATCCTATAAAGGTTCCATTTTTTATTCGGACGTACGGAACCCTAATCCGAGAACCAATTTTACATTGTAGTTGAAAAAAATTAATGTTGTCCCATACATTCAAACTGTAAGTGTAAATTTGTACGCATACTATTGCTTTATTGAAAGATTTACTAAGTTATACTCAGACCATAGACTTGTCATTAATTTTCCTGTAATCTATAAGTAAAGAACTGTTTTCTGTATTTTTTTTCAAAGTTTTAGGGGAAGGTCAATTTTCATCTATTTCCTTAAATTAAAACTATTTATTATATTATAAAATCATAAAAAAAATATATTTGATACCCATACAACAAACTCTTTCATTTAATATGTCACACGGTACAGTTTGTAAAACAATTTTTTTTTATTTTCTTTGACCCCCCAAAAATGATCCCCATGTTCAAAATTAGTCTATTTACTTTATTCGCCCGTGTTTGGGTTACAGAAACTGATATCTTTGCTAAANAAAATGCTTTTCTCAAAAAAGTATTTAAATGCAATATAAAAATAAGTATTTTTTATTTTGTATTTGTATTTTAAATGCATGTATTTCAAGTGAACCACATCTTTGCAAACGGTACAGTTTGCAAAACTTTTTTTTAAATTTACTTTTGACCTCCCAAAAATGACCCCTATGTTTAAAATTAATTTAGTTACGTTATGCGTTCATGCTGGGTCACAGAAATTCATATATTCATATACGGAACCCTAAAAAGATGTAAATTACTTTCGAATTTTCTTCCTTTTGGCCTCAATCGATTCTCCTACCGGTTAATTAATAATTACGTATTAGAGATTTGTAAGCACCTGCCTACTTATTAGGTGTTGTATAGAAAACAAATATCAAAAGAATATCAATCTCTTACGGTTTTCATCAAGTACAAAAAAATGTTTTGTATATTTTACACAATATTTTATATTTATAGTACCTAATACCTAAAAGTTGTATAAAATATGAGGTAGATACTTTATCATTTTTACGAATAAAATTTTCCAAATTGTACACCATGGTATGTATGTACGGTAAGTCTTGCTGACATGTGTAATGTGTAGATTCAGAAATACATCTCTGAATTACGTAAAGAAGCCACTTTTAAATGCAGACGCATGAAAAAATACTCTAAAGTAGGACATACTTTTGGCAATGGCTGACAACTTGTCCGCTATCTCAACTACAATCACCACTGCATTCGAAGTGACCCTAAAAACCGCTTCTTGCTAAAAATAAATCAACTAATTTTGATCGGTATGAACCTATTACGATTTTCTAGAATATGTGAATTCTTGCTGGCCGTAATTTCAATATATTTTAAAGAACTAACTTGTGTAACGGAATTCCAAGAGAAGACGTAAGTGGTAGGAAATTAAAGTAAAAAACTACTTGATGATGCATTATTGCCAATTTGTTAAACAAAACAAAAGCAATACTGGTGTATGTTTCATAAATTGATTAGATATTATTTGTAAACGGTGGACAATAAAATGTCAATTGTTTAGGAAAAACAAAATGAATAAATTTATGAAACAAACGCCAAGTGTTTTTATCTATTTTTTTATAAGTACAAACATTCAATAGAATTCTAACTGAGTTAGATAAGTTTGTTTATATTTTTATGGTAACTTTTCCTACATTATCACTATTTAATATGTATATTTTTATCATTTACCTACTAAAACAAATAATACTACTGCCGGAAAATTTTGTACCCATTCTTAATTATTTCTAAGTACAGTCATCAGTGTCACCAACAATCCTGGATTGCATCCATAATTTTGAAATATAGAGGCAGGCATAAAATAACATCCCAAATATTGCAGAATGGGCTATCTATTTGTTTAGGAATTTTTCTATTTCTGGGCTTTGTATGTGCATATCCCTAAGTAAATAAAAATATGTCAAATATGTAAGTAAAATTGGTGAAGGCGCCGGGCATAGAAAATAATTTTCTTTCATTCTCATGTTAGAAAGTCGCCAGTGTAAAAACAAATTGGACGAAAGCTACAACATCCTTCATTCCTAACTATTGACGAACAATTATCTACCCTTCCTCTTCCGTTCTTAACTTCTGTTTCCGTTTCCAATATGTCTCTATATCTAATCCTTTATGTTTTAGAAGGTGTTTCAGCATCCTAATCTCTCCTTATTCTTATTGACTACCGTACATAGCCTCATGTTTCCACATTTCGCACCCAAACACTCTTTTTAGAATCTTTCTTTTACAATTTTCCTGTAAGTGCTTCACTTTTACTAAAAATATCTTGACACTGCCGTTTTTTTTATACATAGGTCTACAGCTGTGTTGTCTTAGACTTCCTAGCTATCAAATGTAAGCTACTTCTTCTAGTTCTTCTCTTTAAAAATGAATTATTAATTATTACTTTGTTTCAACATACTTTCATTAAAGTTTAATATAGCTATCAGGAGGTATTTAAAACTTAAATTGTCTTTTCTGTATTTCTTACATGCTTCATCAAAATAATTTTAATTCAAAAGCGTATACTGTTACTCTAATTATATGTATAAAACACATTCTACACTTGTAATTCTAGGAGTAAAAATATATAGTTGATGAGGTAATAAAATTTGATCTGCCAAGTATTAACGCCAGACTAAATATACCACAATGTGATGCAGCTTTAATGAATTGCATAGTAATAATTGCAAACATTTTAATGCATATTCGTCAAATAACAATTATTAGCGGAAACAAGAAAGACGATACGTCTATTCTCACAGATAATTTTTTGCAAACTTTGCCTATTTAGATCGTTCCAACTATATGTCCCTTATTTTGTAATTTGTAATTACAGTCAAAATCTGTTATAACGACACCGAAGGGACTAGTCATATTTGGTCGTAAAAACCGATAGTCGTAACAACCGGTGACGTTGTTACTAAGTATCTAATACCAATTATTGAATGTGTGACTAATATATTCATATATAAAATAAAACTACATTTTATTTATTTCACATAAAACGTATAATAAAAAGACATTACCTACATATAATTATCATATATACACATACACATATACACTTGTGTCGTGCGTACGCACCCTTTAGTTCCTGTTGAATTTTAATTAATGTATCGGCATAATTTCCCTGCACGTGAAACTGTTCATTAAAAAGAACAATTTTTCGAAATACACTGACAGCATTAAGACCATCATTCAAAGTTGGCACTATAAATTGTTCTTTAGTCTCTTCTGTTCGTCATTTTCCTCTTGAACTTCTTCCGTAACTGATGCACAAATTGCAATAGAATTATCCACATCAATAAACACCTCAGCTTCAGTAGTAGATATTCTGAGATTTACAATAGACCCTAAACTCGACACGTTTTTGTTTACTTTTGCGATCTTAATGGTCATTTAGTGTACCACATGTGGATACTGTTACCTTTTCCAATGTTTATAATTCAGCTGGTCGTTCTAACAGATATAATTCTCCGAAAATATCAATTAAATGTAGTCGCTTAAAGAGATATGTCGTAATAAGCAATGTCGTAAAAGCCAATGTTTTTTATAAGGCGGTCGTAACACAATTCAGCCGGGACCTATGATATTGGTCAATATAACCGGTATGTTGTTCTAAACGATGTCGTAGTAAACGGTTTTGACTGTACTTTGGTTGTACTTACATTAACGTATTTTTTATTGAAATTGTATCTATCACGGTATATACTGTCTATTAAAATCCTGAGGAATGCTGAATCGTCTGTCCATACAAATTTTGTTCAAGATATAAACTTTAGTATAATACGAGGGTGCATTTAAAGTAGGGATTATAGAATTGGTGCTAACTGAAATAAAATTTTCGATGATTCTATTTTTATATGTGGGTCAAACGGCAGAATACATTAACGACGGAATTATGAGGACGTATTTATATAAAAGTTATTCTAGGAGTTACTTACAGTAAATTTTGATTATATATCATAAGGAATAAACTGGTAAACTTCAGATTCATTTATCAGATTAGTAGATAGATTTTAAAGTAACAAAAGTTGTTCGTAAATAAATATAATTTTAACAATTACAGTGTAAACCCTTTATAACGTCACTTGATTTAACGACAAACTCCTTAAAACGTCGAAATTGCTTGACTTTGGTTGGTTTACATTGTTTTCTATACAATATTACACTCTATATAGCGTCACGCTCACTCTGTTTAACGACAACAATGCGGCATTATAAATCATTGAGCAGTACTTTCTAAGTTGCCGAAATAGATAAGAACTGCAGCTGTGTACGTTGTTGAAGAAGACGATCCTGTCCCTCCACCAAGCATCAAACAAGCACTTGATGCAGCGAAACTATTAAAAAAATACTTTTTATATAATCAAATTGATCCAGCAGTATCTCAAGATATGAGTAAGATACGTAACAAAATACAATTAAAATATTGGAGCAGCAAAAAACATCAGACGAAGATAACAGGCTATACGCAATGTATGAATAATAATGTTCGTGTGCAAAATGTGTACTATATTGGTAAATGCATATTATTATAGAATAGTAAAATAATATCTTTTATTTCTCTCCATTTAACGACCACTCTTTATAACGCCGAAAAATGTTCAGTCCTATAAGTGACGTTATATAGAGTTTACACTGTAGTTGCAAAGCCAGAATGGTCCAAATTGGGAGGTACACAAGGTTAATTCCTTGATAAAAAAAGTACAATATATATCACAGAAACCCCAATTAAGAAGTGTACGTACTGGAAGTCACCAAATAGTAACTTTTTTCTAAATCAAATTGCCCATAGGAAGACCATTTAGCATTTACTTTATCATATGGTATGCAGTTTGAGACATTTGAATATAGAAATAGCACAGGCTTTCATGACTGGTGTCTATTGTTGGAAAATTATTCTTCGAGTTTCAAGGTGGTTCTTCGGTTAGAATTGCCTCTTCTACTTTTCGTCGACAATTGTAGTAGGGATGCTCAGGGATTGTTGCTAAGTTCAATACATGGGTTTGGGATTTCCGTAGTAATCGGACTGAGATTCAAGAATCTCTTAGGATCTCTGCCACAGTTGTCAACAAAACATTGGATGGACCAATGGATCATCTCGATGGATGATTGCAAGACCAAGTATATTAGACTTCGAAAATAATATTTTCTATGATTGTGAAAGAATTAATTATAAACTGCTATTTAGGTCTTTAAATTTCCCTTTCTTCCTATCCTTAGGTCTATCTCTACTCCTCTTAACTCCTGTTTCTGCCTCTAATATGTCTCTGACTAGACCTTCATGCCTGAGAAGGTGTCCCACCAGCCTATTTCGCCAATTTTTGATTGACTTCCATAGAGTCCTCTGTTCTCCTATTCTTTCTAATACCTCTACATTTCTAACCTTCTCTATCCACGGTATCCTAATCATTCGCCTGTATTTCCCCCGCGCCTATCGTCCATGTTCTGCATCCCCACAGCGCCGAGCTCCAAACATACTCCTTTAACACTCTTTTTCGAATTTCTAAATTAACTGTTCGCTCTGCTCTATATCCCTACTACTCCGTCCCGACTTATGCGACTCTTTCCGTACTTTTTCTTCCCTTTCATCCCAGTATTTTTATATTTTACTTTTATTTATTTTCATACAATACTGGTTTGTCAATACCGCTTCCATTTTATTTCAAGCTTTCTCTAACTCCTCCTTGCTAGATCCTAATACTGCTATATCATCTGCAAATCTAACCATACTAATTTTTTAAAAATTAGCGGTGACAGTGTGCATCCTTGTCTGACTCCCTTCCTTATATTTACTTCTCTACTTTGCTGCTCCAGCTCCAGTTACAGAATTTGAATTATTTTTGTAGATATCCAATTGTTCGAGTCCTATTCATCAATTCGTTTCACTCAAAATTCAGTTTCTTTTTAACGTCTGCTTTTTTGAAATAATAGTTTCTTTAAGAATCAAAATCTTTTGTTTCGATTTCGAGAAGGGTTTCTTTTGTGCCTATGCGTAAAATAGTGTTATGGATGGCACTGTTATAAATCATGAAGTTAAAAGGGTACATAAATTGGTCAGGGTTGACAGCAAGAAGGCTGTCATAAATTCATGTCTTGTAATGTGCAGGTCCATCGAGGACTCAAAGCGATTCATTTTATTGCCCCATAAATGTAAACTTTCACTCGAAACTGGGTCAGATGGTGAAATCTGGGACTATTGTCTCTACCAGAACCACCCCCAGTGGTAATGACCAATGAAGCTTGTCATCCATAATATTTAGGAAGGGACTCCTACACTCCACCCCCTTTATTTGCATAAGTTAAGTTTATTTAAGTCTTAGTTTTAAGTTTCTAAGACAGACTCACAGATTCAAATTGAGACTCAAGATAGAGACTCACAGATTCCAATTGAGATTCACAGACTCACGAAAGACAGATTCAAATTGAGACAGACTCAAGATAGAGACTCACAGATTCAAATTGAGATTAACAAGACTCACACAGACAGACTCACACAGATTAAGAGTCACAAGAAAGATTTAGATTCGATGTATATAGTGTAAAGGTGTACAGTAGGTGTAAATTCAATATATAAGTCCACAAATAAAACGTCTATGCGTTCTTCTTTAAACTAAATGCACTGCTAATTAGTTTTGGTGGTGCCGCTTTATTCTGCCCTACTGATAAGTATCAGCAGGATATTGCCGAAAACGAGCCCTTACAAGGCGACGAAACACCAATAATTTATGTTTCCTTACAAATTGTCAACCGATTGAGCTACAAGTTGATCCGTTGAAATATTTAGCGTCTTAACTTTGAACTTAAGTAAATAACTGACATTTTAATGACCTGGCTCAGAAAATCGTGAAACCCAATCTATTCTATTGTTAGTTATTTTGGCAGACTATCGCATAAACGTTTAGAAGTTAATGTTCGCCAAAGTTTTCTAATGTCACAAAAAATGGCCTATGTCCAAATAAAGTTGATAAATCAGCTTGCATGACACATTAGAATGTTGGAAGCGCTAATAAATACATTATACGTGGATGATATACTCTCCGGTAAGTTTATTATCCGGTCTGCATCATTTCCCCGTTCTCATTTTCATTAAATTAAGCTAATCGGCTCTGTAAATGAGTTATTAGTTGATGGTACCATGATTATTGAGGCTAAACAAATTTATTTATGTTTGTGTAATGAACAAGTTAAATGAAACCAATTTAATTTAGGAAATTACAAGTTGTTTTCGGGCTTTCTCGGACATTATTGAATCGAAACAAACTTTATAACACCAAATTCTTGATATTTCATCTATCGTATCGTATCAGAGAATTTAACACAGAAACTTGAATAAAGTTATTATTTTAATATTCATGTGACATGAAAATACTACAAATGGTGCAGTAAACGCCACCTGTAGTACGATGCTACATTTTAGGATTACATATGCTCCAACAAGGTCCATTTAAATAAATGGATATCTACTTGCTGAAACGAATCCCGGCGTAGCTCACCTCAACGTGGTAGGCACGTTACCATAATCGAATAAAATAATTCGAAGTGGTCTGTATTCTGTCGAAACTGCCAGACGCGGATCGCGATTTCGATCTTTTTGGATCTCATCAGCGCGTCGCAGGCAGCTCCGACAGAATACAGAACAACTTTTACCTGCTGCCTTAACAGCGCGTTTTAGAAAATACTACGAATGGCGCAGTAAACGCCATCTGTAGTACGATGCTACATTTTAGGATTACGTATGCTCCAACAAGGTCCATTTATATATATGCCTCTGTGGAGCTGCCTGCGGCGCGCTGATAAGATCCGAAAAAATCGAATTCGCGATCCGCGTCTGGCAGTTTTGACAGAATACAGACCACTTCGAATTATTTTATTCATGTGACATGCCAATTAAAATGTATAAACGGGTACTGTTTCATATTCGGGACTCAAGACACTTTGTTTCATTGTTCCTGGACTTGCTATAAGCATGTCCGGGATTTAAATTTAAAGCGTTCGAAGAAGCTGTAAACTTTTCCGTTTCAAAAATATCAAACAATACATAATTCAGGCGCGTCTCCAGCGAAATAGGAATGCATAAGCAAAACAACTTTAAAATGTGTATTAAGAAAATAGAAACGGGTTCATAAGTATGCCTGACGTTTGAGTATGCCTCAATTTTACTGTTTAATCATTTAATTAGGGTATTCTAAATTTTCATATTCAATCAATAAATTCAGTAACTATAACATGAAAACGTAATATAAAGTTGCATCTTCAGCTAGAGACATTAATTACAATTTCAAAAAATCTGTACAAATACGATTAAGGTGTCAAGAGTAAAATTTGTTTGTTTTGTTGGCATGAATTAGCAACCAATTCATTTTGCACCTTGACATTGTCCTTCGTATTGCACATGTTCGTCATGAAAATGCCAAGGTTTCATGAAGCATATGGATATAACAACACCAACTAACATTTGAATTACATCATTTTTCCAAACAGATGCAGAATGTTGAACATTAAGAACGCTTACACACTCGGGCACTTGTACTACTAGCGGTCAGTAACTTATATCGCTCTTTCCGTCGTCACATATGGACGCCGCTAGACGCTGATATTGTAAGACGCTGGTGGTCGACACTTTTAATCAATTAATCATCATCATAAGGTCGTCAGTCCTAAAACTGGTTGGACACGCACCTCCACTCTTCCCTATCCTGAGCTAATTTTCTCATTTTCCTAAAAATAGAACTCCCCGCATCCTTAACCTTAACTATTTGAGAACAGTGATCTAATCCTGGTCTACCTCTACTCCTCTTAACTCCGGTTTCTGCCTCTAATATGTCTCTGACTAGACCTTCATGCCTGAGAAGCAGTCCTACCAATCTATCTCGCCTATTTCTTATTGACTTCTATTCAGTCTTCTGTTCTCCAGAATAGGACAATATGTATGAGATAGAATATTCTAATACATCCTTTATTTCTAATCTTCTCTATCCACGGTATCCTCATCATTCGCCTGTAACACCACATTTCGAACGCTTCTTACTTTTGCACCCACCGTCTATGTTTCGCACCCGTACAGAGCTCCTAACATACACTTTTAACAATATTTTTCGAATTTCTAAATTAATAATTGTTCGAGAGCATAGAACTGATTTGCTTTTTATTGAAGGGTCTCGACCCTGCGTCATCTTGTGCTTTATATCCCTACTACTCCTTCTGTCCTGACCTATCTGACTTCCTAGATACTTAAAATCAGTCACTTTTTCTAAACTTTAGTCTCATATTTTTACACTCGCTCTTTCCCTACTTTTTCTTCCCTTGCATACCAGTATTTAGTTTTACTTTTAGTTTGACTTTGTCAATACCGCTTCCATTTTATTTAAAGCTATCTTTAACTCTTCCTTGCTAGATACTAATACTGCTATATCATCTGCAAATTTAAATATACTAATCTCTTGCCTCTTCCCTACAGTTGTCCTGTATTTAATGATGTTTATCGCGTCTTCAATGTATAGATTAAAAAGTAAAGCTGCGTAAAGGGTGTGCATCCCTGTCTGACTCCCTTCCTAATATTTGCTTCTCTACGTTGCTGCTCGAGTTCTATAGCTGTCTGTTGCTCTTCGATAAAAACAGTAAAGGGCCTAAATTAGATTCTTGCGGAACTCCAGAAGTAGCTGAGTAACAAGACGAAGTAAATCTATTGTATGTTACCAGTTGTTTGCTTTCTGTTTGATAAGTAAGATGGCAGAAGAAGTGTAGAGGCATTTTAAAACAACAAATTGCAATTAATTAGTGATAAGAATAAGGCGATCGATACTTAAATGACATCTATCTCACCTTGCGTATCAATAATCTCTGAAGCAAATTGGTGGATCTTTTCGGAACAAAACCAAGTTAATATGATGATAACAATTTTTCGACACCTTTATAAAGAAAACAGGAGTTACCTTAACATTTTTCGATATATCCGGGAACATATTATACTTAACGACAAATTAAATATATATTTATAAAAAGGCAAGTCAATTTTCTGTCACAGAGATGTCTACACCTAAGGCTATCTTGTCTTTAATAATTTTAATCGCATCTTATAATCGCATCGATATAAAAATTGACAAACAGCAGTCTTTTCCTAATATTTACATCCCTACGATGTCGCTTGAGTTCGATAATTTAAAAAGAATAATAATTTTATAATTTAATTTCAAAATCTGATTTATTTGAGTGCTAAATCACAGTCAGATCGAGTAAATAGTTTAATAGTCTGTAAAATTTTATTTTTTCGTTGTTTTGCAGTCGAAAACTTTTATTTTTATAATAAAAGTCAGTAATTTTTATTATTCTCGGCGACCAGAAGTACTCCAATTTATTTATTTTGAAAGAACAAACGACTATCCATATTGAAAGGGACAACATTAATCTCAAACAATACTTTTAACAAATGATTTATTGCGAACATATTTCTTTTATGTTTGAAAAGCTTTCGAAATAGTTAAACGTACCTACATACAAATTCATAATTTCAAAATGTGTTACATATTGCGTTTGAGACTGTAGTTGGACTTCAACTTTGTGGGTCTAGAGTAAAACTGTGAAACTGTGTCTCACTTTGAGGTGGTTTTTGTCACTTACGCACGATCCTAAAAACTATCGGTCTTGACACATACTTTTTAACAGTAGAACGTAGAGAAACCTAAAATTAACGACTTCAATTATCCATTACAAAAACAATGCTGTTGTTCTATTTTTAGGACCCCTCTCGTAGCCTGGGGCAAAAATTATGTTTATCGTCAGCTAAACTGTGTCTCTGGAAACTGTTTTCGTATTTATAGACTTGCAGAAATGTAATAAAAAGTACAAGGGAGAACATCTACGTTTTCTTTTCGGACAGTAATAAGGAAATATTATTTTGTAAGTATCCAAAAATGCTGTTGAAAAACATATACTTTACGTAATTTTGTGGATAATTAATAATAACTTGACTGCAAATTCAATGCTTTGGAATTCGGTGAGTCAGACAGTCATTGTCATTTGTTTTTCTTCAAATGTTTTACGATTAGCCAAATAGCCAATTTTAGAAGCTAATAAACTTATTCATAGACATTATTCTTATAGAAAAAGATGGTGCGATATATACAGTGGCAAAACTAGCGAGCTGATTAATTCTAAGTAAAGAGTAAACAATTTCTTGTACAAAAGCCAAAACAGCGGTAACAAAAATATTATTTTAGTAGATGAATGTGACAATTGTGAGGAAATTTACGAGGTTTTATGTCAAATTTTGATTTTAAGGCTTCCTGCCTTTTTATATGAGCATTGGACTGTTTACGGTTTGTCACTTTTTTATTACTTTAGGTGCATATGAGAGAACTTTGAAAAAAATGTTAAAATCATTAAGTTTCAACAGTTTAAAATAAAGTGTACCTATCATAAAATTTAAAAATAGGAAAAACGGCGCTTGGGTGAACCAATTTCCTAAATATAATGACAAATTTAGAAGCATTTGAAAATATTGTTAAAAAAGCATCAACAATATGCGATAATATTCACTTCACGGACAGCTAATATGATCCATCTCCGTTTTACATTTTAAATTTTAATCACAAATTATTCATGACCGCAACAGGAAATGACTTTATTTCACTGCTCTTAAATTAATATTCTCATCATCATCATAAGGTCATCAGTCCTAAGACTGCTTGGACACGTACCTCCACTCTTCCTTATCCTGAGCTAAACTTCGCATTTCCCTTAAACTAGAACAGCCCACATCCTTAACTATTTGCGAACAGTAATCTAATCTAGATCTAGATCTACATCTACTCCTCTTAACTCCTGTTTCTGCCTCTAATATGTCTCTGACTAGACCTTCATGCCTGAGAAGGTGTCCTACCAACGTATCTCGCCTATTTTTTATTGTCTTCCAAAGAGTCCTCTGTTCTCCTATTCTTTCCAATACCTCTTCATTTCTAACCTTTTCTACCCACGTTATCCTCATCATCCGCCTATAACACCACAATTCGAACGCTTCTAACCTTTTCTTTTCCGCCGCTCCCACTGTTCATGTTTCGCACCCATACAACGCCGTGCTCGAAACAAACACCTTTAACAACCTTTTTCGAATTTCTAAATTAACGGTTCGCGAGCATAGAAGTGACTTCTTTTTATTAAAGGCGACACGCTCCTGCGCTATCCTCTGCTTTATATCCCTACTACTCCTTCCGTTCTGACTTATCTGACTTCCTAGATACCTAAAATTAGCCACATCTTCTAATTTTTTATCTCCTATCTTTATATTCTCATAACAAAAAATGTAAACAGTTACGTCTATAACTATTATAAATCTATACAGTAGTAATTCTACTATACGATTACAACTCATAGTCACCAAAGATGCAGTCGTTTCTTTAGAGACTTTTTTAATTACAGTTGATAAAATTTATTAAGCATCATAAATCATCCAAATAAGTAGCAAATTAATATTTTTATAAATATATACATACTGTTGATTTTTAGAGTCATACCAATTTATTGTAATGTCAGGTTCGTCAACTTTACTCTCAGTTATGGGATTTTCATTGAAATATTTAAAAATGCATTCAGTTAGGTACAAGCTTTGCAGACATCAAGATTAAATTTTTATGTCTATCTAGTCCAGAAAGCTAGACAATTTTCATTCTAATTTAAGCCTTCACCGAAAATCCATTTTTGCATATAGTAATAATCAGATTTAATTTGAACTTTTTCTTATTCTTCGGTTACCCTAAATATGAATATATATAAATGAATCAGAATTTTGCAAGTGAAAGCCTTAGACTGTTATAATATAGGAGTTGTGAAAAGACATAATTTCAGTAAACGTTATTTAAAAAAAGAAATAATTGCTTCCTTGTTCATTGGATTTATTAAAATTGCTGTAAAAATCTAATTTTAATCTTAATGAAGACAGTTTGTTATAGGCATGTTGATATGATGCATATTCTCTTGTCGTATTAACCTTTTAGTCATGCTCATCAGTTTGCCTGGCCTTTAGATTTGTTAATGTATTGCCTTATTTAAAATTGCATAAAAAGCATTAGATAGGTACCAAAACAGAAAAACAAAAACCAAATCGCAACTGCGGTTCTCGCCAGGCATGAAGCGGTTTTTTTGCATAACTTACAGCAGCGAACGCGTCTCAGTTATGTGCGGTTGGATGCCTTCGTTACGCCACTATTTCGAGAACTATCCCGATTTTGTTCCCGTCTTTCGAACTGGTACGTTGGCTAATGACTAATTCGGTCTAAGTGTCTGAGATTAGACCGTCCGGCCGTCGCGACGGACGCGTCCCTGTCCGTCCGTCGCGTCGTTGAACGTCCGAAACGAGGGAGTACGACCTCGAACGTCGCAAGCCGATTCCCTAAAAAATCCGTATGTTCAACCCGACCACATCAACCGAGTTCCCGGCTAGAACTGAAGAAATAGATTTCAACCCCGGACGATTACGTAGTTTTAGAGAGAAAAAAAAAAACAAAAAATAAAAAGAAAATTGAAAAACAACTCGGCGACGAAAGCCAGTTTAAAACCGACATGCGCAAAAAGGTCGTTAAACTGCATTAAGTAGGTAATCTATTTGCTTAAGTATTTGCTGCGTGTGGAATTATACATATGAGATGTCATCATACACCACACGAATAATCTTAATTGAAGTTTTCATTTTAAATTGTTGTTCCGTTACGTAATGTATGAATTAGATTTGAATAACCTTACAATTACCCTTGAAGCAGTCCTGAATTAAGGGGTGGAACATTTCCATTTATTGTCAATAAATAAATACAGTAGAATCTCGATAAGTCGAAAACCTCCAAAACTCGAAAAAATGTTTTGTTTCCTTCCCTTCAAGCCCCAAAATCTCCATTATTCGAAATCTCAACCTTCTAAATATAAGTGAAAGATTAGAAATAATCAGTAAGTCCCTGCAAGCCATTTTGGTACATGTTTTTCCTGTTTAACTCGAAAAATTAAATTAGACCTCTGTATCTCGAACATAACAATGTTTTACACATTTTACAACCTTTACAACTCGATAATATCAAACTTATTGCGTCTATAGTTCGAAGAAACCTAAGTTATCAACTTTAAGAATTTGCCGACAATGTAAGTACACAATACAAGCTTCTTAGAAAACAATTTAGGCGTATACAATAAATAGTATTACCACTTAAGGAATATAGTCAAGTCAAAATTCTCCATAAGTCGAAAACTCTATAACTCGAATTTTTTGACGTTTCCCTGATGTTCGAGTTATAGAGGTTCTACTATATATCTATTACCTGAAGTACTTCAAATTGCTGGTGTCTTAAGATATATAGATATTAATATCAGAGACAAAAAATGAATTTTAATTCTAAAAAAAATATTGACGATGGTAAAAAAGCGTTGCCCCTTTATTTCCTTTAGAGCTTAACTGCTGTTGTGATAAACTACAAATAAAATTGATAACAAAGTCGTTACTAATGTAATATGTGTATTATCCCTGTATTATTATCAATATCGCTGTAACGCTAGTACTAATAGCAGCTTATATTTGCCATTTTTATCACTAACGATGAGTTTATTGGGATAAATAATCCCTGGGAAAATGGCACGTGCAGGTACGATACCAACACAAAAATACGTGAACGAAACATGGGAACGAGCAGTGAATTTTTTCCATGGATGTTCGTGTTTGAAAGACAAACGTAAACGTAAACAAAAGTATTGTGCTTATACCACATACATATAATAAAAGCTTTATTTAGCATAATGTGATAAGATTAGCCAGATAGTGTTAAGTTATATTAAAAAAGATCAAGGACGTAGACAACTGTATCTCACTTCTTTATTCATTTCCATTTTCACCTACGCTCCGAGAGTGTAGAATAATTTGTTCGAAAAATCACTTCTAACTCCGTGACAACAAAATATTGTAAGTGTTGGACAACAACCACTAACAAAAGAAGAAAGAATAAAATTTGGTATTCAAAATACAAATCTACAAGTGACCTGTGCATAAATTTCATTCTTTGTTTTTCTATTTGTTGTTATATTTTGCTACAAGTGAGCTAACTCAAAGGTGAGTTTTCTAAAGTTTTTAGCATTAAAAATTAAATAAGACAATTACATTCTTTTCAAAAATCATGGAATTGGTACGCAAATGTTAATAAATTAATTGTGACATATTGCTTCATGGTTTATTATTATTGTTATTAAATATGCCTTTCGGTATTTGTTTGATCTTTTTGCAAGGAATTTTATTTCATAATGATATAATACGTAGATAACTAAATTAGGTATTTCTATTAATAACTATCGATGAAATGATTGTGTGTAGAATGCATCTAAATAAATGAAACATGATAAACGGTAAACTAATAAATTGATATAGGGGTTTAATTAATATTTCGGTAATTCCCGTACAGTAGAGGGAGTTTTTTTAAAAGGAAGTATATATTAATTAATTATGTGCATTCCCGAACAATAGAGTTCTGTAGTGGCTTCTAGAATGGAAACAGCAAGCTATAAAGGAAATTTTTCTTAAAAAAAAAATCAGGAAAACTGCTGACTTTGCCGGTGTGAATACACTAACTAACCTCAAAGAACCAACAAAGCTACTTTCTTCATTAGGGATTGAAGAGAATTAAAAACTAATAAAGTTAAAGTAGACAGTACAAATACTAATTAATCTGTAAACATAACTCGGTCGATTAGTTGCAATGTTTAGTAGATCTTACGAAGCTAGGGATAGAACCCTTATAGCGGTTGAGAGAAATTAAACAGTTTTTATAAATAAATATGCTGTCAAAGCTATCAAGTAGATAATTATTTCAGATTTCTTTAACTAATTTCGAGTTTTTTCAAACCTAGCATAAACTAAATGCTCTCTGAACCTAACATAAATAGACCGTGTAGTTTGTCCAACATTTTTATTATTACAATCTTCTCAATTTCACATGTCCCCATGCTCTATAAAAGAAACTAAACATTTTAGTTCATAGACTGAGTTATGCTGCAACATTAGTCTGTGTTTTGTAATACTTTTATAGTTCTTAAATGTGTTCAGTTCCTGAAGAAGGTAACTTTGTTACTAAAAGCACCTCGGACATTTAGTGTTGTGTTTTGAATTAGGGTTTGAGATATTTAGTGTTTACCCAGTTTGTGGTATTCTCAGATTTCTCACCTTTATCACATAAACTCACATCTACCTTGTACTAATTCGAGATCAATACCTAAAAATAAATGCATTACTATAAATATTACTTACCTGTACATTAGCATTTTATTCATTTATATTTCAGTGTTGTATAGACAATGGTCTTACAATTAATTGTTACATTATTTGAATATGGTTTTGAGCGCCATGAAAATAAAACAATTATCATTTGCATTTGAAATCAAAGATATAGGAAGGTTCTTTCATACGTATGTGTTAAATGCATATCTTATTTGTTTAAACAAAAGTAGATTTTCCCAGTTCTCACCAGATTTGTATTTTTCTTTAGTTTATTTTAATAATGTTTATAGATAGATACATATAATGAGAAATGCAATTAGACCTCCATGCTTCAATCTGCATCTGCTTCGAATATGATGTAAAATGATATTATTAGGTAAATAAATGGGTAAATCTCTGCTAAAGATGGTACAATGCATCATAGAACATATTTATATGAGATGTTATCAAATATTGTGTAATTCTGCTACCGTATTGAGTAAACAATTTTAATTAAAAGTGTAAATGCAAAGGTAGTTATTTATATGTTAATATACAGTAGCAACTTCTACTGTTACCTATTGTTATTAACAATTGCATTTATTTTATTTATAAGTAGAAAGAAAAGAAGGCAGCTCCATTAATTAAACAAAATTGAATAATTTCTAGGTGTAAGGGTGAATAAAGACGCACTAGTTTTTCCCTTTACAAAACAAACTTTATTTCGAAAACACTTAAATTTATATACAAGTCAAAAAAAGTGGTATTGGGTTAGGTCAGTGCGCCTCGGGGTGATTTTTCTGGAGAAGGTTGCTGACGATGGTAGGTACTTGTTCGCTCTGTGTCGAGTTCCGGGTGGCGCCTTCACGATCGGTACAACGGCGCATATCGGAACTACCTTGGGTTGAGATTAATACCAGTTCGGTGGTCGTGCTACATAAGGAATTAATGTTCCACACTTATACACCTACACGTTATCCTAGGATCTAGTTTCGTTAAATATAAAATTTGTGGATTTATGCTATAATAAAGAAAGTACTGATTTTCTTGTGCTACTTAGACAAATGGTGATGCAGTAATATTCCAGAGAACATCTATTTTTGAGTAATTTGCTTCTCCCTAACCATCTGTTACCTATTTCCACGATTTCCAAAGAATGGCTCAAAAGACCTTCTGCCTTACCCTTCGGTTTTGCGCTAGTATAGGTCTTAGGGACGATCAAGCCACCAACATTAATAGTTGGCGGGAATGAACTGCGTAAAACTTTATTTCATTTTTTCTTTGAGAAAAATATCGTTTTTGTAATATATATCATTTTTTTTCTTTTGTTGTCTAAAACTTTA
The DNA here is from genome assembly GCF_000699045.2 of Agrilus planipennis. Classification (NCBI taxonomy): domain Eukaryota; kingdom Metazoa; phylum Arthropoda; class Insecta; order Coleoptera; family Buprestidae; genus Agrilus; species Agrilus planipennis. The sequence goes on from NW_020442464.1 coordinate 4,355,921, forward strand.
TGTCAATATCATTTCTAAAACTTTTTAGATATTTTTAAACCAATTTGATACTAGAAAAGGGTTGCAAAACAAAATAAAGTTTCATTTTACGTCCAAGTTATCGGCAACACACAGTGCTTTAAAACAGAAATTGATTTCTAAGTTATATCTCTCTATGCCGCACACACGAGAAGATAATTTTAGAATTTTCTCAAACAACTTACTCCCGGAAATTCGTACGAGTGGCAAATTTTTCTGAAAATATATTACCTATATATGTTAGTGATCTATGTTTTGATCTTTTTGGTGTTCTTTTTGTATCACATGTGTTTCCTTAAACATAAAAGTACCCCAACATGGTATAATTATTAAACGTTCAATGCACATTATGCATCGATAAAGCAAAACAATATTAAATATTATATATACGAGGGTGGATTGATAAGTTTCCGGCCTGACCAAGAAAAACAAGGTTTTTAAAAATTTTTTTTTTTTATTTCTCAACATAATCTCCTCCAAGGCTGATACATTTCTCATAGCGGTGTTCCAGTCTATTAATGCCATCTCTATAGACTGATTCGTCAAGCTCCTCAAAATAACCATTTACAGCTTCGATTACTTCTTCATTGTCCGCAAATCTCTTACCGCCAAGCCATTTTTTGAGATTAGGGAACAGAAAATAGTCACTCGGGGCTAGGTCTGGAGAGTAAGGAGGGTGCGGCATCAATTCAAACTTTAGATCGTTGATTTTAGCCGTCGCAACGATTGACGTGTGCGCTGGTGCGTTATCGTGATGAAACAAGATTTTTTTCTTCGCCAGATGAGGTCGTTTAATTTTCACCTCGTGGCTCAAACGTTGCAATAAGTCTGCGTAGTATTGACCAGTGATAGTATTACCCTTTGCAAGGTAATCAATGTATATAATACCTCTTGCATCCCAAAAAACAGTAGCCATAACCTTGTTCGCCGAAAAAATTGTTTTTGCCTTCTTTGGAGTTGGTTCCCCTGGTCCAATCCACTGTTTAGACTGTTCTTTGGTTTCAGGAGTGTAGTGGTGGACCCACGTTTCGTCAACGGTTACGAATCGACGCAAAAATTCGCTTGGATTACGCTTATACAATGACAAATTTGCGGTAGAAATGTTTTTTCGAATCAATTTTTGGTCGACTGTTAGCAAACGCGGCACCCATCTTGCACAGAGCTTTTCCATATGCAAATGTTGGTGCAAAATATGTTGCACACGTTCATATGACATCTTACAGGTCTCAGCTATCTCACGCACTTTCAATCTGCGGTCTCCCAGCACTATTTGATGAATTTTTTCGATCATATCTGGAGTTGTGACCTCAACGGGGCGTCCTGAGCGAGGCCCATCAGAGGTGCTCACACGACCCTTTTTAAACTCGGAAACCCACTGCTTAACGGTTGAATATGACGGGGAGGATGTCCCCAGCGTTGAGTCCATCTCTTTTTTAATTTCCTTCGGCGTTAACCCCTTCAAATAAAAGTATTTGATGACAGCACGATTTTCCTGCTTTTCCATTTTTACGAAAACCACAGAGGCGTCTTGTTCAGCGTGCTGTCAAACCTACACTAGCAAGGAGATCGGGCTGAAACTATAGCTACAAGCTATCGAAGGATGGTACTATAGAATGTCACCTCAAGGTAGGCCTAGTGGCGTCATCTCTTGGTTAGGCCGGAAACTTATCAATCCACCCTCGTATTATCTTACTGTGAGTTCTCATTCAGTAGCTTTAAAAGCTTTTCGTGGTTTTCTCACTTGAATGTCGTTCCTGAACCTTCAGAGTTTGCTTAAAGGACTGCCATCTGTAAGGATATGAAATGCTTTCCATAACAGCCAGTTTCCTAAAAAAAAAATTTCAAACCCCTGGTAAGAAATTGCATTACTCCTGCGATTATTTACCCACCTGGGAGATTATGTTACGCATCCTTTTTAACCCCCCACACAAAAAAGGGTTATTATAAGTTTAACGTAAGTATTTGTTTGTCTGTGGCATCGTAGTTCTTACACGAACGAACTGATTTTGATTTAATTTTTTTTTTTGAAAGGTGACTTGATCGGGAGTGTTTTCGGCTATGACTTATGTCAGAAATTCTTTAAATTTTTAATTTAATCACTTTGCCAATGCGCATACCTCATCTGTCTCGGTTACAGATTCGTTGGTCGACCTGTACATCTAAAAGAAAACGTAATTCAGAATCTTAATGGTATAGCTGCTTTAAAATCTCATGGACCTTTACATGCGCGGGTGGTATTATAAAGAAGTTGATAAAAATTTATTAAACTTTTTCTTATGAGGACATTTTTATTCTGATGTCGACCTTGATTCTTTTTATTTTTAACAAAATGCTAAAAACATTTGTAAAGGTATGCGTATATCTATGCAGAAAGCGAATTATTTGCTCGAATTATCAGGAATTAAGGCCATAAAACTGTACAACAACTCACTAATCGTAAATCCCTTAGTGACGGCAACTATGTGTGTATGATGCTTACAGAGAAACTGTAATAAGTGCAACTTTATTACATAAACAAACCTAATAGCTCTCTACGACTATCTCTGATGTTAATTATTTCATTTCTAAAGTTAGAATACGACGATTACCCGCCACATTTGAGCCCGCCTTAAATGATTTTTTCTCGTTATAGCTATTATTGCATTACAGCGTGTGATTAGACGATTAATTGTGATACATTGAAGGAAATGTACCTAACTATGCATCTAAATTCAAGTGAATAAGTGAAAGACTGTGAAAAAAGAAATTAGCAAGTAAGTGTGTTTTAAAAACGTCGAAAACAGACCACAAATCCTTTACATACGTACACTAGTTGAATAATTATTGTTAAAAAGTTGTTTGGAGTCAATCAAAATGAAATATAAAAGAAAAATGTAGAGTTAACTAACAAAAATCACACAACACTATTATGCTTAATTATTTTGACTTTAAACTTTTACAAATAAGTATGTAGGTGCAATATAGACAAAGAACATAAAAATTGTGTATTTTTATGCCTCAAAATCCAAGGATTGTTTTGTAAAAATTCTTCCCTCATTGTTAATTTAATAGACTTAGATGACTATTAAAATTTCAATGATTTAATACTGTAAAATTTGAATTTTAAATCATCACTATACCCAAATGGAACAGATGATCAAATTAATTGTTTCATTAACAAATTATTAATCTTTCATACGTTGTAACATCCTCTCATTACAATCTTAATTAATTGATTAATCACAAAACAATTTAGATTCTAGAAACGTATTCAACATAAATTACGAAACGCCAAATCTGCAAACGAAATGCCAGATATGTAATCATCTGGATGAAATTACTTTTTTCTGCTTTGGATGTTTTATTGGGATGTAAACTTAGAATCTTTATAATTTGTTGAAGTTGTTCATCCTCACCTTATACTTATATGTACATTACTATAAAATAACTGGTATGAAATTTAACATACAGTGTAAACTCTATATAACCACACTTAACGAACTGAGCATTTTTCGGCGTTACAGAGAGTGGTCGTTAAATGGAGAGAAACAAAAGATATTATTTTGCTATTCTATAATTATATATACAGTACCCATTTTACACATGAACATTATTATTCATACATTGCGTATAGTCTGCCATCTTCGTCTGATGTTTTTTTCAACTTTTATGTTTTTTGACTTTTGTATATATACCTTTTCTATTCATGATTTTTGTTATGTGTACATAAATTGACTTTATTGTTATATATTAGTGTTTTATTTATGTTTTTTATTTATTAAATATACCAAAAACGCTAAAGATTTATACTGCCGTATTGTCGTTAAATAGAGTGAGCATGACGCTACATGGAGTGTATTATTGTATAGAAAACAAGATAAACCAACCAAAGTCAAACAATTTCGACGTTTTAAGGATTTTGTCGTTAAATCGAGTGACGTTATAAAGAGTTTACACTGTATTTGGAAAATAAAAATTAAAACTGCTGCGAGTATATTAGAAATCAATTGAAATCTATGTATTTTGGTTATTCTTGAAGTCGCCGAAAACACTGTTGCAAAGATTCGTTTATTGTGTCGAATTTTAATTTAGCCTTATGTTATCTAGCACGTCTGCTATCTTCATTAGTACACCAGCTGACGATAACATTAATTTTTGTTAAAAAAGAACCATCTATTCCACTCGTGAATAAAGTACACAGTAAAAAGCGTCTAAATAGCGACCTCTCGATAACTTTTAATTTGCTCCCTCTCGACTATTTTTAGCCACGTTGCTATATTTCCACGATTATTAAATAGAAAACCCACACATCATATTTTAGGAGTTGTTTTTTCAGATAACACCGGACCCTCCCGGCACTTCGCAAGGCAACAAGCTGAATCAACAACAGGCAAATTCGATCAACGCCAATCCACTTGCACATCCTCGTAAGACGCCGAACTGCGTTCACCTTCGGCAACCAACCAATACATATACCAGCTCCGACTACAACAATCACTTAAATATTAATAATAATGTTAACAATTGCGCAAGAATCGGTACAAAAAAAGGTGTTGACTCCCCATCCGGCGTCCACCGGACGGTCCCCCACTTTGCCCAGAACGCCTCCGGCAGTGTTTAAAAAGTCCAACACCTGCGGAAGCCTTTTCGCAAAGTGCAGTTGCAACAGCAATGAAAACACATCTTCCAAGTGCGTCCAGAAATCGACCGAATCTACTATCGTTTCATCACCAGACACCACCGACAATAAACTGCAGGAAAAAAGATATTCATCACCTGAAATAACCAGCGCGACCAGAAACAACAATACCAAGAAGACGCACCACAGAAAAACCAAGTACAGCGAGTGCCTGCGACACCCAGAAATACCTTTCCCACTTACCGATCTTCTGGATCGAAATCTGACAGAAAACCATCACGAAAAACAGTCGAGGTACAACAATTACCTGAATCTCAGTAATCTCCACTACCCAGATCTTGTCTGTGACTCGGCATCTCAGTCCAATCTCCTCTATTTGAAGTACACGGCGCTTGCGAATAGGAGCCAGAGTATTCCCGGAGCTACCGACGACTTATCCTTGAAGATTCTTCGCGATTTTGGTGCGGTAAACGACAATATGGGCAGCGGGATGAGTGCGCCAACTATGACCACCGTAAAAGATGCCACCTCCGAGTTTGAGAGTGCTCCACGACCTCGTCTGTCGCAGAGCATCCTTTGTGGTGAAGGAAAGAGAAAATCTAGCGTCATCGAGGATTACGAGTACCTGAAGACGGTAGTACAACAGCTGAAACGGGAATTGTCAGATCTAGAGATAAAGTACGGCGCTCTCGAATCCGATTTGCAACTAAGCAAGAAAGAGTTGAATTCTAAAGAAGCCGAGGTGACTAGATTACAATGCGAAGTTCATAAGCTCAAGGTATGTTTGTATTACCTTATCTGTTCTCTGCTATTGTTTTTCTTTATTGAAGAGATCCCGTGTGACGTATTTGTGTGTAGGTATTGACGCGCGACCAAGACATCGCCGCGTCGCTATTGTTGTAATTGTTCTAAATGGCGTCGGCGGTTGGCCTGTTACGAATTTTAATAAACCAACCGACTGCATGATTAATAATTACCGAGAAAATCGGAAGCCTTAATACATAACTAAATAATTTATATATAGGCGACGAAATCAAATTTGTTCACTGTAACTGGCATTTTGGACGCTTTATTATTATATTGACTTTTTTAAAAATTACAAAGTTACTTGCACATTAGTTACAGTAAATTCAGTTCATTTTGAATGATTTTCTCAAACCAAAACAAAAAAACGGACAGATAGACACACGAATGATCCTATAGGGGTTCTGTTTTTCATTTGGACGTACAGAACCCTAACCCAAGGACTAATTTAACATAGTAGTTGAAAAAAAAACATGTTCTCCCATACATTCAAACTGCAAATGTAAATTTGTATGCACAATATTGCTTTGATTGAAAAATTTATCATGTTATGTTGAGACCATACACTTCGTATGCATTTTCCTGTAATCTATAAGTAAAAAACTATTTCCTGCATTTTTTTCAAAATGTTACGTTCGGTAGTTTCGGAGATAAAGACAGGGGGCGAGTGGTCAATTTTGATCTATTTTCTTAAATAACCTTAAAACTATTTGCTTTTAAAATTTAAAAAAATTATATATTTGAGACCCTTACAACAAGCCATTTCATTTGATATGTAACACGGTACAGTTTGCAAAACTTTTTTCTTTAATTACTTATTGGCCCCCCAAAAATGATCCCCATGTTCAAAATTAATTTATTTGGATTATGCATCCGTGTTTGGGTCACATAAATTCATACGTGTACTAAATTTCAACTTAATCGGCCCAGTAGATTCGGAGCAAATTGACTGTGACAGACGGACAGACAGTCACAGTCCTCATTAATAAGGGTTCTGTTTTTGATTCAGACGTACGGAACCCTAAAAAGACAATGTTATCGATTTAACAATAAAGATTAAACATTGATGTACAGAAGAACTGCAAAAGGTTAAAACTTTCATCTGACTGTTAAACGGTTTAAAAGATAGTTACAAATTAAAATATTTGCAGTAGTAGTTGTTGTATCAGCATCATGTTCTGGAACTATGAGAACGTTTAATTAAAAAATCGAATTGTGTCATAAGCCTATTTACGCTATCCAGGGCGTTGTGGTTTATTTAGGTTTTTTAATTAAAAATCACCAGTTTTGATGTATTCAAGGTGGTAATAAACAATTGGAAAAAAGTGATCGGGTCTAAATGGCACTAAGATTAAGGTGTACATTATCAAACTGATGAAAAAAGTTAAGGATTTGTTTCAAGGGTTATGAATAGGTACCGTCCTTTAGAATAAGTAGAAACTCTTACATTAAATATATGAAATCATATGACATTGTTAGTTACTTAACAGTGGATTAATATGCAATAAAAATTTGAAATAATTTTTTCGATTTTTCCCCGCCGGGAATCGAACCCGGGACCTTTGGCTTACGTTTTACCTTTGGTCAGAACATTGGTGCGTAAAGCCAAAGGTCCCGAGTTCGATTCCCGGCGGGGGTGTGACGACAGCAATAATTTTTCCCTCATTAATTTGAGGTAGTTTGTAGTGGGTAAACAAAAAATCGAAAAAATTATCTCAAATTAATATATTTCTTACATTATTTTTCTCCTATTGTCCAATAAAATTCAAAATATTTTCTTATTGTTTTACAGAGTGTTTTGCAACAAGCTACCAGTTTTAATAATGGCAATTACATGCTTACCAGTTTACAAGAGCAGCATGCAATGGCCAATAAGCAAGTGCCATCGTCCAATGTTGTTAGCCTTTATGGAAAACGACAGGGTGTTTCGGCAGAGTCCAGTGACATTAGCCAGCCGAGTGACATTGCAATACAAAAACACGAGAAAGACTTCAGGTACATTTTTTTTTTTGAAAATTTTACTGCTTTTTAATCGCCATTCGTTTCCCTTGCCTTATATCAAAAGTTTACTAACCAAACACGAACCGTATACTTAAAAGATGTACCGACTGAACTGGATGGAAACGGAAAATTTCAAATTTCGGGATAAATAACAGGTGTTCCAAATCCTTGCCAACGGAAAACATATCAAAAACCTTTCATGTCGGTTTTCAGCTATCTACAATAAATAAACCGATTTGTGTGGATAACCTAGAAATAAAATTATTTATTTAGAAAACTGTAAAATAGTTACGTTAAGAGGGTTTCGTTATTCAATTTAATAATTGATAATCGGTTATAAGAGAATAACCGATAATATCGATTAACTGGAATAAGTAATGAATCCACAACTCGATTAACTAGACTGATGGAAATAATCGATTATATCGATTAATTGGAATAAGTAGTGAATCGACAACTCGATTAACTAGACTGATGGAAATAATCGATTATATCGATTAATTGGAATAAGTAGTGAATCGACAACTCGATTAACTAGATTAATGGAAATAATCGATTGTATGGATTAATTGGAACAATATTATTCGTTTATAGTCCGGGTAAATTAGACTTTTGGGTTGAAAACTTTGGACTAGACCTGATTTTTGTTTGTAGGTAAATTAGTAAAGAATTACTTTGTGGGTATGCTCACAAGTGTGAGGAATTTTGTTTATAACCAATTTAAGGTGAAAAACAAAAAAAAAATTAAATGATAAGGGTAAGGGGCTTCGACTTTTCAAAGTGATAGGTGATTTCTTTTGTGACAACTTTTAAGATAGAAATCTGGCTAGTATTACATTGAAATTTTGGAAAAAGAAGCCCTTTTTATAGCTATTAATCTTGTTAAAATTTTATCCCGTTCGAAGATGCCTCATAATTGAGACGAAACGTAGATTATCGGTCTCATATAAATAAAAACTTTTGCCCCATACGTAGCATGATTTCTTACTTTATGCAATGCAATTGTTGGAGAAGAAATAGCAACAAAATATTTAATTATAATTTTTGCAATTAAACGTGCAAGTTGTTTTAATGCTATATTTTTAAACAGTTTATGCTGCAACTGCAAAAGGATTAAATGCTAGGTAAGGATAACGCTTCCTTCCTTTATCTCAAGTCTCTTTAAGAAGAACATTGTTGAAATCACTTAACATTATCCTCGACTTCATTTTATTACCTACTTGCAATTTTCTACTATCAGTCTTTCCAATCACAGGTCTAAGCAACTTATCAAGGATGCCATTATGGATAATGATTTCTTAAAGCATCTGGACTCGTTGCAAGTTCGAGAAATCGTTGATTGCATGTATCCGAAGGAACTACGAAGGGGAAGTTTCGTAATAAGGGAGGGAGATGCTGGGGCACATCTGTACGTTTCAGCAGAGGGGAAGTTTGAAGTAATTAAAGATAATAACGTTCTGGGATACATGGGTCCCGGAAAAGCATTCGGAGAGTTGGCCATTTTGTACAACTGCACAAGAACTGCTTCCATAAGAGGTAGGCCATCATGTTATAATGATTTCGACTTTGTTTGGAATTTTAATTTGTTGCACACTGTCACCGTTACTTTTTGATCTATACATCGAAGGCGCGATCAACATCATTAAAGACAATACAACTGTAGAGGTAGATATACAGGAGCAAAAGATTAGTATGTTTAGATTTGCAGATGATATAGCAGTATTAGCATCTAGCAAGGAGGAGTTAGAAATAACTTTAAATAAAATGGAAGCGGTATTGACAAAAACGTATTGTATGAAAATAAATAAAAGTAAAATAAAAATATTGGTGTGCAAGGGAAGAAAAATTAGGGAAAGAGCGAATATAAAGATAGGGAACGAAAAGTTGGAAGAAGTGACTGATTTTAGGTATCTAGGAAGTCAGATAAGTCAGGACGGAAGGAGTAGTAGGGATATAAAGCAAATGATAGCGCAGGGTCGAGTCGAAATTCGAAAAAGGTGTATGGTTAGAGCGCGGTGCTGTACGGGTGCGAAACATGGACGGTGGGCGCTGCGGAAAAGGAAAAGTTAGAAGCGTTCGAAATGTGGTGTTACTGGCGAATGATGAGGATACCGTGGATAGAGAATGTTAGAAAGGAAGAGGTATCAGAAAGAATAGGTGAACAGAGGACTCTATGGAAGTCAACAAAAAATAGGCGAGATAGGTTAGTAGGACACCTTCTCAGACATGAAGGTCAGAGACCTACGAGAGGCAGAAACGGGAGTTAAGAGGAGTAGAGGTAGACCTAGATTAGATTACTGTTCGCAAATAATTAAGGATGTGGGATGTTCTAGTTTTCGGAAAATGCGAAAATTAGCTAAGGTTAGGTGAAAGTAGAGGTGCGTGTCCAACCAGTGACGATGGGACTAACGACCCCATGGCGATGATGGGAAAGCAAACCATATTTTAGTTATGAGAAATCTATCCCATAAAAAATAAACTGATAGTCAATCGCGGTCAGAAGTTGCTAGGCCTCTTAGTCTAGGCTACAAATAAATATACGGATAAATGATAAATATACGTTAATTGAATGATGTCGATGCGTTGTGTCTAATACCTAATTCTGCAATTTACGCTCGCTTTGCTTTTGTTATATGAGTTCATTACGTCGTTATGATTACCAACATGAAATACTACTTACTTTTACGTATACATGTTGAAATTTCAACCCCAAATCGCATTACTCTAATCTTTATCGGCCAGCCTTTTTGAACGTTTTGAGATTTTAAGCATCAGCGTTCGAAGAACGTTAAATAAATTTCGGTTTGACACTAAATTTCCATAAAAATTTACGCAGAAAGCAATTCACTAATGATTAATTAAAGTCCCGGTCGTTACCCTGCTTATTAACTTAAATTACTAACTTTTCGGTACCAATTGAAAATCATCTTCGGAAAATTTTATGAAACCTTGGACAGAACTAATCTGGAGATGCTTTCGGGTGCATAATACGACGACTTTTTTTTCTACGAAAAAATCGTTCTTTCAGCATTTCTTTGACATTTTGGACATTACCACAATAGCTAAGGATGTTCGGAAGTCTTGTTTCTAAAACATTAACCCCGATCTGGTTATTCTCAAGTAAAAGAGAAAGTTCTCATGAAAATAATCCTTAAGGAGAAGTTTTAACTGCTTGAAGCTATTTTGATCTAGCAGCATCATATCACCATAAATTAGGCACATTATCTACATAATTGTATTTTATTTCACGGATTTTTGTTTTTTCCTGATTTACCCACTGATCACAATGATACAAATAATAATTTTAATGGTACCAAAGTTTAATTAAAACAGCAAATATCACAGTTTTTGACCGACCTACAATTTTAGTACTTTTAATTTCATCTGAAATACTTATGCGAAGCTTCTAATTTTTTATAAAATTAAGCGCATAAAACCAAAATAATTAAACCAAAAATAGACAAGCCGTTGGTTTTAATCAAGAATGTCCATAAATAAATACTTTACAAAATAAAACTCACTGATTAGCGGATTTACGTTACTGCACTAGTTTTATAAATTAATGCTTTTAGCGAAATTGTCCTAATTAATAATTCCAGCGCATGACAAAATGTAAAACAAATCGATGTAAACATACAATTCTCCATAATTATGTATAATTAGTAGATTCTACTATGAAAACATTACGTATTTTATGTAATAATTTCAGTTTAGTACACACAAAAATACTACAATCACATCTTGTAGTATATCAACAGAATATATATATATATTAGAAAAATGTTGCTTCGATTTTAGTGCAGTTAAATTAATCTACGAAAAATAAAATAATTTTGAGAAACAGATTAGTAGTGTTCTTTTTAACCTACTAATAGTTAACAGAAAAATATTCGAACTTTCATATCTTGACCAAGTGGATGAATTTATAAAATTGAAAGTTAATCATTAAGATTTATCATCAGGATTAAATATTGTATCAAATTTTACTTCTTTCTTTTCCCTAGACCAAAATTTTCAGTCTCTCTCCAGTCTCTCAGAGTCTTTCAGCGTCTCTGAGAGCGTCTCTCACAGTCTCTCAATTGTTTCCTAGGTGTTTTTATGGATCTCTCACAGTCCCTGTATGAGAGACTCGAACGATAAAATTATTGATTCAGAGATTCGAGTCTCTCACAGAGAGACTGAATGAATAAAACTGAAAAATTGAGAGACTCGAAGACTGGGATCTCTGAAATATGTTGAACTTAGAAAATTTTAACCATGTCTATCGAGACACCACTTATTGAGAGATTCGAGTCTCTATTTCAGACATTCGAGTCTCTCGTTCAGATTGGATACGAAATGAGGATCTCTCCATGAGCGACTCGAGTCTCTCGTTCAGAGACGCTAAACAGTTTTTTTGACAGTCTCTCTCAGCGACAGCGAGAGACTCGATGAGAGACAGAGACTCCAGTCTCGCTTTCAGAGCCTCTGAGAGTCTGAACATTTTTACCTCGGGTTCTTCATGCTTATAAAGTCATTAAGGAGGATATTTCCCTAATTTTAACACTCACCCTTGCTGATTATCACAATTTTAAGATACTTTATACATTATCATTATCTGAATTTCGTTTATACAATGGTTGTAAAATTTGTACCAGGTTTCATGATTGTCTGTCCACTTCAATAATAAATATACCTACAGATAGTGACGTACTCTACTGCTAATGACGCAGAGGGCGGACTCTGAGTGTCGAAAAATATCATAAAGTCATAAAATATAAACCCAGATTCAGAAATTCTCTGGATTTATCTTTACTTCTTGTGACTTCAGTGTGCCACCGCAAGGACGAACTAAATCCTTATAGAAAGGTTGTGTAGTCCCATTGACTATGGGTCTAGTTTCAGCCCATCAAGTAAAAATAATACCAATAATTAAATTGGAATTTAAATAACATTTTACAGCTCGCAAAACATTAGCACAGTGGTGCTATACAACTAAAATTGAATTAGGTTTAATACTGAAGAACAGTTTGGTCAAAAAATCATTGTTCATTGTGAGAAAGAGATGATTATTATTTTCATATTTACGAATATCAATCGAGTATTAATAATCGCAACCTTAAGTATTCAACCATTCATCTACCATATTTTATCTCTTCTTTTTCTTAATGATTTCCATAGCACCTTTCTCATTCTTTAAAGAATCCAAGTTAACATTAATTATAGACAATTATTTTCTGATTGGACACGTGAACAATTTGTCATTTGTGATGCTAAAATCGTCCAGTCAATTAGAAGATTTTCATCTGATAAGCAATTAAAACCAGGATAGTAATCTATTTTTGTTTCCTTTTATGTGCTTCTATCACTATGTATCCTATTTATGGATTAAATTCTTTACACCAGACTATACCAAGAGTCTTTGCTTCATATTCACTTATATTAAAAGTTAACTAAGTAATACGAAAAACATTGCTGTACTCGGATCCGTTACTTAATTAATAAATAATTTTTTTTCGGATCCTGCAAAAATATTTAGATGAATCATTATCTGCGTATGTAAATTATATATAAACTGAAAATTAGAGTGTCGAGGCACGTGATTTCAACGAGATTCCACGTACCATCGTCATTTGTTTTATTTAGTTATTAATTTCCTTCTCTGTGTAAATAGTCAGGTGTTTTAACAGGTTTCTTGTCCACAAATATTGTGCTCCTTAGCAAAACTAATTGGTACTAATTTGGAAAATATACAAAGTCAGGTTATCAGTGAGTGATTTACTACAAAATTTTTCATTATCACTTCTAGTTGTCGCCGATTCGAAAGTGTGGGTGCTCGACAGAAAAGTTTTTCAACAGATCATGGTCAGGACCGGACTGCAACGTCTACAAGAAAATATTAAATTCCTCAGATCTGTGCCTTTATTACAGAACCTTAGTTGTGATGTTTTAGCAAAAATTGCCGATGTATTAGAAGTGGTAAGATTTATTTATTAGTTAATTAGTTGTTTAGTTCTTTTACCATTAGCGTAAATGCACCTGGTCATTAAAACTCTTAATGAAAAACCGAAATTTTTGTAAGAAAACAAAATAATTTTTGAAGTTTTTGGAAATTCCATCTTGAATCACGTTGAATTTTTAGCTAGTGTGTCTCTTGTTTAAAATTAGCTTCAAAAGTTTCCCTATTCTTCAGTGTATTCCGAACATGGCCAGCTTTGAAGATGCCGTANACTCAATTCTTACATCCTTGAACCATATGAATTACGATTGAAAAAAATCGGAGGTTAGGCAAAATTGTAGGTCTAAATCGCATGCACTGACTTTCTGTCACTTTTTCTTTTGAAAATTAAGCTCATCATCATGATAAGGCCATCAATCCAAAGATTGACCGATGAGCATGTGCCAATTTTCCTTCTAATCCTGATTCAATCTTCGAATTTCGTTAAAACTGGAATAGTCAACATCACTAATCATTTGCATACACTAACGTAATTTAGATTTTCCTTCGCGTTTCTTTATTCTTAGGATATGTGTGTTTTAAAAAATGTTTGAAACAATATTTTATAGATTTCCTAAATAGCCTCGGAATTACACACATTTCCTAGGAATTGTATACAATTCCTATATGTCATACATTTCCGGTAGCATATGTACCCACTTTGTTTTACGTCTACACCGCTTTTCCATCCTAATAACTTATCAGGCTTCCTGGATACCTATCTAAAAATCGGCGACTTTTTTAATTATATAAATTGTTTATTTATTTTGTTTTTAATTACATATTTAGGGAGATTAGAAGAGGAAGAAATTAGAACATTGAAAAAAGGCGATTATTTTGGCGAGCAAGCTCTCCTGAAGGAGGACTGTAGAACAGCTTCTGTGATAGCCTTATGTCCCGGAGTAGAATGTCTTACGCTGGACAGAGACTCTTTTATACAACTGATTGGGGAACTTAGTGAATTAAGGGAAAAATGTTACGGGGATGAGCACAGGTCTACAATAATGAAACATAATAGTTCGTCAAGTGTAGGCTATGAACAACAGGGTAAGTTATTTACTTACTTTCTTTATTTAATCAATAAATTTTAACAAACCCAAACTTTACGAATTTATTTAAAGTTAATGAATAAAGGTTTGTTAAAAATATAGTTTCGTATTTTTCTTGATATTTGCTTTCTTATGTTCATTATTTTTATGTTTTGGCAATTAAAATGGAAATTACATCTTGTATTGTATTATAGTTTCAGAATTTGAACACATAAAATTAGACGACTTAGATATAATTGCAACATTGGGTGTTGGGGGCTTTGGAAGGGTGGAACTAGTTCAATACACGCACGATCCATCGCTTACTTTCGCACTTAAATGCTTGAAGAAGCAGCATATAGTCGAAACGCAGCAACAAGATCATGTGTTCAGCGAAAAGATGATCATGATGAGCTGCAGGAGTCCATTCATTTGCAGGTATTGAAACATCTATTCTTTTTTATTTTTCTATTCCTGTTTGGAATCAAATTATTAACGTTTTTGTGCTGGTAACTATGTGTAGGCTTTCACGGCTGGAGTCTACACGAGCCGTGGTCTAGTGGAAATTTTATTTTTTCCAGACGTTTCGTTCGAAACTGCGCCGAACATTTTCAATGGAGACGGCGTCTGACGTTCCTCAACCAGCGAGAAAGATACTACGAAGCAACCACCACCGTCTCCATAATAAAATTAAAAATATAATTTCCACTAGACCACGGCTCGTTAGCCCGAAAAATCTTCATCGTATGTGTGTTCTTTTGTAACTGAAAAAAGGGGCAAACAATGTGGCGCGTACGCACGAGAGATAGGTTTCTATTTCTGCCTCATCGTAAAATAAACAAAAGCCGCGCATCATCTCTACGGATTTGCTATTTGTAGTTGATAGACGTTAGTATCTAGTAATTTTTAGGGTTCCTTACATCCGAATCACAAAGGGAACCCTTATAGAGTCACTCGCGCGTGTGTCTGTCCGTCTGTCACAGTCAATTTGCTTCGAATCTACTAAACTGATTAAGTTGAAGTTTAATACGCATGTGAATTTCTGTGACCCAAACACGGGCCCATAACGTAAATAAATTAATTTTGAACATGGGAGTTATTTTTGGGGGGCTAATAGAAAAATAAAAAAAAAATTTTTGCAAACTGTACCGTGTGACATATAAAACGAAGAGGGTTGTTGTAAGGGTCTCAAACATATTTTTTTTGTAATTTTAAAATGATAATTGACCAGTCCCCTCCCCCTCGCCCTTATCTCCGAAACTACTGAATCTAAAATTTAAAAAAAAAATACGGAAAATAGTTCTTTATTTATAGATTGCTGGAATGTTAATAAGAATCTATCTACATTTGTAGTTTAAATGTATAGGAAAACATGTTTGTTTTTAACTGCAATGTGATTGGTTCTCGGATTAGGGTTCCGCACGTCCGAATGAAAAACAGAACCCTTATAGAACCACTCGTGTGTCTGTCGGTCTATTTTTAAACATTAATAAGAATTAATATTCCACTCTCTAGAGATTCCTGACAAGTCTGACAGGAGCAACAATTTTTGCTCATTAATTTGGGTATTAATCTGTAGAGGGTTGCATATTAATTCACATTAATGTTTCAAAATAATTAAACATCAAACTCTTTGTATCTTTCACTGTTTGCGTTAAATGTTTTAATTTAATTGTAGGTGGTTCATATTTTTTTTCAGACTATATAAGACTTTCAAAGACTCGAAATACGTGTACATGCTATTGGAAGCATGTTTGGGGGGTGAAGTGTGGACCATACTCCGCGACAGGGGTTGTTTCGATGAGCCTACGACCCGTTTCATCACAGCCTGTGTTGTAGAAGCTTTCGACTATTTACACACACGCGGCATTATCTACAGAGATCTGAAGCCGGAAAATCTCCTATTGGACGCGCAGGGATACGTGAAGATCTGCGACTTTGGTTTCTCGAAACGTTTAGGATACAGCAGCAAGACGTGGACGTTTTGTGGTACGCCTGAATACGTTGCGCCGGAAACCATTTTGAATAAGGGTCACGACAGGGCTGTTGATTACTGGGCTTTGGGAATATTGATGTTCGAGTTGATGACTGGAAGGTAAGTCCATTTCAAACGTAACTTTTTGGGGTTGTGGCAAAATGGAACACTTTTACGTAATCATATTCATTTAGATGAAGTTATACGGGGTCTGTTCAAAAAGTATCGCGAATTTTCGATTATTTTGTAGCGTTATGTTGGTACTCATGTCTCTCATCTTATACCAACAAGTTCGGCTATGTTGAATGTTCAGTTAATTTGACAGCTGCTTTGCTTGCACGTGTTTTGGCTCGTCTTGGATTTTTGCCTATTCTAAAAATTGGATCAAATTTGCTCTAGAGGGTTATAACTGGTGACGAATCTTGGGTTTATCGTCATAACGTGGAAACCAAAGCTCAATCATCCCATTGGAAGCTGCGGCACGAGCCAAGACCGAAAAAAGCGCGCCAAGTTAGGTCGATTGTGGAAGTTTTCTTACAGTTTTCTTCGATTGCAGGAGCGTGGTGCATCATGAGTTCTTGCCACTGGGTAATACGGTCAATAAGGGATATTACCTTCACAATTTGCGCAAGAAGAACAAAAATTGGCTTTTGCACAATGATAACGCTCTTGGTTACACATCGTTGCTTGTGCTCAAAGTTTTGGCCAAAAACTACACACGCCGCACCCACCGTATTCCTCAGATCTGGCCCAGTGTGACATTTTCTTGTTCCCGAAACTGAAGAGGCCCATGAAATGACATCGTTACTCTACGATTCAGGAGACAGAGACGTCCTCGAAGGAGGAACTGAACAAGATCACAAAAAAATGATTTTTTGAAGTGCTTCGAAGATTAGAAAAAACGTTGGCACAAGTGTATAATATCTAGTGGGGATTACTTTGAAGAGGACAAAATAGATATTCATTAATAAATAAATAATTTTTGAAAAAAGACAAAATTTGCGATACTTTTTTAACAGACTTCGTATGCTTAATCAGCACAAATTACCTATTAGATGTAAAATGATCTTTAAATTCAACCTTTACTTAAATCCTACCTGGACAGGTATATTCGATTGGACTTTCATGGTAAAAAAATGTTGTTGTTACAGTCCACCCTTCACAGCAGCCGATCCCATGGCAACGTATAATCTAATATTGAAAGGTATCGATATGATCGATTTTACAAAGAAAAACGTCGGTAGATCTGCTCAAAGTCTGATTAAAAAATTGTGCAGAGATTCGCCGTCTGAACGACTTGGTTACCAAAGGGGTGGAATTCAAGATATTAAAAAGCACAAGTAAGTTGATGTTTAATTTAACTGATTCTATATTTACTCTTCCACTTGTGTTTTATTAAAAATAGCTTTTAAATTTCATAAAGGCGTACTGAATATAATCTTAAACTCAATTGACGATTCCACAGAACGTCCTCAGAACTTTATTACTTTCAGTTTTATTAAAAGCTATGTAGTTATATAATTCCTTATCGATTTTCTGAATTCTTACCTCTTTAATGGTAAATTACTTGCCATAAACTTGTAACCAACTCCATGGAGCATGTTCAGGGACTAGTTTAACACAATTTGTGTGTCTTTATTAAAAATTACAGTTCTATAATTTTTTCTTATCAGTTTTCTGAATTCTTAACATATTGATCGTTACATGCTTGCCAACGTCTTGTAGGTAATCCGTGGAACATCTTCAGGGCTCATTTGACTCAACATTACAAATCATCTTCAGTATTAATTAAAAATAAAAACAGTTTTTAAATTTAATTTTAGATGATCCCTGATGATGCTCCGTAAAAGAAAGAGAAACAACATTTTTGTCATAGATTGTTTCCATTTCTTTAATTGAGAAATACAATTGTTATTCAATAATTCTGCATCATTACAAATTATATAATATACTTAGGGACGATGTTTTGTTTAATGTATCCATGTGTACGTATTTATAACGTCTCACCACGATCAACCTTGAATTAATGTTAAGCGCTGGCTTAGTTGCTTAATCTTATAAAAAATGTTATGCAACGTTTTGGCTTATTTATCATTGGAAGCTTAATAAAATCATACAAGACAATGATTTTACTGTCACACTTCGTACATGTGACGGAACGAAATATCTACCTGCAAAGATTAAAATGAGAGTAGTTATTGATAGTTTCAAATCGAACTTGACTTCGAAATGTTGTTGTTAAAAGTGTAACCTCGCATTGTACGTAATTTTTAATAACAATGTAGATCATAATATGGTAAGTTATTTGGATAATATTTTTGTGAATTTTTATTAAATTATTATCAGCTGATGTAAAATATAACCAACAATAAATATTTGACCTATATTGGTCATATTCTTTATTAATTTGGCTTACGTGCCCATCACGTAGATTCAGCTTATTAAACGGATACCTTCTTAGGTCCATATCAAGCATTTACGGCGTGCTGATGAGAACTAATAAGTTTGAAATCGATGAATTACTAACTAGGAACTTACTGTTCGTTTCAAGAAGTTAGAGATATGCCCCTTCCCTTTGTTAGGATGCGCCGTAGCATAATTCCAAATTCAATCATATTTGTCTGCGGAGCTCATTTCTCCACCGATCATCGAGCGAGAACTAGACAAAAGTGTACAGTACCATTTGCAAAATTATTTAAACTGCCTCGTTAAAATTTAAGAATATGCTTTATTTAAAAGCATATTTAGTTTAAATAATAATAAGTGAATTAACTTAACGCTCTACACACCTATAAAACTTTTGCTTTGTTTTCTATTGTTAATTTATATACATTTTTGTTTTAAGAAATTGCTAAACATTTTCGTCTAGTACTGTACAGTTTTAGCCGATCTCCTAAGACCGCCCATCGAGAGCTCTGCTCGTTCAAGCTTGTTCCAACTATTTCTGTCTTGCTCACGCCTAGTGCGTATTCTTTCTAGCTTCGCGCAGATTATTTCAAGGTCATAATTCTAACAAATTGAAATGGACTGTTATGTTCTTTTATTATTATTATTATTATTTGTATTTCCTCCCTGTATTTAGAAAATGACTTACACAGTAAATCTCTATGCAGGTGGTATCAAGGATTTGACTGGGATGGTCTAAAATCACGCATGTTACCTGCTCCCCTTGTGCAACAGGTGAGAAGTGCATGTGATACTTCGAACTTCGATTCGTTCTCGAAAGACAAAGACATCCCACCAGACGATTTCTCAGATTGGGACATAGATTTTTAAATTTGATACCTACAGTGAATCTCCCTGTGTACATACAACTACATAGGTGCTTATCTATTTTTAAAACGGACTTTATATCTACAGAATAGAATAGACTAATAGACTATAGGTGTTAATGTGGACTTACAAGATAGTGGTGACAAAAATTAAAAAGATCGTGATATATATATATACGGACTAAAGGGTAAACGAAGGTAGTGTTAATCCTTCTTAAACCCTCCAAATCCTGTAGATAAAACAAGATACGAACGTAGGACATGGAAAGCTGATAATGGAACCGTAAACGAGGTAAATATTTTGGTTTTTTCTATGAAACTTTTTGTTTTGCTGAGAAAAGACGGTTATTTTTTCGTTATTTTTATACGTACAGTCCTAAAAGACTACTAAACGAACAACAATTACTATCTATCTACATAAATGTTCAAAAGTTATAATTATCTGTTTTATTTTTTTCAATTTTTTTTTNATTTTCTGATTGGACACGTGAACAATTTGTCATTTGTGATGCTAAAATCGTCCAGTCAATTAGAAGATTTTCATCTGATAAGCAATTAAAACCAGGATAGTAATCTATTTTTGTTTCCTTTTATGTGCTTCTATCACTATGTATCCTATTTATGGATTAAATTCTTTACACCAGACTATACCAAGAGTCTTTGCTTCATATTCACTTATATTAAAAGTTAACTAAGTAATACGAAAAACATTGCTGTACTCGGATCCGTTACTTAATTAATAAATAATTTTTTTTCGGATCCTGCAAAAATATTTAGATGAATCATTATCTGCGTATGTAAATTATATATAAACTGAAAATTAGAGTGTCGAGGCACGTGATTTCAACGAGATTCCACGTACCATCGTCATTTGTTTTATTTAGTTATTAATTTCCTTCTCTGTGTAAATAGTCAGGTGTTTTAACAGGTTTCTTGTCCACAAATATTGTGCTCCTTAGCAAAACTAATTGGTACTAATTTGGAAAATATACAAAGTCAGGTTATCAGTGAGTGATTTACTACAAAATTTTTCATTATCACTTCTAGTTGTCGCCGATTCGAAAGTGTGGGTGCTCGACAGAAAAGTTTTTCAACAGATCATGGTCAGGACCGGACTGCAACGTCTACAAGAAAATATTAAATTCCTCAGATCTGTGCCTTTATTACAGAACCTTAGTTGTGATGTTTTAGCAAAAATTGCCGATGTATTAGAAGTGGTAAGATTTATTTATTAGTTAATTAGTTGTTTAGTTCTTTTACCATTAGCGTAAATGCACCTGGTCATTAAAACTCTTAATGAAAAACCGAAATTTTTGTAAGAAAACAAAATAATTTTTGAAGTTTTTGGAAATTCCATCTTGAATCACGTTGAATTTTTAGCTAGTGTGTCTCTTGTTTAAAATTAGCTTCAAAAGTTTCCCTATTCTTCAGTGTATTCCGAACATGGCCAGCTTTGAAGATGCCGTAAATTAAGAAAGCCGAAACTTTCGCAGCTTAGCAAAGGTCATAACAATAGTGATAAATAACCATGAAACATACCAGAAATTTTGTCGTCTCATTTTTTATAAACAATTTTTATGTTTTCCCAGATCAATAATTTTAATAGACAAGCCGTTGGTTTTAATCAAGAATGTCCATAAATAAATACTTTACAAAATAAAACTCACTGATTAGCGGATTTACGTTACTGCACTAGTTTTATAAATTAATGCTTTTAGCGAAATTGTCCTAATTAATAATTCCAGCGCATGACAAAATGTAAAACAAATCGATGTAAACATACAATTCTCCATAATTATGTATAATTAGTAGATTCTACTATGAAAACATTACGTATTTTATGTAATAATTTCAGTTTAGTACACACAAAAATACTACAATCACATCTTGTAGTATATCAACAGAATATATATATATATATTCTGTTGATATACTACAAGATGTGATTGTAGTATTTTTGTGTGTACTAAACTGAAATTATTACATAAAATACGTAATGTTTTCATAGTAGAATCTACTAATTATACATAATTATGGAGAATTGTATGTTTACATCGATTTGTTTTACATTTTGTCATGCGCTGGAATTATTAATTAGGACAATTTCGCTAAAAGCATTAATTTATAAAACTAGTGCAGTAACGTAAATCCGCTAATCAGTGAGTTTTATTTTGTAAAGTATATGATGCAGAATTATTGAATAAC
>NW_020442464.1:4381157-4391419 GCF_000699045.2 Agrilus planipennis
AACCTATTGCTTTTGTTTTATAGTTAGTTTTCACATTCACTGTCATCATAGGAATCTCTATCACTGTCACCAACATCAACAATTAGTTCTTCTGTTTGTCGGTCTATTACTTGCTCACTGATCCCTATTTTTAAATATTTAATCTACGCCCCTGATAGGAATACTGAAGAAAGAGGGCTGCAATCTTTATACCTTAAACTGCCTACTTTTGCCACCGCGGGCTATGAATTTTGTAAATAAATTTAATTATAAAGATATTTTTTCATTTTTTTGTTTTTTTTTTGTTAATAATTTCTGTGATATTTTTCCAATGCGAACACTAGACGTTTTTCCCTTTTTTTAATTACAATTTCTCGGTTCAATTAAATAACTATTAACTATAATTAGTGAAAAATATTAAAATCAGTTTCAAAACGTATCGGAACTACAAAGGTATTACTTACTTCGTCTATTTACAAAAATGAATGCTTATTATGAATATTTTGAATTGCATTTTACTTTTGCACAAAATCATATGTATTTTAATTGCACTTTTCCTAATACGAAATTTTCATGTCATTAAAACGGTTTCCTTTTGTTTAAAGGTTGCATATATATCCATACAAAGCTTTCAGTAATTATTCATTCGAATGAATTTTCCTGTCTCAGTAACTATAGGGGTGATTGGCTTGGTTTACATTATACACAATACCCTTTTGAATATTATTTATCATAGTGCCCTTGTCAGTAGCAGACGTTTCCAGGTAACTTATTAGTGATAAATAAATGATCGGTCGTGAAATATACTATATGCTCATATATATACGTAGATAACGAAAAATTAGGATAATTTCTAATACTTATGGGTAGTTTGTCATGAAAATGTTCTTTAGAAATCTTAAAGTATACTTTCTTCAAAAATTGTGACAAAAAACCATAGGTAGGTACAATTAAAGTTACTGATATTAGATTGTAATTACTTCCTTCTTCTAAAAAACTATATTATTAATGTTCTTTTTTGTCCAAAGAGAGTTCTTGTTTTTTTGATAACTAATTCCTCAGTTTTAATGTTTTAATTTTGATAATTCAAAGAGTTATCCCAAAAATAGATCATATCGCCTATTTTCTTACACTCAAATTTTGTATTAACTAAGAACTAAATGATTATCAATTATGAGAGGCCTACACTTTAGTGCAAATACGGAGTGTAGGGCGGATGCCCTTTTTCCACTCCTTACAGGAATCGTTGGGATGGGTGGGTGGTTGTGGTGGGAAGAATGGACCAAGGCAGTCGTAGTACTTATGACAACAATGGATAAACATTCGAATGCTAGTTTTTCCAGAATGTTAGCCAAAATTTATTTGTCTATTACAAATCAAAATAAAAAAGCCTTTTTTGGTTATTGATCCTAAAGAAAACAGTTTATTCTCTTTACCGGTTAGTTTTTTCAAAAGGTCTCATAATACTTATCACCAGTGGTATTGTTACTGGAGATTTAACAATAAGGAATTATTTTTTAATTATACGGTAGGTAAATCTATATAGTTTAACAATCGCTTTATTTGCGCTTTGGTGACTATAAAAACAGTGTAATAACAGCATTTTTCACATAGCTAATATCAATCAATTTTCAAAACGCTTTATAGGAGTATAGCAGTAAGATCTGAATAAATAAATTTCAACATTATTTTAAACTTCTTCAACCAATGTGCTCGTGAAACACATCCTAACTCAATTCTTACATCCTTGAACCATATGAATTACGATTGAAAAAAATCGGAGGTTAGGCAAAATTGTAGGTCTAAATCGCATGCACTGACTTTCTGTCACTTTTTCTTTTGAAAATTAAGCTCATCATCATGATAAGGCCATCAATCCAAAGATTGACCGATGAGCATGTGCCAATTTTCCTTCTAATCCTGATTCAATCTTCGAATTTCGTTAAAACTGGAATAGTCAACATCACTAATCATTTGCATACACTAACGTAATTTAGATTTTCCTTCGCGTTTCTTTATTCTTAGGATATGTGTGTTTTAAAAAATGTTTGAAACAATATTTTATAGATTTCCTAAATAGCCTCGGAATTACACACATTTCCTAGGAATTGTATACAATTCCTATATGTCATACATTTCCGGTAGCATATGTACCCACTTTGTTTTACGTCTACACCGCTTTTCCATCCTAATAACTTATCAGGCTTCCTGGATACCTATCTAAAAATCGGCGACTTTTTTAATTATATAAATTGTTTATTTTTCTATTAAGTAAGTACTAAAATACCTAGTGCCGTGTCACACATCCATCTGAGTTACTAATGTTATTTAGAATTTTATAAAGTAGCTAGTAATTTTATCATTTTTTATTGTCATGATTAAGATAAATTTTGTATCTGACTAATCATAATACATATAGTACCTAAACACAACAAGGTATGAAACACGTACAATATATAGGTAGATAAAGATATGTGACTTGCAAAAAAGTCAAACATAAAACTATAAAACTACTCACTCTATCTACCAGTTGTCATGCTGATATCGTAGTGAGCTAGTCCTATTATAATACATAGGTATATCTGTCTACATATCTGATTGTGAGTGAACTTAACCGTATTTCTATTACATATTACATATTGCTATTACGTATAACTAAAGGTAATTTTTATATCAATTAATTATGAAGTCAAGTCCATCTTCAACTGTTTGACTTAAACAGAGTTCTAATTACAATAGGAAGAAAATCTTATATGAACGAATATAACACAAAATGCGTATTGTTCTTTTTTTACTTTTATTCGCTCATGCAAATATGTATTCTTCCGAAATTTATGGTTATAAATCAAACTAATTGTAAGTGTTCGTCATAAAATAAATTAATATTTGATTAAAACAGGTATAATTGATAGTTGAATAATTTAGTAGATAAATCTAAGACCGCCGCTTGGATCAAAATCCCCTTTGAGCAGAAGAAAATAATTTGTAAAAAAAAGATATTTCATTCGATACTCCATTTGGGCTGCTGTCAATGAGTGCGGTACCCAGAACGTGCAAACTTTTTTAACTATATAATGAGCATGTAAACTAGTGTGAATTGATGGTACACTCATCTTCAAGATTGCTAAGTATTTTTTAATGATATCTCAAGGTCTAGTCGAAGACATATTAGGAGCAGAAACAGGAGTTGAGAGGAGTAGAGGTAGACCTAGATTAGATTACTGTTCGCAAATAGTTAAGGATGTGGGTTGTTCTAGTTTTGGGGAAATGCGAAGATTATTTCAGGATAGGGAAGAATGGAGATGCGTGTCCAACCAGTCTCAGGACTGAGGACCTAATGATGATAATCTCAAAACTTTGCTGGTGCCATACGTACATATATATTTTCCAAAATTACCTATTTACCTACTTCAAAATGTCACTATTCTGTCACGAACGATTTTGTAATTTTTTTGCTTTGTCATATTTAAAAAAAAGAAACTTCAAACACTTATTCTACGTAACTTTTATTAATCAGAGTTTTCTTTTGACTAAAAAAAATACAAAATTAAGTACCATCAAAAAGAAAATAAACCAGCCGATTTTCGTAAACAGAGTTTTATAAATTTTCTCGGTTACATTTGACTATTGTGCGATCGTATTCGATCGTTAGATCATCATATTTCAAGGATTAACGTTTGATTCCAGTGGTAATGAGGCCGATTGCGAGGTGCCATCAGATGATTCAGTCAAAATTGACGGAAGGAACAAGTTGGTAGTATGGTGTCGATGTCATTATTATCCTTACGAGGTCACAGCGAGTCGGCAAAGAAAAAAGAAGAGCCGCTCCTGTAGGACAAAAATTAAACGGGAGAAACCCTTCAAATATGAACGGTGAGTCCTTGTACATTTTTTTATGCAATTTCCACAGCTGTCAAATACAGAAGTTTTCAAAGGATATTTATATACTAAAACTTGCGCTCGTTTTATCGGTATTTGATATGAGTTGATAGAGAGAAAAAGCAGATGTAGTCCTAGATTGCGATTTAGATCTTATTATTAGATATCATCATACCACAGTCAGTCTAAGTAATGCCCATTGGGAATATATAGATAATTTTTAGGTAGTAGTAACCCACAGTAATTATTTCACAAGGTAGATTATCCAGGTTAGAGGAATAGTAAACTTGAAACTAAATACAATGGTCATATTTATTAAACAAAATAGAAGCTAATGTTTCAACTAAAAATTTTTTAGCAAAAGCTCTCCAATGGTTTCGACCGGGGAGAATAAATTTTCTAGTTAAGATGTAATTATTTAAAATCTTAAGAAGTTTATGTTAAAACAAGTAAATGTTTAGGAAACTATGTTAGAATTATAGCGATAGGTGCATCACTAAAAAAATAGGTCAATTTATTCACCATGGTGCTTTGATTTTCGCAAAACGTATGTATATTGGTCAAACAGATACATTCCGTTGAAATAGAATAAAAGAACATAGAAAAGTTAAAATAAAAACACTATGTGCTAAGCAGTAGGGTCAATTTAGAAAAACAAGGTCAATAACATAAGAGAACCCCTTTTAAGTTCTTACTACCACTGACAGCGTACTTGTTCTTGCTTATCTAAAGCTAATACGCCTGTACCAAAGTACCAAATATATGCTTATCAGGGGTTTAGAAAAAATGGCCCAACAACAATCACAAAACACCGATATTTATTGCACTAAACATTCGTTTTCATTGGTGTAGGGAGACCTAGTATGATTAAAGTGCTGGTAACATTATAGGAGATTTCCATAATGTGCAGATTTTGCCGTAGATCGAAAAGGAGTATAAAACAAATCGTTGTATGGTGAAAGACATGTGGAAGAAAATAATAAAATAATCCTCTTTCAATCCAATAATTTAAAGCGAAATAAATTGATTCGATCATTGATGGATCACAAATGTTTTATATGAAAAGTAAAATTAAAATAGACATCAAATTTTCACAGGTTTTTCCGACAAAATAATCAGTAGAAGTTAATATATGCGTTGCTTAAAAGTTTTGGTGGATTCGCTGGGTCACTTAACTATCTTCATTATCGTTAACAAGAATTAAACCTATACATTTCTGTTTGTATTAGGATTTAATTTGTTTCACAATAAGAACTTCGAAGTTTTTGTGTATTTGTGTCAAATATTAGCATATTGTTGCTATTTTTACATTTGGTTCTGATTTTCTGTTAGTTCTTGTTATTTTCATTTTCATCGAGTTGCAGGTGCAATGGGGCAGTTCTTATTTTACTATCTCAGACTACCAATAATATGTTTCAAATTTCATTACATCTAACATACTTAAGTAATTCATTATTTGTTTGAGGAATGGTGATATGACTTTTAATATCTGGGTTAGTTTTAATTTACGAATATTAAAAAGGAAATAGCATCAACGTTTAGTTTTTGAGTAATTTACGACTTTATTCGAAAATATTTTTCGATGACTTCCACTTTATACACAACTTAAGTGTGAAATCCATTAGTTGGAACAATCACAAAAGCTTTCATTTTAATAAATTATTAGACAGTAAGCGCCCTAAGGAATATTATATCTACACACGAATATTTACCTTGTAGTAAACCTCGAAGGAGTTCTCTATTGGGGGTAAACACACTGATTGAATTAGTAATGTACGGGTAAGGCAATGCGTTTACCGAACATGAAGTTGCACGTCTCTCTGAAAATATTAGCCGCTTTTCTAAAAACTGTTTTAAAGAAACCGAAATCTCAAAATTGTTTGAATAAAGTGTAACACCTACCAAAACATTTACATTGAATTGATCATAAGCTAATATTCGCATTTCCCCAAAACTAGAACAACCCACATCCTTAACTATTTGCGAACAGTAATCTAATTTAGGTCTACCTCTACCCCCCCTAACTCCTGTTTCTGCCTCTAATATGTCTCTGACTAGACCTTCNCCCATAACGTAAATAAATTAATTTTGAACATGGGAGTTATTTTTGGGGGGCTAATAGAAAAATAAAAAAAAAATTTTTGCAAACTGTACCGTGTGACATATAAAACGAAGAGGGTTGTTGTAAGGGTCTCAAACATATTTTTTTTGTAATTTTAAAATGATAATTGACCAGTCCCCTCCCCCTCGCCCTTATCTCCGAAACTACTGAATCTAAAATTTAAAAAAAAAATACGGAAAATAGTTCTTTATTTATAGATTGCTGGAATGTTAATAAGAATCTATCTACATTTGTAGTTTAAATGTATAGGAAAACATGTTTGTTTTTAACTGCAATGTGATTGGTTCTCGGATTAGGGTTCCGCACGTCCGAATGAAAAACAGAACCCTTATAGAACCACTCGTGTGTCTGTCGGTCTATTTTTAAACATTAATAAGAATTAATATTCCACTCTCTAGAGATTCCTGACAAGTCTGACAGGAGCAACAATTTTTGCTCATTAATTTGGGTATTAATCTGTAGAGGGTTGCATATTAATTCACATTAATGTTTCAAAATAATTAAACATCAAACTCTTTGTATCTTTCACTGTTTGCGTTAAATGTTTTAATTTAATTGTAGGTGGTTCATATTTTTTTTCAGACTATATAAGACTTTCAAAGACTCGAAATACGTGTACATGCTATTGGAAGCATGTTTGGGGGGTGAAGTGTGGACCATACTCCGCGACAGGGGTTGTTTCGATGAGCCTACGACCCGTTTCATCACAGCCTGTGTTGTAGAAGCTTTCGACTATTTACACACACGCGGCATTATCTACAGAGATCTGAAGCCGGAAAATCTCCTATTGGACGCGCAGGGATACGTGAAGATCTGCGACTTTGGTTTCTCGAAACGTTTAGGATACAGCAGCAAGACGTGGACGTTTTGTGGTACGCCTGAATACGTTGCGCCGGAAACCATTTTGAATAAGGGTCACGACAGGGCTGTTGATTACTGGGCTTTGGGAATATTGATGTTCGAGTTGATGACTGGAAGGTAAGTCCATTTCAAACGTAACTTTTTGGGGTTGTGGCAAAATGGAACACTTTTACGTAATCATATTCATTTAGATGAAGTTATACGGGGTCTGTTCAAAAAGTATCGCGAATTTTCGATTATTTTGTAGCGTTATGTTGGTACTCATGTCTCTCATCTTATACCAACAAGTTCGGCTATGTTGAATGTTCAGTTAATTTGACAGCTGCTTTGCTTGCACGTGTTTTGGCTCGTCTTGGATTTTTGCCTATTCTAAAAATTGGATCAAATTTGCTCTAGAGGGTTATAACTGGTGACGAATCTTGGGTTTATCGTCATAACGTGGAAACCAAAGCTCAATCATCCCATTGGAAGCTGCGGCACGAGCCAAGACCGAAAAAAGCGCGCCAAGTTAGGTCGATTGTGGAAGTTTTCTTACAGTTTTCTTCGATTGCAGGAGCGTGGTGCATCATGAGTTCTTGCCACTGGGTAATACGGTCAATAAGGGATATTACCTTCACAATTTGCGCAAGAAGAACAAAAATTGGCTTTTGCACAATGATAACGCTCTTGGTTACACATCGTTGCTTGTGCTCAAAGTTTTGGCCAAAAACTACACACGCCGCACCCACCGTATTCCTCAGATCTGGCCCAGTGTGACATTTTCTTGTTCCCGAAACTGAAGAGGCCCATGAAATGACATCGTTACTCTACGATTCAGGAGACAGAGACGTCCTCGAAGGAGGAACTGAACAAGATCACAAAAAAATGATTTTTTGAAGTGCTTCGAAGATTAGAAAAAACGTTGGCACAAGTGTATAATATCTAGTGGGGATTACTTTGAAGAGGACAAAATAGATATTCATTAATAAATAAATCATTTTTGGAAAAACACAAAATTCAGTTAGATTCCATGTTTCAAGGAATTGCGTACGTACTTTGAATTTGACTTAAAAAAGTACAGTTTGTACGTAAACAAGGTTAAAGAGTTAAGTGTTAGCGGAAGATCAAAAAGTTAGAATCTTAGAGTTGGCAGTAAGTTATGTCAGTTAAATAATGTTTACAAGAGCAAGTTTCATGTAAATACAAACGTCAGCCCACCTCGTCAATTAAGCTTCAGTAGTATATAAGGACTGTTAAGGTGGAATTTGTTCCAGAACTACAATAAAAACTTTTCTCAATGGCACTAGTCGTTAAAAGTTTCCTCCTCAGTTTAATTAAATCCAATATGACTGCATTTTTCGCTCAGCATGACCCTCTTTCTTTCCCATCGCGGAGGAACGTGGACAAGCGTAGATAGGACGCAAGGCCGAAGATATTTAGTTACTTCGTTAACTGTTCAACTACCACGTAGTAAAGCCAAGATGCCATTAAAACTTCCCTTTCCACCGTTTTTCAACGAAACGTTCGCACCTCGATCAATTTTTCTTCTTTATATTTACAGAAGTGAAAACTTTTTCAAATAAATTTTCGGTCTAACTCCGGGAACGTTTAAAATGCGATCAGGTAGAATCAGAAAACTGCTCTTTATACAACGGAAAAAGTTGGTATTGAAAGAAATTTAAATCACAAAGCTTTTGAAGAACTCTCCGCATTATCAAAACAATGAACTGTTTGTACATATATTGAAACGACAAAAGCCTACTGCTAACTTTTACCGAAAGTTTTTGTTAAACCGGTTTGTTTGTATCTTCCAAAAAATCTAGGAAATAGACATAAAGTTTTCTTTTAAGTATCAAATCTTTCTTTGAAGGTTAATCTTCAAAACAAACGGAACAACAAGAAGAAACAGTTGATTCAACAAAACTTCCGCTGTTTTAATATTTAAACTAATTAATGGAAATGATCTATGTTTGCCTTAAATTGAGAGAAATAGTTATTGACAATACTTGTCCACTTCAGTCAATAATTGTGAATAACTAAAGAAAAACAAGTCTTCCTTCTTTGCGTCAAAGGAATTCTCTTTTGTTTAAACATCCTTTTTCGCCAGAAGAGTCTCCGGGGAAATATAAGGAAATTTCGGTAAAAAAAGTAGTAATTTTTGCTGGTTAGCTCTCTGCCGCGGTAACATGAGATAAGGAAGTTCGTTCCAATAGGGAATTTTTATGTAGGTAATGAAAACTGAACTTTTTCACGTATATATATACGCACTTACATTTCAACAAAATCCATTGGGATTTTTTGTGATTATCTGACGATTAAGGAACTGTGAAGAACCTTGGATAATCAGAACAGCACACATAATGTACTAGCTATATTCGTCATTACAAAAAGGGTTATTACTTTAGATCACAAAATGGATAGGTCACACCAAGGTAAACTTCAAATGTTTTCGTACCTATACATATTTGAGATAAAGGTACTGAAATATTTGGTCATAACGAGGATCCTCAGCTTATAGGTTCTTTATTCTCCGGAATAAATTTCACATTTAATTAAGGCGAAAAGAGAAAAGGTCCCAAAATTAGCTGTTTATTTTACAAATGACACCTCATTGCCCGAAAGCTGATGAAGTTGAAATTAATAATTTTTGCATAATTTCCTTTATTGCTTGACGAAGAGGGACCATTAGGAGTGAAAACAAGTCGGTCAACGCAGAGGGCAAACTAACAATAAAGAGCAGCTATGAATATTTAATGAAAAAAGGGAACAATTACGGAAGGACGAAAGAGAATAAAGAGGTAAAAATGAGGCTTTAGTGAAATAGGACAAGGATTGCAACTTGGTCCAATTCATTTAGAGTCCCAATGGGTTTTACCCTTTAAACTTTTCAAATACGAAACTCTCGGAAGCAGAGCTTTTCGGGTGAAATCTGTATAATATACTTTTTATTGTTTCACGATGAAGGAGGATTTATGATGCCAGAGTTTCCTAACATATTATTAAAATGTAGAAGTTGGAGAGAGTAATATTTCTTACTACCTGGTAATAATAACTTTAATTTTTTCTCAAAAATAAAACATCTTTTTGTAATTTAAGGATGTTTTTTGGGAGGTATGTTAAAGTGCTATGAGACAAATAAAAATTTGGAAGAACGTTCCTCTTTCAGTTCTACAACTCCTGTAAAAATTACAAATCGATCCACTAAACCGTTAAAAAGTTATTGAAATTTTAAAAAATTGTAATTTTATACGTCAAAAAGCTACCAGAAATTTCAAACTTTTATAATAAATAACTTGAACTCTGGAAAATCACTTTAGCGTAAGGTTATTCAAATTCACTAAATGGTTATCGAGGAAAAAATGAAAAATTAGCTGAAAATCTCGTTTTTACTTGATAATATAATGATAATATTTATAATTGTCTGAAATAAATGCAATTTTAA
>NW_020442464.1:4393832-4425526 GCF_000699045.2 Agrilus planipennis
CATCAGTCCTAAGACTGGTTCGACACGCACCTCCACTCCTTCCTATCCTGAGCTAATATTCGCATTTCCCCAAAACTAGAACAACCCACATCCTTAACTATTTGCGAACAGTAATCTAATTTAGGTCTACCTCTACCCCCCCTAACTCCTGTTTCTGCCTCTAATATGTCTCTGACTAGACCTTCATGCCTGAGAAGGTGTCCTACCAACCTATCTCGCCTATTTTTTATTGATTTCAATAGAGTCCTCTGTTCTCCTATTCTTTCTAATCTTCATTTCTAACCATCTATCCACGGTACAGTCATCATTCACCAGTAATACCGCATTTCGAACGCATGTAACTTTTTCTTTTCTACAGCGCCCACCGTCCATGTTTCGCACCCATACTTCTTTTTATTGAAGGCGACTGGACCCTGCGCTATCCTCTGCTTTATATCCCTACTACTCCTTCCGTCCTGACTTATCTGACTTTCTAGATACCTAAAATCAGCCATTTCTTCTAATCTTTCGTCACCTATTTTTATATTCTCTCTTTCCCTACATTTCCTTCCCTTGCATTCCAGTATTTTTGTTTTACTTTTATTTATTTTCATACAGTACTGTTTTGTCAGTACCGCTTTCGTTTTATTTAAAGCTATCTCTAGGTCCTCCTTGCTAGATGCTAATACTGCTACAGGTCTGACGAAGGAAGCTGGCGAGCGGTCGCGCAAGTACTTGCCCATTTATGACCTATTTGGGTAAGTCACTTGGAACCGATACACAAATAGGCTTTCAGTAGGCGTAAATTATAGTATTAATACAGATAGGACTGTAGCGTACCAGAAAATAATGTAGAAACATAACTTACCAAAAAGAAAAAATAAACCTATTGCTTTTGTTTTGTAATTAGTTTTAACATTCACTGTCATCATAGGAATCTCTATCACTGTCACCAACATCAACAATTAGTTCTTCTGTTTGTCGGTCTATTACTTGCTCACTGATCCCTATTTTTAAATATTTAATCTACGCCCCTGATAGGAATACTGAAGAATGAGGGCTGCAATCTTTATACCTTAAACTGCCTACTTTTGCCACCGCGCATCCACGCCATTTTAAAATTTCCGCCAGCTTCCAGCGTCAGACCTGTATATCATCGGCAAATCTAAGCATACTAATCTTTTGTCCCTATATATCAATCCCTACAGTTGTACTGTCTTTAATGAAGTTGATCGCGTCTTCGATGTATAGATTAAAAAGTAGCGGTGACACTCTGCATCCCTGTCTGACTCCCTTCTAATATTTACTTCTCTGCGTTGCATTTATTGCACTTTTATTACTTTATTATAAATAAATAAGAGGTGCGGCTGAAGGTATTTCTAAGAATACCATATCGTATTTTTCAAAAGGTGGTGGTCCATTAATAATTGCATAGAACATACCTAATATCCTTATTTTCGGTTCATAAGCCAATAGTGTACAATAAACAACAAAATGCATACAGGGTGGTTCGTTTTCGAACATTTCTTTAATATCATTCTATTTCTTGGAATATATAGCTTCAATGACCTTACCTATTGTGAACTTATCAAAAGATCAAGGTACTCTTATTACTTATGCAAGTTAAAATCAGAAAAAGATTGCAAATAATTTTATTGTCTGCAGTTATAACAACTTCCGTCAGTTATTAACTTTATGATGAAAACATTAATAGCAAAGCATTACCTTTTTCAAAGTTTCTCGAATAAAAATGTCTCTGTTCTTTGGACGTTAAGTATATTTCTTATTGGACTATAAATGCCACAAAAAAGTGTAGTAAGCGGTAAAGTCATCAGAAGTAAAAACGTTGACATTTTCAAAGAGCGACTAAAAACAGGCGAAAAACTGACCGGAGTAAAAACTCGATTACTCAATGCAAAAAACCCTAATTTAACGTTTGATCATTAATCCTGGCACTTGCTTCAACTGCTGACTAATCGTCAAGGAAACGTTTAACAATCGTTTACAGTCGGCGGTAAGAAATAAAAGCAAAAAAAAAAGATGAAGTCGATTTTCACATAATCCCAAGCGAGAAATGAAAATTCCTAAATTTAGAAAATCCTTACGGTTCTAATCTATCGAAAGCGAAGCAGCATGCGCGGACTGTTGTATCACGTCATGTACGTCATGAGCGACGCCGCGACGGACGCGCCGCGTCGGCGGAGTTGGTAGCGTCGGTCGCGTCGGTCGTAGGCCCGTTCAATCCACCGTTAGTTGGTAGAGGACGTCGGTTCTCGGGGATTTCATTGTCATAGAACGTTCTCCTTTATTTTTTGTAACAGGTGGTGGTTGTGGTGACAAGTGAAAAACCAATATTTACTTAAGATACAAAAAAAAATGAAACGATTTTGACAATTGACTTACGTACGTCGTAGTTAGTGTATAAAAAGTGACTCATAAAGGTGACGTTTTTTTTTTAAATTAGACGCCACGAAAAAACTGATTACTAAGGTCTATATACATGACTTGCTTTTTATATTAAGGTAGATTTATACATGCGTACATAGTATTAGTAAGAAACATCACTAAGGAAAAGTATTTCAGTAAAATCTACTCAAAAGCACTTATCTGTTATACACACACACACACACTGTCCACAAACGTTAAAATTCAAAGCAAACGTTTATCTTTCACGTATGTGCTTGTCTATGTAGTGTTTAATTAAATTAGGATCGATCTTTCTAAATTTTTTCATTTGTAATTATAAGGTATCTATCTATCATAGCGTGTTTGTAAAATCAATAAAAAAGTCTTCTTTCATATATCTGTGTATACAAGTATGCATACGTAGGTATTATGTATAACATCATAGATAAAAATAGTTATTTGGTCAACAGGTTGTTGTTAAATTCATAAAATAAAATCAGTTTCCTCACTTTTAAGTCCATTTAAACACCTACTGTCTGGTTTTTGCCATTTATTCTAAAATTATTTCTTTAAACGTTGCAGTTTATAGGACTTTCTTACTACCCGACGTAACCTGCAACATTCCTAAGTGAATAGTATTTACAATAAACAACATTTAAATTGTAGTTAGGTACAGCGATTTACAATATTTGTTCTCTTGCATAAAATTTCTCCTTCCATTTAAACCCTTGAAAACGTGCTGCTGTAGATTTTGAGGCGATAAATTTTTATACATTGTCCACACAGTTTAAAATCAGCTATCCTTTAAGACAAGCTGCAGCAGATTCTGTGGCGATAATTTTTCGTACGTCGTCCACACAGTTTAGAAGTGACTATTCTTCAAGTCGTTCTGCGGCAGACTCTGATGCGACAAATTTTCGTACTTCGTCTACAGTTCAGAAGCTACCATCCTTCAGATCATGCTTTAGCAAACTCTGATAAGGTGATGAATTTTCGTACGCCACCCACACAGTTTAGAAGCGCCACTTCTTCAGCAGGTGATGCCGCAGATTCTGATGCGATAACTTTTCGTACGCCACCCACGCAGTTGAGAAGTGGCTATCCATTAGGTAGTGATGCAGCACATTCTAAAGCGACAAATTTTCGTACACCACCCACACAGTTTAGAAGCGCCACTTCTTCAGCAGGTGATGCCGCAGATTCTGATGCGATAACTTTTCGTACGCCACCCACGCAGTTGAGAAGTGGCTATCCATTAGGTAGTGATGCAGCACATTCTAAAGTGACAAATTTTTGTACACCACCCACACAGTTTAGAAGCGCCACTTCTTCAGCAGGTGCTGCCGCAGATTCTGATGCGATAACTTTTCGTACGCCACCCACACAGTTTAGAAGTGGCTATCCTTCAAGTCGTGTTGCACAGACTGTGAGACGACAAATTTTCGTACATCGTCTACACTTCAAAAGCTGCTATCCTTCAGACCATGCTGCAGCAAACTCTGATGAGGCAATGAATTTTCGTACGCTACCCACATAGTTTAGAAGTGGTTATACTTTAAGCAGTAATACAGTAGATTCTAAGACGACAAATTTTCATACATCGCCCACACAGTTTAGAAGCGCCACTTCTTCAGCAGGTGCTGCCGCAGATTCTGATGCGATAACTTTCTGTACGCCGCCCACATAGTTTAGAAGCGGCTATCCTTAAAATCGTGTTGCAGCAGACTCTGAGACGACAAATGTTCGTACTTCGCCTACAGTTCAAAAGCTACCATCCTTTAGATCATGCTTTAGCAAACTCTGATGAGGCGATGAATTTTCGTACGCCACCCACACAGTTTAGAAGTGGCTATCCTTTAGGTATTGATACAGCACATTCTAAAGCGACTAATTTTCGTACACCACCCACACAGTTTAGAAGCGCCACTTCTTCAGCAGGTGCTACAGCAGATGAGGCGATAACTATTCGTACATCGCCCACACAGTTTAGAAGCGGCTATCCTTCAAGTCGCGAGCAGACTCTGAGACGACAAATTATCGTACATCGCCTACAGTTCAGAAGCTACCATCCTTCAGACCATGCTGCAGCAAACTGATGAGGCGATTAATTTTCGTACGCCACCCACATAGTTTAGAAGTGGCTATCCTTTAGGTGGGGATGCAGCACATTCTAAAGTGACAAATTTTTGTACACCACCCACACAATTTAGAAGCGCCACTTCTTCAGCAGATGCTACAGCAGATTTTGAGGCGATAACTTTTCGTATGTCGCCCACACAGTTTAGAAGCGGCTATTTCAAGTCGAGTTGCAGCAGACTGTGAGGCGACAAATTTTCGTACAACGCCTGCAGTTCAAAAGCTACCATCCTTCAGACCATGCTATAGCAAACTCTGATGAGGCGATGAATTTTCGTACGCTACCCACATAGTTTAGAAGTGGTTATACACTGAGGCGACAAATTTTCATACATCGCCCACATAGTTTAAAAGCGCTTCTTTTTAAAGACGTACTGCTACAAATTTTGAGGCTATAAATTTTTGTACGTTGCCTAGATAGTTTAGAAGCGCCTCTCCTTCCTGACGTGCTGTTGCAGATTCTGGAACGATTAATTTTTCTATTATCGCCCACACAGTTTAGAAGTGACTGTCCTTCAAACCGTGTTCTAACAAACTCAGATGAGGCGATAAATATTTTGTGCGTCGGCCACACAGTTTAGATTCAGTTATCATCCAAGACATGCTGCAGCAGATTTAAAATGGCTTGTGGGGTGGCGCAAGTAACATGAGGTCGAGCGTTATCATAATACAGCATAATAATTCTTCGACTTCCTTATCCAATAAATGACTTTCTACATCAAGTTCCTTGTTCAATTTCTGTACTTGTCGGTTGTAGCGTTCTGTTGAACTGTTTCTAAAAGCTCATAACAGATCACACCAGATGCAGAGGAGAGGGGAAGTTTATATCGATTGCTGTCTAGGATAACCATGATTTTTTATGTTTCTAAATATTTGTACAACCTCCAATCACAATTTTCTGGAAAAAGTTTTTCTTTTAGTGTCTTGGTAGCCTAATTCACTTTAGTAACTTTTTCTTTTGATTGAAATTATGTAAGTTTGTGATATTTATTACAAAATGCAATGCCAATTATGATTTTGAACAATAGGCCAAAGAAATTGTTAGCTTATCTTTCAACTTCACCTTTGATCTTCACTATGGAATAATTTTCGAAAATACATGTTTTTGAATAATCTCTCAATTATGTTCATCGTCGTCATATGTGACGATTAAACCGAAGACTTTAGGAACACACCTCAACTCCTTCATATCGTGAGCTAATCTTGGCATTTCCCGAAAACTAGAACATCCCACATCCTTAACGATTTACGAATACTAATCTAAGCTAGAACATTATCTGCCCCTCTTCATATATCTGTCTTCTACGATGT
Source organism: Agrilus planipennis (assembly GCF_000699045.2). NCBI lineage: Eukaryota > Metazoa > Arthropoda > Insecta > Coleoptera > Buprestidae > Agrilus > Agrilus planipennis. Next base: position 4,399,665 of record NW_020442464.1, read on the forward strand.
CCTCTGTTCTCCTAATACTCTTTCGAATACCTCTTCATTTCTAACCCTTCATAATTTAACCAATCGGATTGCGAACATAAAAGTGACATCTTTTTGTCGTTTGTTGTATTATTATCTTTAACAGTACAAATTTTTTGATTCTCCTTTTGCACAATCTTCTTAACGATTACAGATTCCTTTACAAGTCAATAATTTTTAAAAGAAAATTCTTTTCGGAGTTTCACAATTAGATGCTAGGTATCGCCAAATTAGATTATATAGAGGACGTTATCCTGCTAGGAAAATCAATGATTTGGCTAAATGTCTGTGACCTCTGGGGTTCAGTAACTTACCCCTTAACGACTTCTTGAAAATCCATTTGCAACTTTTGACTGAATGCGGACATCAGGGTGAACGAACCCTTGAAACTTTATTCATTGAAAGTATTTTTCTGCTATAGATACAAGAACGGAAAAACGTTTCTTTTATATAACTATTGTCATTTTTAATAATAAAAATTTTTCTTCTTATAAATGGAAGACGTAATTTTATTTTTTTTAACAAAAATTGTTAAATTAGGATCAACTTTTGGAACCAATAGAATATTTACAGTTTACAGGGGTAAATTTAACTTAAATGCAATAACTTATAACAATTTCAGACAGTTGTATGGGGTGTTTGAAGAGATATAGCATCAGGAGAAAACGAGAGCGTATTGAATGAAATCGATGACTTTCTAAAACAATGCTATGTATGAAAGTGACTATTAATAGTTTATAGGAGTTTTTTTAACAAACTTTTGAAGTTTAGCGCGTTGAGAGTAAAATTTTAGCAGGCAAGGGAAGTTTAAGAATTATTTTCAGTTCAGATATTATATATTGGCAAACTGTAGTAGAGAATATTTATTACTGAACTTCGATTTATAATCCAGATAAGATAAGATGGTTTAGTTAACGAATATCGGAAAATTTCCTTCATAATTTTCATTGAATTTACGTTTCTACATGTAAATAATTCTTCTAAGAACAAATTTTTCGATTTACCGACACAATAATTGTCTTAAATTCTGAAATTTTCTGTCATACATGCGAGCTTGTTATAGGACATAAAAACTAGAAAACTTAAAATTCTTAACGGAATATCGAACGAAAAATCAATTAATGTTATAATTTTCGATAGCCGAACTCTATCTAGTTGAAACGGTTATACATCTAAGAGAACTTCTTTAATATTATTTGTTAAAGTAAGATGTCTTTATGCGCCTTTACGAGGGGCCCTTGAATCTGCTTCATCCTCGGGAAATGATTGCACTAAATACAGCTAAGATATACCACAATCAGAATAAAAATCAGTCGAGTTTAAACTGCTATTGATTTCTATTTCAGATACAAAATCTTTTGATAGATATAAAAAAAAAGACTCTATAACGTTAAATAAAAATAAACTTATACAGAGAATAGCTGGTTTACGATAAGATAAACATAGAGTTATTAAGTTTATTGCATATCATTTTTTAATTGTTATAGATTTACTTGTTGTTGTTAGATTTTATCGACTAAATGTGTTTTATACAATCTAAAATTGATATAGTAAAACTTTCGATTAGTTAAAAGTGCAATTTCATTTATGGATACGTATATTAATCTACAAAATTTTGTTGAACTGTATTGTTTTCTCTATTGTTTCCATTATTCGGAAATTAAACAACGTAATGCCAACAAATGAGTTATACGCAGCGAGAATGTCTTTCATTATTGAAATCTGCCGTGAAAAACAAGGGCAGAACCAAATTCACTCTCGCTGATGACAATTTACTTGAACGAGGAAAAAGATTGCGGTCAAATTACTCCCACAGGCAAGTTAATTTCACTCCTTTCGCCTATTAGTTCCCGAAAAGGGACAAAAATTTAGCGGCTTTTCGATAAAATTATATTTTTAGAAACTCAACCGATCATCACGAACACATTGCTAGGGATACAGAAAAGGATACAGGGTACCTTTTATCCAGAAAAAAATGCTATTTCTAAGGGATAGAAAAATTTGTTTCATGTGGTCGTCGATAGTCTTTAACAAGTATTGAAGACGTCAACGCGAGCGCAGCCACGGGTAAAACCTACTAGTAAATTTTATGCATACATTGCTAGGGGTAGAGAAAGGGACCTAGGGTATTTTTTGTACAGAATAAAAATACTGTGCCCCAAGGATATAAAAATTGGTTTTATGTGGTCGTCGATAATCTTTGACACGTACTTGAGACAGCGCCAGCGAAGCCACAAGTAAAGCCTATCATGAAATTTTGTACACACATTATCAAGGGTCTTAGGACTGACGACCTCGTGATGATGATTATCAAGGGTACAGAAAAGGACGTAGGGTATATTTTATCCAAAAAAAAGATATTGTTACCTAGGCGTAGAAAAATTAGTTTTATGTTGTTGTCAATGATCTTTGACATGTATTTAAGACACGGGTAAAACCTATCATGAAATTTTGTACACATACTTTTAGGAGTAGAGAAAGGAACATAGGGTCATTTTCATCCAGAGTAAAAAACATGACCCTAGGCATAGAAACAGTTTTATGTTGTTGTCGATGATTTTTGACACGTATTTAAGACATCGACGCGAATGAAGAAACGGGTAAAACCTACCATGAAATTTTGAGCATACATTACCAAGAGTACAGAAAAGGGCATAGGGTACCTTTTATTCAGAATAAAGATATTGTTCCCTAGGCATAGAAAAATTAGTTTACCATGAAATTTTGTGCACATATTTTTAGGGGTAGAGAAAAGAACATAGGGTGACTTTCATCCAGAATAAAAAAAAATGACCCTAGGCATAGAAAACGTTTTATGTCGTTGTCGATTGTTTTTGACACGTATTTACGACATCAACGCTAGCAAAGCCGCGGGTAAACCCGTAGGAAAATTTTCCATTAAACTTCAATGGGAATCAATGGAAAATTTGTAAATTCCATTCAAAACCATTTGACATAAATGGAAAAATAATTGTTTCTATTTACAATAATTCCATTAATATTTACATAGGAAAAATTTCCATTGATTTACAATGGGAACCAATGCAAAATTTATGAATTCTATTTAAAACCATTCAATTTGAATGGAAAAACAATTGGGCACCTAAAAATGGAGAACATATGGTTTGAGATGATTAAAAATGGAGAAATGCGTGCTGAAGTTAATGTGATTGTGAAAGCAATTTGTAAAAATAATAAACAAGACGTTATTTGGAATAATATTGTCATGTAATTCATATTTTCGTCGAAAAACCTCGTATTTCATCTTCATTAAAAAGAATGTCATTTAAGGGTAAAAACTAAAGAATTGACACTAGGATTTCCGTAAGGTTTAGGAATGGAAGTTCCAATGGAACGCAATGGAAATCTCATTGCATTCAGCAATGGAAATCCCGTTGAGTTCGGGAATGGGATTTCCACTAGAATTCTAGTGGAAATTTCATTCATCCCATTGGCAATTCTCCATTTATTACCATTAATTATTACCAGTGGTAATTAAATGGCATTTTTTTAACGGAAATAGACTGGAAATTTTTCCTACGGGAAAGCCTATCATCTATATGTAGGTACTAAAATCAATCAATAACATTTTCTATCTACTTTTAAGAGCTGAATACAGAAATAGCCTACATATAATGTCTTTCTGTTGATCTTAAGTACCATTATGGACTTACTGATTGATTTAGAGTCTAATGTGTTTTCTGTGACATGCATTTATACTTACGACTATTCTAATAATACCTGTATACGGTTCAACGTACTTCAACCAGGTGAAGTATCAAATGCAACCGGCGATGAGCTACTAATCTATTGCATAATGCATATAATTGATTTTGAACGTATTTGTTACTGTGACATTTGCCATGTCGACGTGTAATTGTCTAAAATGGGGGCCTGTTGTGTATACATACATTAAAAATGTGATACGTAAATGAATTCGGTTTTGTTATCGTTGTTAGCCTGGTTAGTACAAGTCACAAAAGTCCAGGTTACTTTCATTTATTGGGATCCGTCAAATGGGAGGAGCCTAAAAACATGGCGCCGATTAGGGAAAATTTATCGTAATTCCTATAGTGTACCGTGCAATTTCCAAGTTTTTAAATTACGATAAAATGATAAGTATTGACACAATATGTGATTGGGCTGACACAAAGCCTCGGAAAGGAAATTTCGTTGAAGGTGAGCGTGTTTTTAATGCCAATCACATTATAAAATTCGGAAATAACAAATCCGGAAGCTAGCCTTCAAATTCCGTCAAGCTTACTGCCTACTTCGGAATTAAAAAGTGATTCACGTTATGTAATTGGTGAGGTGATTCTGGGTGATTTAAGCAATATCATATCAATGACTTGCACGTGCAAAGCCGATTTAAGAGAACGTTGCAAACACATTAATGCAACTTTGTTGTATTGCAGCAGGTAGGTTCTTAACCTCAAAATACTTATATCGTATCATTAGAATTGTGTTAAATCAATTATTATTCTAATTTTAAATATTAAATACTTGCTGAAATATAATCATGTGCATTAAAATGACGTGAACAAATTTTTATTCCGGAATTCAGTTCTTTGATACCTACTGTTTTCATCCAAGCTTCTATTAGTTTACTTTTTTCTCTAATTTTCCGAATATATTTTTTACATATATAAAGCGGTTAGTTTTTATTGAAAAGTAGTTAATGTAGTGAAGATCTATGTCTGAAGTGCTATTACAGCTTTTCACTGAACATATTAACTTTTTAAGGTTTAACTTTAGAAGAAAACTTCGTCGACTCCATCATCAAAAAAATTTTTACTTTTTTAACGTGTTTTATTATTTTAATAAACAATTTTACAATTTGCATGCACAGTTCCTATGTAAATTTTTCCCTCATTCGAGTTATAAATTTTGCCACCAGATGGTGTATGCCCATTTGACGGATCCCAATAGTACTAACAAGAACAAAGGACGAATATCAATTATTAGAAACCACTTCTAAGTACAAGACAATCACATTTATTCAATAACGCTGTTATACAACCTAAATAATAAAAGAATAAGAAGAAAAACATACACCGAAAGAATTTCCGCTTTTTATCCGACGAAAACAAGTAGTAGAAAACGGAACACTAAGGTGCCGTCCGTTTCCTAATCGATATGCGATGTTTGCACTGCATGACTTTCCCAAGCCAAACTTTATTGTTCAAATCAGGTCAATAACCTAAATTATACGGGCCGCCCGTGTGGCTGGAGAGCATTCGGACTACGAGAAGAATTTCCTTACAGATCTGTGGTACGGCTTGCCATCTGCAATGGAAACATCAGATATGTCGGTTAGGAAACGAATAATACCTTTTTATGATGTTTTCTGTACAATAATTGCAATTAATCGTCTTGTCGGATAGAAAACGGAAATAGGCTACCGAAGAAGTGCAAGTTCATTTCTATAACCAACGGTCTAGTCCTAAGAAACTATATCAACCTTAAGACAAGCGCTACTATACTTCGTTTACTTTCTGTAGCGATGTGACCTTCAGTTTGAGCGGCGCGAAGTAGAAAGGAACAGCACCAGGCAAGAAAAGGAAGGAGACAACTCTAGGCCAAACTCTTAACCGGTGAGGAACGTAAAATCCGTACAGTACTGCACGGAAAAATTGACCATTTTATCCACTACGATTGCATTGCTCAAATGTGCTGTTATTGGTACCAATTACTACTGAAAATATCAACGAGATGTTTATTTATATTTGAAGACATATTAAAGGCTTTAACGCTTGTTTTCGATTAGCACTACTATTTATGATTGAACAAAACTTTTGGCAGGTACTGTATGAAAAAATATGTTTAATGAACAAGAGTCGAATGTATAATGAGCTTTTTTCTCCCTACTTACGATTTTGCCAGCGCGCATCCAAGACATTGGAAGAGGCACTTCGCTAGAGAAAGTAAATGAAGTATACAAATAATTTTTCCTCGACTTCCTAAGTAACAATAACCAGCTCTTTTTGACGTTTGAATCCTAATCATTTCTTACGCCTGCTCAGTGATGTTCTGATACAAGGGATCTGAAAACGTATTGTGTGATAGAGAACGAAACGTCTGCAACATTGGTATATTAAATAGCTCCAAAATCAAATTACTGATATTGTAATTGCATCAGCTGCTTTTGACTGTAATTTGATCGCTTTAGACAGAACGAGCAATCAGTCCACATGTGCATAGATTAATTTGTACACAAATATAATATTTCAACCACTAATTCGTAACAACAGAAACATAAACGATTGTGTGCCTGTGGGGTGCAGAAAAGGTGCGATGCCTTATATATTATGCGATATATATATGTATTTAGTCCTAATGCGTCTGATGGAGAACTGAACTCAACTCCAGACGGCGCCAAAAGCTATTTAGAGTATCGCGCAGAGACGTAAAATTAATTGGGTAGATTACACCGAATCAATTGAACTTTTCCTTGAAAATAATATATTGCCGTTGCCCAAGTAAAAATTGTACGCAAAGTACTGTTGTTGTGTTATAATGTGCTAATTGTAAATAAAGAACAACAAAAAGTCTCTGTACTCCGCGATATAATTTTCCATTATTTTATTTTAAACAAATCTGTGACGTGATTACGTGAGTGTTTTTTTATCCATTGGCAAAATCGAGCGAATGAACTTAGTCTCAGTTGAAGCGCAATATTAAATGAAGTTGATCTTTAAATTTCTCCCTATATGCAATCGCTAAAATATCTAAATTAAATTTGGGGCTCTACACTATCTATATTATAAATAATTTAAAAGGTATATGTATATTCAAAGGGTGAGATAGAAATACCCACTGATAATATCATTCACTTCTTATAATCACCTTCAGCCCATTACAAAAAAAAGACACTGATGCCAAATAGTTTGTTTACCGTGAAAGATCAGAGCCAAAATAGGGTCGCAAATAATTTTATTGATGTAAAATCAACATCAATCATTTTATATCAAAATATTTACAACCCCATTTTGTTTCCGATCTTTTACACATTGTAATAAGAGAAAGAAATTGAATCTATAGTTTCTTTAGCTTTGGGTTCATCTAATAAGTGGTTTTTCGAATCGTTTTCTAAAAATTTTGGATTATCGGCATTTATTAGCACACCACAATATCTTGTAGTTTCCAGTTTTACACAGTTGGCGTATATCAATTCGATATTGTTTTGCGGGCTGTTTTGTCGTAATTTATAGAATTTCGTAGTTTCTTGCTAAAGGTACGATAAGTGATGATTTGGCAGGTTCTGATATCAATTTGAAACTTTAAAATTCCATGGACATGGACATTGAACCCAAAAAAAAAATTTCGATCCAATATTTTAGATTATTCCTTTCCAAGGGATTTATAATTTTCTGGGCTCTCTTCAGTTAAATAATTAGAAGGCATTCATGGAATATCTCTTTTCCCCTTTTTTAAGCTTCTAATATCTTCAATGGCTAATGTGAGCAATTTTCATTCATCATTGTATATACTGTTTGATCGGTTTAAAGGCAAAAATGCATTTTGCATTTTACGAATAGAAAATACGTTTTGAAAAGTTTTTTAAATAAAATACAAAATGCTTTTCTCGAAAAAGTATTGAAATGCAAGACAAAAATTAGTAGTTTGCATTTTGTATTTGCATTTTAAATGCAAATATTTCAAATAAATCACATCTCTGGTTGAAGTTCAATGAAATAAGTCATCACAAGATCGTCAGTCCTCAGACTGGTTGGACACGTACCTCCACTCTTTCCTATCCTGTGATAATTTTCCCATTTTCCTTACAACTGAATCATCCCACATCCTTAACTATTTGTGAACAGCAACCTAATGTGGGCGTACCTCTACTCCTCTTAACTCCTGCTTCTGTTTCTAATTTTTGAGTAATTTACTCGAAATTAATGAACAACTACGATCTTAATATTGAACTGGTGTTGTCCTGATTCGGGTCTACATGCCGTCGTCGATTGAATCTACATCCAGTATCAAGATGGAAGGACTTAAGAAAAAGCTGACAACACGTGCTAGCGAAACGTTAGAAAACGGCGACGGTCCTTAGACCTGGATCAGGACTGCACCAGATTACTATGCCTTTGCGAATTTCATCTTAATATTTTTGTGTTTAAGTGTTCGAAGTTCTGTACTTCTCTACTAAACAATCACCTATTTATACCAGTTTAGTACGAAAATTCGTAAATTGCTCGTTAAGTAAAACTAATTAAACGAAAGAAAACGTTTCGGTGGATAATAAACACTGAAATGAGTGATAAAATGGTAATTTAGTGTCGATGGTAAAGTAATTGCTGCTAACAGTGCAAACGTTGCAATTTTACAACTGAACACCGGTGCTGTGCTGGGATTAAAACGGACACAATTTCCACAGTGATTCCGGTGCAGTATCGTATTGGTCATCGTGGCTACGCCGATAATTGGCTCGACTGTGCCATGAAACTTCAGTTAATCGTCATAGAAACTGGAGAACGCTGGAGAAGAGCCTTAATTAGGTGAGTTCTTTATAAGCCGTGTGTTGTGCAATAATTTAATGCAAACTATTACTGCTTATTTACCATCAATGAAAAAATTATCCATATTTCGAAATACACGTCTAAATAATCACCATAAGGTCGTCAATCTTAATACAGGTTGGACACGCACCTTTACTCTTTTCTGTCCTGAGCTAATCTTCGCATTTTTCTAGAAACTAGAACAACCCACATCCTTAACTATTTTCGAACAGTAATCTAATGCAGGTCTACCTCTACCCCTCCTAACTCCCGTTTCTACCTCTAATATATCTCTGAATAGATCTCGCGTAGGAAAAATTTCCATTGAACTTCAATGGGAATCAATGAAAAATTTGTATTAATAGAAAAATCATTGTTTCCATTTACAATAATTCCATTAATATTAACATAGGAAAAATTTCCATTGATTTTCAATGGAAATCAATGAAAAATTTGTATTAATAGAAAAATCATTGTTTCCATTTACAATAATTCCATTAATATTAACATGGGAAAAATTTCCATTGATTTTCAATGGGAACCAATGCAAAATTTATAAATTCTATTTAAAACCATTCAATATAAATGGAGAAATAATTGGGTACCTAAAAATGGAGAAGATCTGGTTTGAGATCATTAAAACTTATTAAAAAAATGGAAAAAAAGCAAGTTGTTAAAAGTAATAAACAATACATTATTTGGAATAATGATTGTCATGTAATTCATATTTTTTTTCGTCGAAAAACTTCATATTTCATCTTGATTAAAACGAATGTCATTTAATTACCACTAACAATAATTAAAGGTAAAAAATAAAGAATTGACACTAGCATTTCCATTGGGTTCAGGAATGGAAGTTCCAATGGAACGCAACGGAAATCCCATTGCGTTCAGCAATGGAAATCCCATTGAGTTCGGGTATGGGATTTCCACTAGAATTCTAGTGGAAATTCCATTCATCCCATTGGCAATTCTCCATTTATTACCATTAATTATTATCAGTATTAAATGGCATGGAAATATGATGAAAATTTTGCCTACGGGCTTCATGCCTGACAAGGTGTCGTACAAAATATCTCGCGTATTTCTTATTGACTTCCATAGAGTCCTGTGTTCTCATATTCTCTCTAATATAATTTAATAAGATAAATATAAATTATTGTAAAGAGTAACATTACTTGCACCGAACTGAAAATTTAAAGCCTTAAAAGTTAGTTGTACAGAACTATACTCCGCCTAACGCTTTTCTGATTTATTTCTTTGTACCTTCTTTAACTGCAAGAATATAATGTTAGTCTTATTCATTCGTCCATTAAGTCCAAAATACTTAAAAATTGAGTAATATTTTCGTTAATAACTCGCCTTGTAGTTGTCTCACTTAGTTTAGTTTTACGGTTGATGAATTATTGACTACATAAAAATGATAATACTTAAATATGTTTTATATGTACAAACCGAAGATCTAAAATAGCCACAAAAATTCCTATTACTGCATGAAATCGAAGGAAGAATTTTAAACGTTGCTACGTACGTTTAGTATATACTAACTCGTTTACTCGTGCTTCTAGTTGTAAGTAAAAGTAAAAATATACGCTGACGCTACAGTTTACCTATGTGATTTTTTGTAAATTTACAATTATTAACATTATTTAAAATTGATAGAACATATGATTATATAAGTAAATCATCGCTGGGGGTATTTGGTACCTATATTATCGAATATCATAAATTTCAGTTTGCGAAAACAAGGAGTAGATTTTTTCCAATGTATTTATGAATACTATTTTATGTATTAATTTTAACATTGTGCTAAAATTGTTGTTAATATCGTTAGTAGGTCCCAGGTACCAGCTACTGAAAATTAAATAGTATAATGGGCTAGAGGCTAAACAATTTATACATTTCTGATAAGTAAGTAAAAATTTTTCTTTTTGAATATTGGATGTAATTAGTTTTTTAAAAAAAATCTCCGAAAAAGCAATTCCTACAAAAAATTGGCACATATCCTTCTTGTAGTTAATAATTGCATAATCTAGAACATATTTTGGTATGTAGGAAAAACAATTGTGGTAACCAGGTTGATATTCCTTATTAGTTTATTTAAAAAATGGTTATTTGTTCAAATGTTGAAGTAGAATTAAATTAAAAGCAACAAAAATTTTATAAAAGCTTATAAAGTTATTTGCATAAACGGTGTGGTATATCGCATAAATTGGACAGAATTGAGTATTTTAGAATCCTGTTAGTGGTAGAGTTCCTTGGTTATGTCTCGTGCAATGCAGTTTTGATTTAGGTAGACAACTCAGTTAACAGAAAATTACGTGCATGACGGTTTCACACATTTGACCTAATTCTGAAATTTGTACTCTCGAACTAAGAAGATGTATATTACTTCATATATGTATGTATTGCCGGAAATAAACGAAATCTAGGAATTGTATACAATTCTGAGACTATTTAGGAAATATATATCTAATCTAATTTAGTATAGTTTCTATAGTATATTAAAATTTTNTCATCGCTGGGGGTATTTGGTACCTATATTATCGAATATCATAAATTTCAGTTTGCGAAAACAAGGAGTAGATTTTTTCCAATGTATTTATGAATACTATTTTATGTATTAATTTTAACATTGTGCTAAAATTGTTGTTAATATCGTTAGTAGGTCCCAGGTACCAGCTACTGAAAATTAAATAGTATAATGGGCTAGAGGCTAAACAATTTATACATTTCTGATAAGTAAGTAAAAATTTTTCTTTTTGAATATTGGATGTAATTAGTTTTTTAAAAAAAATCTCCGAAAAAGCAATTCCTACAAAAAATTGGCACATATCCTTCTTGTAGTTAATAATTGCATAATCTAGAACATATTTTGGTATGTAGGAAAAACAATTGTGGTAACCAGGTTGATATTCCTTATTAGTTTATTTAAAAAATGGTTATTTGTTCAAATGTTGAAGTAGAATTAAATTAAAAGCAACAAAAATTTTATAAAAGCTTATAAAGTTATTTGCATAAACGGTGTGGTATATCGCATAAATTGGACAGAATTGAGTATTTTAGAATCCTGTTAGTGGTAGAGTTCCTTGGTTATGTCTCGTGCAATGCAGTTTTGATTTAGGTAGACAACTCAGTTAACAGAAAATTACGTGCATGACGGTTTCACACATTTGACCTAATTCTGAAATTTGTACTCTCGAACTAAGAAGATGTATATTACTTCATATATGTATGTATTGCCGGAAATAAACGAAATCTAGGAATTGTATACAATTCTGAGACTATTTAGGAAATATATATCTAATCTAATTTAGTATAGTTTCTATAGTATATTAAAATTTTTAAAAATGAAATACAAAAATACCTAGAGGTTGTCGTATTGATGTATGAGTTTAAAATTAAGCATATGCAATATATAAAAGACGATCAGAATTGCCAGTATGTGAATCAGATAAAGTTGAAAAACATCAGATGTTCCGGAAAATTTAGTTCAAAACAACAGGGAAGTGCGAAATAGGGGAAAAGTTTCCCAATTTTAAAATCTCATACACGAAAATCTTCTTCGAGTTGCTAAAAGTAACTTTATATTGTTGCTAAAGCCAGTTGTGTTCTGAGTATGATTAAAGCATCAAATCTAAGTTTAATGAGAAGGAAAAGTTAGAAGAGGATTATTAGAATAGGTATTTTATGATATATTCGAAAACTCATATCCAAATTTCATTTTCTAAATCTATACATGGTGTGAGAAATTTCTTGTGAAACAAGAACGTTGGCCTAGATGTGTACTTATCTAGAATAAAGAGTCAAGTTTCATCTAGAAGGATTTATCAGGCTGACATTCGATTTGATCATTGCATTTTCATGGAAACTTACGTAAGATAGCAATGATAAAAGCAGTTTTCATTCATTTACTTAATTTATAATATTTTTCTCACAATAGATATACAAATTTATTTTACGTATTTCTATCTTCATCTAAAAAGACATTTACAAAAATATGGAAACTGATTGCAATCGAAGCGCCTGAATGCTTCAGTGGCGTAGCAAATAATTGTTAAAGGGTACAAGGTGAAGGTAAATAAAACTGAAAATTTACGTCATTATTTAAATATCTACAAGTGCATAGGATGTAATAATAAAATTGATATATTTATTTTTCTTTTTTTTTNGCCTTTTTTGGTTTTTGTATCCTTCTATGCTCGCGAACAGTTAATTTAGAAATTCGAAAAAGGTTGTTAAAGGTGTATGTTTGAAACGCGGCGTTGTACGGGTGCGAAACATGGATAGTTGGCGCGGCGGAAAAGAAAAGGTTAGAAACGTTCGAAATGTGGTGTTATAGGCGGATGATGAAGATAACATGGGTAGAAAAGGTTAGAAATGAAGAGGTATTGGAAAGAATAGGAGAACAGAGGACTCTATGGAAATCAATAAAAAATAGGCGAGATAGGCTGGTAGAATACCTTCCCAGGCATGATAGTCAGAGACATATTAAAGGCAGAAACCGGAGTTGAGAAGGGTAGAGATAAACCTAGATTATAATACTGTTCGCAAATAGTTAAGGATGTAGGTTGCTCTAGCTTTAGGGAAATGCGAAGATTAGTGCAGGATAGGAAAGATTGGAGGTGCGTGTCCAACCAGTTTTAGGACTGACGACCTTATGATGATGATGTATCCTTTAATCAACTTTACCACATATTGCTTATTATTGTCTATAACTGCTATAAACATAATTAAAACAAATTTCTTAGTCGATGAGACGAGCGTTTGAACCCCTCAAACCTCCCATTGGTTACGCCACTGAATCAAGTCAAGGCAGTATCCGTAGTATGATTTTACAATAAATTTTCCTTGTGTGTCGCGGCGTCATCACCGTCACTGCTATTTCAGTAGCACTTAACTCGCACAAATTCATGCATTAACCCAGATTGACGCCAGAAATCAATGTTTATTCGCTCTTGAACTTCATTTTGCAGTATTCAGCGTGCTTTTTATAACTCTCGAGTTGTTCTGCTTTTTTCTGGCAAGTAATCATTCTTTTCTAGCGTCTTAATCAAGAGAAACCCATTCTCAAAAAGTAGATTTCGGATAATTCTGACTTCATATAACCGATGTCACTTGGGAAAATTAGGAAATACTCGAAAAGAGAAATTCAAATAATCCTACCGACTGTTTGCTCAAATTGCTGATTTTTTAGAATTTTTTCAACAATGAGTTTTTTGCATACTTCAGCGTCTACCTATCATGTACCTGTAACATCAAGGATCTGTTTCTTTATTACTTTCTCAGTCGAAACCATATTTTGCTTTCATTATATTTCATGTAAAAACTCTGGTTAAACTTTTGTTCATTATAATAAAAAAACTACATCCCTTTGTCTGTATCTGTACCTACGGTATATAAAACATCAACGATCTGTTTCTTTATTACTTTCTTTATCGATTCCATGTTTTCCTTTTCTTATTTTTCATGTAAAACCTCGAATTAATCTTTTGTTCGTTATAATAAAAAAACAACATCCCTTTGTTTGTTACAACAAAGAAATTTTTTATGATGTAAAACAAAAGGTTTCTTGCTGTTGAAGAAGAATTTTAATTTATCAGTTTCAGACGCTTCACAATTTCATTGAAACTGTGTGGCTCAACTAGTTCTCCAATGAAATGTTAATAAACCGATAAACCTAACAATTTTGTGGTAACAACATCAAAGGGAAACTTCTAATGGAAAATTAATCAATCTAAAGACTGCTTCATAATTAAATTGCCCTACAAACTCCGCGTGACCTTTCACCTAGTAAACTCTGTTATAACAACGAAGTTTTCACTTGTGTGTCTTCCTGGTTGGACGAAAATGACACAAATTCAAACTTGGCTTTGTACCACCTGTTTCTAAAAGGAATTCTATCGGTAAACGATTTCCAGTGATACCAAACTCGTACAGAATTAATCAAAAAATACCAATCATCAAAACCTGTTGCCTTATACTGTTAGGTATCTGATGCATTTATCTCTAATTTGTGATATATAGGGTGTCCCAGTTATAACAATTAATATTTATACCACAGATTCCTACGGACATTTGGAACATAAAATGTTATAACACTTTTGACTTTTGAAACAAAATAAAAAATTATAAAATTATAACAGTTTTGATGCCGGCCCTGCACAATCGCAAATTAATTACGATTGCCACCTGATCGTAGAAAAATTCACCTTCAGTAGGTCGGAATCAGCTGCTTTTTGGGGTAATGTTATTGTTTATGTTTGGTCTTAAGTTACGGATCAGCCGAAGAAAATGCACTCGCGTTAAGGTCCATTAGATGACTGAACATGTTAGAAAAACTACGTACCTATCCCAATCGAAAATCCCATGATCGTAAACTGAAATGGACCTAATGTAGCCCATGACGTCGAGTATTATGTTATTTTAAATAGAAAAGAAATTATAACGACTACGGAATAGTTAGAAGCGGTGCACAAACAACCCTGGGCACCCAGCGTTTGGTAAAGGTTTTGTAACATAACGTACTAGTGTACGAAAACAAATGCATGTGTTATGGTTGTAAAAGTTGAGACAAGATGGAGACCTACTTTGACCAAACACATGTGTTAACCTGCTCATTCTGACGTTAGTTTTGCCTGGCAGGGCTCATTAACCCCACGTGGAGTAATACAAGGATGTGTCCAGAAGGACCAAGTTCGTTATTTTGTTTTCATTGAATGTAAAAAGATAAATATTGATATAACCTCGTATAATTACACTTCTAGAAGTGACTGGAATAAATACACATAATGCCGTAGTTTCCAACAGGTTGTCCAGTTTGCTTTGGATTGTTGAGGAATTTAGTTGTTTGTTAGTGTTAGTTTATTTATTTAGTGGTCATTTTATAAAAGACTATTACAATAAGGACAATTAGTAGTGTGATAGTGCATTCTAGTAGGGTTCTTATTCAACCGTCAGTTGGTGGTGAGTTACATTACCAATGCCTATCGTATAATTCGAAATATTCCCGATAGCTGTGCCAAAATTCGCAGCAACTGGGTACTGTCAGTGTTGCTTTGAAGCGAATGGTGGACAATTTCAACATTTTTTATAAAAGGTACGCTTTTCTTTTTCACTTTTACTTTTTTTTTTACAAGGTGGAAGTGCATTCGGCTTCTTCCCGCTAGATCAGCTGAGCGACGTTGGTCGCCTAGATCCAGGCCCGTAATGAAACAAATGTACGTTCAAATTTACAAAGACGATTTGCGAGCTCAATTGTCACTGGATTGAAAAATTGTGTAACACTTTTTTGTTGTATTTTGTGTCAGGAAGCCATGTTTTTTTTTTTAATTATTATAACTGGGACACCCTGTATATGTATTAGAATTGGGGACATGTTGTATACAATGTGCAGAATCAGAAACAAGAGTAAAAATGTAAGGACGCTTGAACTTTTCTTGTAATAGTAATCTGTAAGTGAAAAATTTACGCAAATCCGTAAGCTGACACCTTGACCTTCTGGTCACGTTTGTAATTTATTCTCGATGTTGTTGCCATCGTTGCAATTAACCGCTATGACAACGTTCCATCCTCTTTCGCGATAGATCTTGCTATCGGTTTTGTCCGCACTGCTGCTATTAATAACACATACTTATTGTTAGGTGTATCGTGTACTTTAAAGCAAGATCTTAATCTTACATATAAACAAACGAGTTACATTCATTTCCATATCTGGATGACATTACAACAAAACGAATTTAGTTACTTTTGCTTCTTCTTAAATCATCACCAAATTGTATATTAATGATGTAATGTAAATAATGGAAAATATTTTTGTTTGTTAAAAATATTTGTTAGCGTTAACTGAATCAGATAAAACTGAAAAAAAAATTGGTAAAGGTCTAGATGATGGCCGCCACCCCACTCGGGGGGGTCTAAAGAGGACCCCACCACCATACCATAAAAAGTTCGTTGTGGTCTCACCTCCACAAAAAGTTGTGGGGGTTCAAAGTTAATAAATATGCATATTTTTATTCATTTCTAGGCATGTAAATATTCATATAGTTATTCTTAAACAATCTTCAAAAGTAAAACTAATGAAAAATACATAAAAATATTGAGAAAGTTATATAAAACATTATTTAAATATCTTTATCAATAGGTTAGGTTATCGGGTTTTGTTCAAGTGACCACNAATTGTACGTTCAAATTTACAAAGACGATTTGCGAGCTCAATTGTCACTGGATTGAAAAATTGTGTAACACTTTTTTGTTGTATTTTGTGCCAGGAAGCCATGTTTTTTTTTTAATTATTATAACTGGGACACCCTGTATATATATATATATATAAAGTATGAAGAAAGCAGCCATGTTCTTACGTAATTTAGTCGAGCAGCTTTCCTTTATTCCATGAAGGATAATCCTCTCGTGGAGTAACAAAAGAAAGATAACGACGCAGTTTATCCACAAATATTGCTGGAAGTCTTAGATAGGTAACTGAGATATAAAACTTTTGTTTTTATTTGGACGAGCTCTGGAAGCTGTAATTGAAAGAATCCTTGTACCGAAAGCCGACCTAAATTGAAGCTAAAGACTCGCAGTGCAAGATAAATCTGTAAATCCTTAAGATACATATTCGTTTTCATTATGTCCTGGCAAACAGTGAATAGCAGATTTAAACGTCACAAAATACTTTTTATACGAACGGAAAGTAAAATTGCATTCAATTGATAAAATCATTCCGGATCATTGTAATAATGTAATCAATAATCGATTATGTGGGTTGACGTTATTACTGATAATCAAAAAGAATTCTGTTGGATTATTGTTGTTATTATTGATTAAAATTTTTGAATATGGTTCGGTATATATAGGTATAGTTAAGAATAAAACAAAGAAGCTTCAAAACGCTAGCATATTATAATTGCATTTAAGAACAATCGAAAAATGGAAACAATATAACTGTAGGTTGATAGAAGAACATTTTTAGTATACAGTCAAAGTTCCTTATTCGCGTTTTTATTTCATTATTCGCGGATGCAATATGTAAACAAAAAAGGATTCGGTGTCATTTATTAAGGGGATTGGCCGCAATAGACCGCTCGTGCCTAGTGTGAATTTTTCCGAAAACAGGTTTCTATTCTAAACATTGTGTTTTAACGCTGCGAGATAAATATCTAATTTTTTGTATGGTAACAGACAAAGGTTCATACTAACTCGGTACGTTTTTGGTTTTCAATAATATGCCCATTAAAAGCTTTTACAAGTGCTTAAAGTTGATGTTTCTTGTAGGACACGTATTTTCAATATAAATCAAAAAATTAAAAAATGACCTTCAACAGACTTTAGAACAAAGCTTTATCTATCTGCCTACAAAATTTCAAACCTCTGTTCCGAACATTAAACTCATGATATCTACAACCGATAATCTGAATCCCCTTAATGTATCGGCATCTTTTGAGTACTGTTGGCTCGTGCCGAAGCGGCTTTTATAAAAAATCTAACCGAGTAGAGAAGGATTCGGTGTTATTTTTCAACGTATCAGCATCTTTTGAGTACTGTAGACTCGTGCCGAGGCGACTTCTATAAAAGATGTAATCGAGTGGACTAATTTCAAAACTCAATACAAGAAAAAATTAATTTCAAATTTCAAAAAAATGCGTTGATGTTCACAGTATCTTATCATATTTCAAATTAGAAGTAGTTTTCAAAGTAAAAACCAATCTTGAAGAAGCCTCATAATTAGAGACGAAACGTCAATGTCGGTTTCATGTCAATAAAATAAATTTACAACCTTATTTTGCCAGTGATCTTTTATACATGCTTAAATTACTTTGGTTAAATGGCCAATTACCGTAACACTACGGTTAACTGAAACCAAAAAAAGGGTAAAGAGCTTATATTGATCCACATAGCAGTTGAGGCGCCAACTAAGAGTATACGCTGTCTGTCCTAATTTTTTATTGACTGTTAAATGTTAAAGAAACCACTAAACATTTTAAATATTTACCATTTAACTTAAAATGAAGGCTCATACGCAGAATAACTGCCTTCTTTAAATTCATGTGATTAGTTGTATGCTATTAAAACAGCACGACCTTTAATTTGTCTGTCTGTCTCTTTGTCTGTACACAATGTTGAAGACGACTGAATGTTTTGAATGGGACTGTACACGCGTGAGGAAGAGGTTGTAAAGAGAAATGTTAGCTACTTTTTCTTAAATTATTCATTGGTTAAAACAATTGAATTTACGATATTATTCGCAATTAGAATTTATGTTACCGGAAAATGATTCAAATGAAGGAAGTCGTGAGTAAAAGATAGTAACAAGGAAGGAGTTTAGTTTTATTACAAAAGTATACTACCTAGGTACCTTTAAATAGTCCAGGTAGGAGCTTCGCTATAGCAGATAATATTACTTATTCTGATTCGGTTGTTTTGCTGATTTTCTTATTCAAAGAAGTTCCTTATAAATCTGCAGGTTACAGGCGTAAATCATTTAGGAGCATGTCCACTAATGCTATTAGTATTTATTAGAAATTAAAAAAAAGCCTTGCAATCAATTAATTGCAGTTCTCCCTTTGGGATTTAATTAAGGGACAACTAAAGATTACTTAAGATCTTTGACAGCTTCAAAAATCCTGTTTTTTAGGGTTAAAAATGGTAATTTTTACGTTCCTTTTTGTTGCGTCAGTCACGCGTTTTTTAAACTACCGTTAAGTTTTTCATGGCAAATTATCCCTTTTCGTCACGATCATTTAAAATTGCTAGTTAACATTTAAAAAACGAAAGATTAATCTGAACGCAACGATGACCCCCACTTCACTCCCCAATTGCCAGAACTATCAAAATTTGTAAAATCAACTGTTTGTACCAGGGGCGGCCTTTGGGGGTGGCGAACAGGGCAACCGCCCGGGGCCTCGCTCTTGCAGGGGCCTCTCACACGCCCACAAGAATCTAATTAGAAAAATATTAGATAGTAATAGTACATACTACTAATGTTTATTTGAATTTCATAATAGTCTTAAAAGAAGCCGCAAATTTGCTATCTTTGTCTATCAATTTTTTTTAATTTTCGGTAAACAATTTTAAGACTGTAAACTTATTTATGAATCACTTTGCATTTTTCAAGTATCATCATTAAAATTAATTCCACAAAGACCAGGGTCTCGCAAAAATTTACCCGCCCGGAACCTTCCAATGGTTAAGGCCGCCCCTTGTTTGTACCATATCCATGTTCCTTTGTAAATAAAGTTATTAAGTGTTGTTACAATTATTGTACTAACATTATCAATTCATCAAATCATAGATCAAGCCCAACCTAACGAAAGAAAATCACCTACATTCCGGTAATTCGTAGTGTAGAAGTAAAAACACTTTTTTTTAAACCCAAAAAGTACGGTTCAGTTTAGAAAAATCCAACGGAGTTTTCTTGTTGAGAACGACTCAAAGAACCTAAAAGAATGTGTAGCAATTTGTTTAAAAATCATTGTTTAAACAATTTATCGACCAGGTGACATCCCAGCAACTTTCAGGTTTGCTTGTAAGGGTTCTTTTTGAATAGGAATTTCAAAAAAGCAGAATCGAAGTAATTTTGGCTACGGAAGCCAAGATCCTGCCTGAACTAATAAACTTATAGACTTGGTGTAATTATGTAATCTATCAAACTAACGGATTTCTGAATCTTCAAATACTTGCCGCTCTGTAAATATATGAAGTAAGAATGAATGGGTTTTCGGAATCGCTACCGCTTATAAAAACAGTATAATTTATAAACGTTTATGAAGAGAGATTTATTCATTTTTCACATCAGCTTGCTATTTATAACTTACTCGATGTGCGGTACGTGGACGTAAAATACACGCAAATGTGTTAAAAAATCATACGAAGCTTTAAATCGTAATCACGATCGAGTTATGAACCTACTAACTGAATTTCTAGAAATATTTCCTGCACTCGGCAACTCGGCAATGAAGATAAGCTTTGACTGAGTAGTCTGATATAAATAAATAATTTTCCGTATAAATTATTTATCAATAACAAGCATGAGTCAGGGTGGGCGTATATCACGGAACCGCATGTTTAATCGGGGTCTTTACTAAGTGACTTTCAATATCCATATTTTATAAAAATATTTATTAAACCGATAAAGAGTAAGCAAAAATATTTTTATGATCGTTATATAAGTAGTAAAAGTTGCGAAGTTCGTATCTTATCAAAAATGTTGAAAATTTGTAATTTGTTTAATTCACCAGATTATGAATAAGATTGTAGGTACTTCAACTTTATTGCTTTTTTGATTATTAAGTTCTTTTGATCTTGTTTATTTATCAAATAATTAATTTACTTAATTTTATTCTATTTATTAACGGAATCAAGAAGAATAAGTCTCGAAATGCGTGATCATTTCACATTCATCAAAGACAAAGCCTTATTTTGTAATCATAAATCGAAAGTTATGTACAAATGTATTTGTAAGTAGAAGATATTTTGGTAAAGGTCTAGATGATGGCCCCCACCCCCGAAGGGGAAAGAGGAGGTCTCCCCCACCAGTGTGTCATAAAAAGTTCGTGTCGGTCTCATCCCCATAAAAAGTTATGGGGGTTCAAAATTAATAAATATGCCAATTTTTATACATTTCTATATTTATATAGTCATTCTTAAACAATATTCAAAGGTAAAACTAATGAAAAATACATAAAAATATTGAGAAAATTATATAAAACATTATTTAAATATTTTTATCAATAGGGTAGGTTAGGTTAGGTTATCGGGTTTTGTTCAAGTGACCACCCTCTTTCGATCCCCCTCCTCCACCCGCTTGAAAATATTTTTTTTATTGAATTTTATTTGAATTATAGTGTATGAAAATTGTCAAAATAATCAACTTTCAACCCCGATAACTTTTTATGGGGTTAGACCGTCGAAATTTTTTTATGGGGTTTTACTCAGGTGTCCACCCTCTTTCGATCCCCACCCTATCTAACCCCCATAACATTTTATGGGGATGAGACCGCCACGAACTTTTTATGGTACAGTGGTGGTGGAGACCTCCTCTTTCGATCCCCCCCACCCCACCACAGGGCCATCATCTAGACATTTACCGATATTTTTAATATAAAACCCTCTGCTACCCGAAACGACACATTTTGAACTTGTTTTGCAATGAAAATAAAATTTTCAGCTATACATAACAGAGGCAGCAGATTTTATAACTGCATTAAAATTCAAACTGATATAATTTATTTATAAGATCTTGAATTAGTTTCACGGCTCCCAAGCATGAATTTTTTTACCAGGCGGATAACGCTTTTCAATAGTTCGATATAATTAGAATCTATTTTAATATATCACCTTTGGATTGCTTATTCAAAATAGAAGTGTGTGAGATTTACGTTAAAAGAACTATTTGAGTTATTACTAAACTGATAACAATTTTTCGTAGACAAGTTACGCGTACCAGTGGCGTAGCTATTGTAGAACAAAATGGGGCACTAATTAACACTAAGGATTGAGACTAAAATAAACAACAATTCTGGATTGCAGTTGTTGTAGTATCAGAATCAAGGTGGAATGTGAAAAATTAACAACAAAGTTATCACAATCTTGGTTTTGATTCTTATGTCATATTAATATTAGTTTATTATGGATTATTTATAAGGTTACACCTGTGACTGTCGTATTGGCGAATTTTTTAATCAAATGCATGCACAGGAACTACAATTATACAAACTCATGAATTACAGGAAGCATAATGTCGGTTACGATTAAATAACAAAAAAATTGTGTGTAATGTACAACATGTGTCGTTATTTGAGGCGATAACAGAAACTGTTAGTGGAAATTTTGTCATTTGCATTAACAAATGGGGAGCTTTTTAATTTGGTATTAGTTAAACCCATTTTATGTACTTAGGTTATCAATTTATTGTTATTTTCAAATTGATTAGAATTAAACACATTAATATACCTTCATGTGTATCGATTACAAGGCAGATAAAGCACCGTTCACGTAATACATACCTACCGCAACAAGTCATTAAGAGCTTTTTTGAAGGTTAGGTTTAATTGGGTAGCGAGACATCTAGCGGCTGGCAAATTAAACTAAAATAGTCAAAGCTTCACAATGTCCTTGTTAGAATTAAATAAGTGCAGGATTCAACGTACATCACATAATAATATGTAAATCCTTGGTCTATAGATCAATACTTTTATTTTAAATTAAAAAGAATTACTTAAGAAGGGTTTTATACGTATACAAGTACAGAACAAATATTTTTTTTATTCTCCCTGTAGTTTTAAGGTATCGTTGAACAGAGCATTGACAAGCAAAGAAGAATTAATATATTTTTTATGAAATTAACGAAAGGAAGAAGGATGTTATGTCGTATTTTCCAAAGGATGATGCTGTAACAGAAAATCCGTGTATTCAGTTCTAAATTTGCCAGCAGTGTATATTTACATCCCATGGTATTCCAATGTACATGATTAGTTTTTCGAGTTATACCCTTTTTAGGACGTTGAGAGTAAATTTTTGTTAGGCAACGGAAGTTGCGCGCGCATAGCTTACAAAAATCGAACAGTATGAAGTTAGTGGCGTGTCCACGAGGTAGGAAACTCTGGTTTAAGTAATCGCTAGTATTCATTGATTAGGGCGTGTCGCACCCCAGCTTACAAACGGTATTGTACTCAAATACGTTATTGAAAACATTTTTTAAGTAAATAAATACACACGTACACACCATTTTTTAAGGTTATTGCTCGTACATTAAAACAAACAATAACAAATAAAAGTGGTTGATATAAATCGTGATTATATGTATTGAACTAATATAGAAGTAATGAAAAGCAGTGTGACGCATACTGTACACCAAATACATTATTACTCATTTGTTAATCTATATTAGCGTCGTTATCAGTATCAACATTGCTATAGAATACCATGCACATTCCTTAAAAATTATTTTTAATAATGCGTTTTATTTTTCGCCTAGTGCATCTAAATCGTTCTTTTAGTGAAATACGTCTCTTTCATTAAGAGTAATTAGCATTCTACTGGGACTGACGGTACTTCCAACAGGTGGTTTTTATCGTTCTATTATTCGAACTGACCTTGTATACTTCCACTTAAAAAGGCAAACGTGATTTTATCGATGAACGCCACACGAACTTGGTTTCACTTGACGATCAGTCGGTTTTATTTGTAACACCTCGTCGTGATGCGAGATGACAACTCGCGAATTTCATGGTCATTGAATACAGGTGTAAAGTGTAAATACAATAACAAATGTCTCGATCACCTGAATTCGAAATTATAACGGTGGACGTGGAATTGACGAACTCTAGTGATGAGCCGGAAAATAGGAATTCGGAAAATTGTGCCAATCACTGTGACACGTGTGGCAATAATAATAATAATAGTGATGTTGTTGATGATGTGATACCGAAAATGAATAACAATTTAACGTCGATTCCACTTTACCGCCTACAAGTCTGCTACGAAATCGTCACATTACTATACCGTTCCATTTCTCAAAAGTAAGTCTCGTCGAAATAGTTATTATGCACTTATTTAAAATTGATTCTCGCGTTATCATCTAAAATCAAACATTCAAGTCTTATGCTACATTTATAATAAGTGCCTAATTTTAATTCAAGTTGCAAAGTTCTTATACTTCTTGTATTTTATTCTTCTATTATGTTCTTTAGCTCGCATCTTAATTGAACGCCTATTTTGGCCAATATATTATACGGTGTTACAATTTTCACAATTTAAATACCAAGCAACTATTTTGTAAACAATCAATCATCGGTTTCTTGTTAACTATGATTGATTATTATTTACGTGTTTACTTATAGAAACATTTTAACATTGAATCCTTAACAAAATTATCCATTTTTTGTTTAGAAAGTTAAAAAAAAATTAGTTTCAATTAATTTAAGCTGTTTTTAAAGGAATCATTTTCATTACTCATTACAATTTCTAATTGTAACGATTAAATCGTTTATAAACAACTCATCTTACGTTAAAAAATAATACTTAAACTAATAATCTAAATTATGTCAATTTTCATTGTACATAATTATTTTATCAACTTGTTAAAAAGTAAATTAATTTTATACAACCTCACGAAAAATTTGTGGTTTAATTAGATAGAAAATAATGTGGTTTAATTAGATAGAAAATAAAAGATTTTGCCTGTAAATTTTGAGTAACTTGTGAAGAACTGAAAAGAAGTTCTACTGTTTCTTTAATTTTTAAAATTATTCTATCTGGAAGGGCGCCTGTTTATACAAAAACGAACGAACTTGTATAGGATTATTTTTTATCAATAACTAATACTTCAATTTACATCAAAAACAAGTAGTAGAAGCACATGTACTTTTTATTTTATCATTCCCTTAATCCATAACAGTTATCTGTAGATATAAAAAAAATATAAAAGGAAATACTAACCTAGTTACTGTCTCTTTTTTAATCATTTTATCGTATGTTTTAATTTTAATCGAAATCTATCTGTGTTTGTAAGCAGATGTACATTTCGATAAAGTATTTCATTTTGATAACGAAATATATAATACAAACCTTCACCTTAATGGTGTTATCGAAATGATTAGATATTTGATCAATTTAATCTTATTTCGGTGGAATTTTTCAGTGAGTAACTCACTAACAAAATGACTAATAAAATTGACGGTATAGTTTTAAATTCATAAATGATGTTTTCATAACTGTTATCAAAATAGTTCTCACTCTCCTTGAAACCGCACTAAAATTATAATAGGAAATTTATTATTTTCCGGAAAATTCGTATTTCATATCAGACATGCGCAAGGTACAAGCAGAGGCAAATATACTGGGAAAATTAATCTTTTTTGAAATTTTTGGGCACGTACTTGGAAAATAAATTATATTTCCGCCAATTTTGACTGCTCTCATTAAGTTCAAGGTCATCAGTCTGAAGACTGATTGGAAATGCATATATTTATGAGTAATTAAAAACTATTTTCTGTGGCTCGATGGCTACAACGAGAATGAGACAAAAAGTTGGAAATTCTCTGTTTCCTTCATGAACATGAAAGTTAAGCCCGCGATTTTTCAAAAAAATGACAAGGTAAAGGTCTAGGTGATGGCCCCCACCACCTTCGGGGGGGGATCGAAAGAGGAGGTCCCCCCACCTCTGTACCATAAAAAGTTCGTGGCGGTCTCACCCCCATAAAAAGTTATGGGGGTTCAAAGTTAATAAATATGCCAATTTTTATACATTTCTAGGCATGTAAATATTTATATAGTCATTCTTAAACAATATTCAAAGGTAAAACTAATGAAAAATACATAAAAATATTGAGAAAGTTATAT
>NW_020442464.1:4428286-4429632 GCF_000699045.2 Agrilus planipennis
TTCAAAGTTAATAAATATGCCAATTTTTATATATTTCTAGGCATGTAAATATTTATATGGTCATTCCTAAACAATATTCAAAGGTAAAACTAATGAAAAATACATAAAAATATTGAGAAAGTTATACAAAACATTACTTAAATATCTTTATCAATAAGGTAGGTTAGGTTAGGTTATCGGGTTTTGTTCAAGTGACCACCCTCTTTCGATCCCCCACCTCCACCCGCTTGAAAATAACTATTTTATTGAATTTTATGTGTATGGAAATTGTCAAAATAATCAACTTTCAACCCCGATAACTTTTTATGGGGGTGAGACCGCCGCATATTTTTATGGGGTTTTACTCAGATAACCAACCTCTTTCGATCCCCCCTACCCCCACCCCTTTCGGGGGTGGGAGGCCATCATCTAACCTCCATATTTTTTTATGGGGGTGAGACCGCCACGAACTTTTTGTGGTACAGTGGTGGGGGAAACCTCAACTTTCGATCCCACCCACCATCATCTAGACATTTACCAATGACAATTTTTTATGAATGTGTGTACTTATGACATGTTTATCTTTATATAAAGGCTCTTATCGTAAATAAATTAATCACGTTGATATGCAAACATAATACATGTATGTATATGGGTGTTAAATTCAGTGAACCATACAGATAGCGACAAGCGTCACTGAATGTTAGTTTGTAGAGTAACTTTAGTTAGTGAGCTACTTCGGTAAAATAGCATTAAAAAAGTCATGTGAGGTTATTTTCGATGACGGTGATCACCAACGGATAATCACGTTATTGTATACAAAGTGCAGTTTTTGATTCTTGAACTACTTTTACTTTTTTAAACAATAAGTGTGTTTTCATGGTGTTCGGCAAAACAGGATACGTTAATTTAGAAATGGATAAGGTGAAACGATTCTGGAAAAAGTCTTTTAATGAGAGGTATCTGTTTTATTTGATGAATATGTAGTTTTATCAGCGTCATCATAAGGTCGTCAGTCCAAAGACTGGTTGGAAACGCACCTCCACCCTATCCTATCCTGAGCTACCTACATCCTCAACTATTTGCGAACAGTAATCTAATCTATGTTTACCTCCACTCCTTCCCTAGACAATAATTTTCAGTCTCTCTCCAGTCTCTCAGAGTCTTTCAGCGTCTCTGAGAGTGTTTCTCACAGTCTTTCACAGTCTCTCAGTTACTGCCTAGGTGTTTTTATGGATCTCTGACAGTCTCTGTATGAGAGACTCGAACGATAAAATTGTTAATTCAGAGATTCTAGTCTCTCACAGAGAGACTGAATGAATAAAACTGAAAAATTGAGAGACTCGAGTCTCTCATAGAAAGACTGG
>NW_020442464.1:4433203-4434138 GCF_000699045.2 Agrilus planipennis
ATTTCACGAGCGCTTTTTTATGTTTCAACCAATTTTTTATATATTTTACCGAAAACAATGCCGGAAAGTACCTGTTAGACACCGCACTCGACAACCATTAGCACCATGAGATTCTACGTACTTTTTTACATAATCATCGCCTCTCAATACTTGAGAAATACCTCCCATCTTCCAGTAATTTCACGAGCGCTTTTTTATGTTTCAACCAATTTTTTATATATTTTACCGAAAACAATGCCGGAAAGTACCTGTTAGACACCGCACTCGACAACCATTAGCACCATGAGATTCTACGTACTTTTTTACACAATGATCGCCTCTCAATACTTGAGAAATACCTCCCATCTTCCAGTAATTTCACGAGCGCTTTTTTATGTTTCAACCAAGTTTTTATATATTTTACCGAAAACAATGCCGGAAAGTACCTGTTAGACACCGCACTCGACAACCATTAGCACCATGAGATTCTACGTACTTTTTTACACAATGATCGCCTCTCAATACTTGAGAAATACCTCCCATCTTCCAGTAATTTCACGAGCGCTTTTGTATGTTTCAACCAATTTTTTATATATTTTACCGAAAACAATGCCGGAAAGTACCTGTTAGACACCGCACTCGAAAACCATTAGCACCATGAGATTCTACGTACTTTTTTACATAATCATCGCCTCTCAATACTTGAGAAATACCTCCCATCCACCAGTAATTTCACGAGCGCTTTTTTATGTTTCAACCAATTTTTTATATATTTTATCAAAAACAATGCCGGAAAGTACCTGTTAGACACCGCACACGAAAACCATTAGCACCATGAGATTCAACGTACTTTTTTACATTATCATCGCCTTTCAATACTTGAGAAATACCTCCCACCTAGCAGTAATTTCACGAGCGCTTTTTTATGTTTCAACCAATTTTTAATATATTTTACC
>NW_020442465.1:0-2075 GCF_000699045.2 Agrilus planipennis
TCTCCTTTTAATACAATAAAATCTTAAGTTGAAATTAAACATTAAACATTCCTTACATCAAAATCTTAAAAATATTTGTGTACTCACATGTTCCTTAAGGTCAATACTGCTTAAGATTGCCATCGTAATGGAAAAATCAGGTCAAAGGACACAGTCCTGGACGCAAGCACAGCTTTCGCGATACTACATAGCCCATCCTCTGTATACGTACAAATTGAGTTTGATACAAATTGATGGTGTACATCGCAGAACAATTAATCATCGATATTTGCATGCACCTGTAGTTCTAGGTCTTCTTCTGCCTCTCTTTACTCCAGTTTCTACTTATAATAAGTCGGTAGCTGCAACTTCATGTCTCAAAAGATGTCCTACCATCTTATCTCCTCTTTTATTTCTTGTTGATTTCCATAGCTCCTATTGTTCTCTTGCTTTTTCCAAAACCACCTGATTTGTAACCTTTTCTTATCCATGATATTTCCATCGACCTCTTAGACGCTTCAATTTCTTCACTGCACGCATTGTCCAGGTTGGGTACCATGCTCCAAAAAAATACTCGAAACAATCTTTTTTTAAAATGGATGCTGTAACAAAAAAAAATATTTTAAGAAAGTAGTTACAACCTAAGATGATAACAAGCATAAATAATCATTCATATTTACAACCTCTTTCACTCACACACATCCTTACCCTCATTTCCTCTCTCCCTTTCATTCATATTCTCACATTCCTCATATTCACAGATACACTCTTTTTCACCCTATATTCATTCACTTGTACACATCATCCCTCTCACACACATAAATTATCCTAATTGACTATAATAATCAGTCTGTGTTTTATTTCAAGACTTATATTGATAGATTGTATTGTAACATTAGTTTTAGTTTTACCTTTCATTTTTTAGTATTCAGAACATTATGGAAACAAGCAACTTTGAGTATTTTTTTTTCAGGTGTTTTTACATATTTGTTCATTTAATGCATTTTCACATTTCAGGTAGATTATTACTTATTTTTGTAATTCTTTTTTTTACAATTACGTTTTTTCTTAAAAGCAATTATTGTTTTTTATACTTATTTAAATTTATATCTTCAAAATAACTTTATCTCTTATATTCACCTAACTTCTCTTATTTTTTCTTTTGGTCTATTACTTTGATTGCTTCTGACAAGGAATTATTTTAATTGCTTTTGAAAATTGAAATTTATAAACACTTTTCATTTAATTTCTGCAAATATTTTTTGATAATACTTTTTATTCCTGTTTGTTCATTAATGCATTTTCACAATTTATGTAGATTTTTACTTATTTGGTAATTCTCTTTTACAATTACGTTTTTCCTTAAANCTTCCCCATAATTTATTGTCATTAAAAAAACATAATAATTAAAATTATAAATTCTGAAATTGAAAGAGTTGATAATACTTAGAAGTTTTAATAATTAATGTTTCATTTTGTTGCACCTGCTTTTGGTTGATCCTTGAAGGAGAAAGACCCATAAAAGGTTTGTCCAAATTCTGATGATGGGGGAAGAGCGATGGAGTTGATAAGTGACTTCTACTACAATGGTAAGTTGCTTCACATATTCTTCTTAGAACTATTTGGTGTATTTTAGTTTATGTAACTTTAAATTTAGTTCGTCTACTTTGTTATAAGATTAGATATTAGATAGATATTAGTGAAGTAAAATTTCCAAAGAAAATTATGTAAAAGCTTTCTATTTGTATTTTAATGTAAACTGTTTAAAGTTAATAATACTACATTAGTATATTGGAAACCAAATGCTTCTCGTTATAAAAAAAAGAAAATATATATATAAATTACAGAAAAGTAAAAGATTTTCAAGTAAGTGTATATTATTTAAAATTTCAATTTGCATAGTGTAATTTTTCAAAGTTATTTTTATTAATTTCATTTAAATTTTAAGTAATTTTCTACAACAATTAAATGTAATTGTAACTTGTAGGTTCAATACTGAGATAATATTTTTTATTTTATTTTTACATCCTCTTCTATCCTACATTGATTCAATCGGTGTCTGCTATTTATTTATACATATTTTAGCCTTGATAAAA
>NW_020442465.1:6043-8379 GCF_000699045.2 Agrilus planipennis
ATAATTAATTTGATACAAAGATAAGAGGATGTGGTATATCAATATTACCAAAGAAATTATTTTAAAAATGTTAATTTTGGTGAAGGAGCCAGGTCATAGGATATGAACTCACAATGGTGTATGATTGGTTGCATTTGTACAAGACGTGAAAAGTTTTACAAGTTTTTGCTTTTAATATGATTATATTGATCAAAAAAATATTGACTGGAGTATGAAAAATTAAACAAACTATTTGAGCTTGAATTAAGCTTAAAAAAATGAAAAAAAAAGATTTAAAGTACATAGATACATAGAAACAAATTCAATATAATCAAAACACTAAAAAGAAATGTAATTAAGTAAAAACTTGAGAAAACTGATACTGATTCATAATTTAGATCAAATTTTTGTAATTGATGTTGTGAAAGTATGTTATTAAACAAATTAGGTACTTCAAATGGTATAACTGAAATACAATTTAAATAAATTCAATTTGAAAAAACCAAGCAAAACTTCCTTAAATATGGATGTCAAAATAATTAGTATGATATAAGGATAAGGGGACGTATCTATGAACTTACATTTAATTACCATAAGATGAACAAACAATACAATGATAAAAATTTTAGTTAAAATAGAAAATTGCCTCAATAAACCCACTTTTAATTAAAAAATTGTGTCCAATTAAAGAAATGGTCTCATGAAGAATTGGTCCATTTTTCTTACTCCAGTAGAAGATGGTAGTAGCTCAGTATCAGGGGCATATTCGTATTTTAGGATGCCGTTATCACCCTGGAAGCTGTAATACAAAACAAAATCTTTTTAATACACAATCAACAAAAAGAATTTTGAACTTTTACTTGAGCTAAACTTAAATAAATTGAAAGAAAATGCTGTAAGTGAATGACAATTCAAGTAATTTCAAATAGATTCACGCCCCCATTCATACCGACCCCTCGATGGGGTCTTACACACAACATTCACGCCCCCTTTCATAACTTCACACGCACACACACACTCCCATTCATCCTGAGGGTGAGAATGCGTGCTAGAAGGAGAGCTACATGTTGGAGAGGATAACCTTGTACCCTCTCCAACATACACTCTCTTTCTCGCACGCATTCTCACCCTCTCGCTCTGAGTTTGAGAATGTGTAAAAGAGTAGGTATGTGATAGAGGATGAATTCCTTTTTACATCCCCTTTCACACACACACTCCTTCACACATTCTCACCCTCGTTCATTCTCTCTCTTTCATTCCCACAAATTCCCTCTCGTTCACACCCTCGTTCATACTCTCCCACACTTCCATACATTCAGAGGATGAGGGTGCATATTAGAAAGAGAGTTACATGTAGGAAAGGGTATAACATTGTACCCTCTCCCACACACTCTCACCTTCTCGCTCTCAGGTTGAGAATGTGTGTGTATGTGATAGAGGATGAATTCATATTTACAACCTCTTTCACTCACACACATCCTTACCCTCATTTCCTCTCTCCCTTTCATTCATATTCTCACATTCCTCATATTCACAGATACACTCTTTTTCACCCTATATTCATTCACTTGTACACATCATCCCTCTCACACACACGATATCATCCACATAGTCTCACCCTTATTCACTCTTACACATTCTTTCATTCACTAGACTCACCCTTGTTACATTCATTTTATCTTACATTTCATTCCTTTTGCCTCCTCTTCCACACACGCACACATTAACTCATATGAACCCCTTTTACCCCATGCTTTCACTCTCTCATATCCACAGATTTACTCTTACCTTCATCCACTAATATATTATCTCAGAATTACACTTTCTCATTCTCACTCCCTTACACCTTCCTTGCTTTCGCACCCATACTCAATCCTCAATCATAAGTTAATGTTCTCACCCTTATTTTCTCGCACGTTCACTGCCACCCTTGCTGCTACTTTCATACAACCGTGCTCTCCCCATAATAAATTCCCAATTCCCCAGTTTATTATTACAGTGATATTAACAATGTCGTTTTTAAAAATTTGCAAGTATGTGATAAATAATTACAGCCTAAGATGATAACTACAATAAACAATCATCTTGACCTAAATTAATATGAAATATATAAATACAATTCATGTAAATATTTCATCTTAACGTAAATAAATAAATTTCTAAAATATTCATTATTATTGCAATTAAATTAACCTAATTGGAGTAAAACCTATGTATGTACATAAGCGTAAAATAAATAAATAAACCGATTTCTTAAATATTTCATTATTTATAATAATGTTGTTCATTAAAAGTGGATTTATTGATATTGTTACCAAAACCATAAGGTTTTTTTAATGTTTTTTTTATTACAATAA
>NW_020442465.1:8451-12007 GCF_000699045.2 Agrilus planipennis
CTGCATCGTCCAACTTCAGGAAGATATCAGGACCATACTACGTCGTGGGAATCCACAAAGACCATCATCAGGACTATGCTATGTCGTAGGACCTCAGGAGAACCACCATCAGGACCATGCTGTGTCATGGGACTTCAGGAGGACATCATCAGGACTATGCGGCATCGTTGGACTTTAGAAAACATCAGGACCAGGCTGCGTCGTGGGACCTCCGGCGGGTGTTCGCGTCGGGAGTGCTCCGGGCCGGAGTGTCCGGATTCGAACTTCGAAGTCCCTAAGGGGGCTTTTAAGTTCGAATTCGAATTTCGAAGTCCCGAAAGGGGCTTTTAAGTTCGAATTCGAACTTCGAAGTCACCAAGGGGGCCTCTACGTTCGAATTCGGGCTCTCATCTTCCGGGCCTTGACCCGGACGGTCTTCGAATAACAAAAAACGATCGCGCTAAACCTGGTAGACGTGAAAAATTTTTTTTTGTCTTTTAAATAAAACAATTCAGCTTTTCTCATGTCTTTTATTGTGTCTTCTCCCCTGGCTGGGGTCTCCCTCCCTCCCCTGGAGAGGGTCCCCCTGGATGGGGTCCCTCCCCCTAGAGAAGGGGCCCCTACACGGGGGTCCCCTCTCACACATTCACGCCCCCATTCATACCGACCCCTCGATGGGGTCTTACACACAACATTCACGCCCCCTTTCATAACTTCACACGCACACACACACTCCCATTCATCCTGAGGGTGAGAATGCGTGCTAGAAGGAGAGCTACATGTTGGAGAGGATAACCTTGTACCCTCTCCAACATACACTCTCTTTCTCGCACGCATTCTCACCCTCTCGCTCTGAGTTTGAGAATGTGTAAAAGAGTAGGTATGTGATAGAGGATGAATTCCTTTTTACATCCCCTTTCACACACACACTCCTTTACACATTCTCACCCTCGTTCATTCTCTCTCTTTCATTCCCACAAATTCCCTCTCGTTCACACCCTCGTTCATACTCTCCCACACTTCCATACATTCAGAGGATGAGGGTGCATATTAGAAAGAGAGTTACATGTAGGAAAGGGTATAACATTGTACCCTCTCCCACACACTCTCTTTCTCGCACACACTCTCACCTTCTCGCTCTCAGGTTGAGAATGTGTGTGTATGTGATACGGGATGAATTCATATTTACAACCTCTTTCACTCACACACATCCTTACCCTCATTTCCTCTCTCCCTTTCATTCATATTCTCACATTCCTCATATTCACAGATACACTCTTTTTCACCCTATATTCATTCACTTGTACACATCATCCCTCTCACACACACGATATCATCCACATAGTCTCACCCTTATTCACTCTTACACATTCTTTCATTCACTAGACTCACCCTTGTTACATTCATTTTATCTTACATTTCATTCCTTTTGCCTCCTCTTCCACACACGCACACATTAACTCATATGAACCCCTTTTACCCCATGCTTTCACTCTCTCATATCCACAGATTTACTCTTACCTTCATCCACTAATATATTATCTCAGAATTACACTTTCTCATTCTCACTCCCTTACACCTTCCTTGCTTTCGCACCCATACTCAATCCTCAATCATAAGTTAATGTTCTCACCCTTATTTTCTCGCACGTTCACTGCCACCCTTGCTGCTACTTTCATACAACCGTGCTCTCCCCATAATAAATTCCCAATTCCCCAGTTTATTATTACAGTGATATTAACAATGTCGTTTTTAAAAATTTGCAAGTATGTGATAAATAATTACAGCCTAAGATGATAACTACAATAAACAATCATCTTGACCTAAATTAATATGAAATATATAAATACAATTCATGTAAATATTTCATCTTAACGTAAATAAATAAATTTCTAAAATATTCATTATTATTGCAATTAAATTAACCTAATTGGAGTAAAACCTNTAAACAAACTATTTGAGTTTGAATTAAACTTAAAAAAAAAATTAAAATTTAAAAATAAACTTGAATACATAGAAACAAATCCAGTACAATTAAATTACTAAAAAGAAAAGTAAGTAAAAACTTCAAATATTATATGTAAATTCAATTTGAAAAACCAAAAAGATATGAATATAAATCAAAATAATTAATTTGATACAAAGATAAGAGGATGTGGTATATCAATATTACCAAAGAAATTATTTTAAAAATGTTAATTTTGGTGAAGGAGCCAGGTCATAGGATATGAACTCACAATGGTGTATGATTGGTTGCATTTGTACAAGACGTGAAAAGTTTTACAAGTTTTTGCTTTTAATATGATTATATTGATCAAAAAAATATTGACTGGAGTATGAAAAATTAAACAAACTATTTGAGCTTGAATTAAGCTTAAAAAAATGAAAAAAAAAGATTTAAAGTACATAGATACATAGAAACAAATTCAATATAATCAAAACACTAAAAAGAAATGTAATTAAGTAAAAACTTGAGAAAACTGATACTGATTCATAATTTAGATCAAATTTTTGTAATTGATGTTGTGAAAGTATGTTATTAAACAAATTAGGTACTTCAAATGGTATAACTGAAATACAATTTAAATAAATTCAATTTGAAAAAACCAAGCAAAACTTCCTTAAATATGGATGTCAAAATAATTAGTATGATATAAGGATAAGGGGACGTATCTATGAACTTACATTTAATTACCATAAGATGAACAAACAATACAATGATAAAAATTTTAGTTAAAATAGAAAATTGCCTCAATAAACCCACTTTTAATTAAAAAATTGTGTCCAATTAAAGAAATGGTCTCATGAAGAATTGGTCCATTTTTCTTACTCCAGTAGAAGATGGTAGTAGCTCAGTATCAGGGGCATATTCGTATTTTAGGATGCCGTTATCACCCTGGAAGCTGTAATACAAAACAAAATCTTTTTAATACACAATCAACAAAAAGAATTTTGAACTTTTACTTGAGCTAAACTTAAATAAATTGAAAGAAAATGCTGTAAGTGAATGACAATTCAAGTAATTTCAAATAGAAAAACCAAAAAGATATGAATATGTATCAATATAATTAATTTGATACACAAATAAGAGGATGTATCCGCATATTACAGTACATTTAGTCATAACAAAAAGAACAAATAATCTTATAAAAATTTTGTTAAAAATTGATAATGCTTAGAATATTACATGACAAATTGAAGAAACAATTATAAAAAAAAACGGAAAACGTAAAAGTGGTCCATTTTTCTTACTTGAATAGAAGACGGGCGTAGTCCTACATCAACAGAGTACTCGAATCTTTAAATGCAGTTACCACCATGGAAACTATAACAAAAAAAGAAATTAAATTATAATCAACAAAAAGAAACTTGAAAATAACGACAAGTGTGGAAAATTAAATAATTCACTTAAGCTTTAGTTAAAACTTAAAACCAAATAAATAAAATACCTCAAATAGTAATTCAATAATAAATTGATTTACTTTGGCAAAACAAAGAAAAACTTCCTACAAAGTGAATAGGTATCAAAATAATGAGTATGATAAGAAGGAATGTATCCACAAATAATATATATATA
>NW_020442465.1:12881-17105 GCF_000699045.2 Agrilus planipennis
ATATGATAATGTTAATTATATTAATCTTCATCAAAAATAATTTTTAAAATAACGAGTAGAATTTGAAAAATTAATCAAAGTACTTGAGTTAAACTTAGAAAAATATTAAATTCTATGTAACTAAAATACTAAAAGGAAATGTAAAAGTAACATAAAGGGTGACAAACCTGATATTGATTCATAATTTAGAACATAATTTTGTAATTAACGATGTGAATGAAAGTTATTAATAAATCAAGAATAATTGAAATAAGTTCAATTTGGAAAAAACAAAGCAAAACTTATTAAAAGATGAATATCAAAATAATTATTATGATACAAGGATAACGGGATTATAACATTATATTTAATTATTACAAAAACAACAAATAAACTGATAACAATTGTGTGACAAATTATGAAAAATGAGAAGTTAACTTTACCATTATTTTCTAAATTATGCCATTACGATTGTCAATTTCACCCTGGATTATTCTATAACAATAAGAAACAAATATTGCCTACAATCTTTATAACTCTTGCAAATTTAATAATTTATTGGTACCGGCTGAAGCTATTTTCTTAAAAACCATTTGACAAAAGCCATTCTTAATGTTGGAAAATTCCTCTGTAATTTCCAAATAATTTCGCTCACTTCTTGTGGAAACTAATTTTTATATTACAATCACAAATAAATATGGACGAGGTGTTTGATGTAGTTATAACAATTAAAATTTTGTTTTCAATTTGGACTAAATTCTAACAGAGAAATCAATCAACTGTTACGATAATTAAAACACAATGCTATCAAACGACTAAATCAAAACCTAAAGGTCAAGATAAATGTAAAATTAGTATGAAAGTATCCTGTGACTACATTTTCTCTAACATCTACCATTAAACTATTTATTTTTATTGTATGACATTTAGTTGCTGCTAATATAAAAGGTATAAAACATAAAAGTGATATTATTGCAAAACAAATGAAAAACCTTTGTTATCTCCACTCTCCTTGGAACATTCTACGTAATTATGCTGTCTTATCTGTTGTACCACCCTTTGCCTGTTACATTCGGTCGACAGGAACGAACAAGCCGTAATTTAATACAATACAGAAGAAATTTTTAATGTTAAAACTCTTTTTTTATATTACTACTGTATTAATAGGATCGTATGTTATACCCATATAATGTCTTTCGAAAAATAAGAAATCCCATCATTCCTCCTACAAGGCCCGAAATCAAATTGAAAAATTCTTCTCTTTCAGAAAATAAAGGAATTGCTAACCAACATCCAAATAAAAATATAACTAATCACATACTTAAACTAGTAATGTTACAAAATAAACATATTGCCATCAATACCCTAAAAATAATGTAATTTTAATACAGATGTTAATTAATGAGCGAATAAAATCATTTATTTTTCTAATTGTTTCTCAAAGTCACTTGCAGATACCTGTTTATTGCAAAATTGTAAAAATAAAATAAAAGTTTGAGTTCGTAATCTTTAATTTAATTTAAATGCTGTAACCAAGGATCAAAAGCTCACTGTGTTATTCTCCTTTTAATACAATAAAATCTTAAGTTGAAATTAAACATTAAACATTCCTTACATCAAAATCTTAAAAATATTTGTGTACTCACATGTTCCTTAAGGTCAATACTGCTTAAGATTGCCATCGTAATGGAAAAATCAGGTCAAAGGACACAGTCCTGGACGCAAGCACAGCTTTCGCGATACTACATAGCCCATCCTCTGTATACGTACAAATTGAGTTTGATACAAATTGATGGTGTACATCGCAGAACAATTAATCATCGATATGACCTTTTGTGTATTATTATGTATATATCTGAAAAAATGAAAGCTTTGCTATTATTCAACAGATGGCTCATTATTTTATACACTATCTATTAATTAATTAATTAAATTATTTTAAATACAATTTTGTTCTTAAAAGCCTTATGTAGTACATTTACTAGGAATACGTTTCAATTGTTGTTTATGGTTAAAGGGCGTATTTTACCTGTTTTGAATAAATTAGTTACAACGAATTCTTTGTTTATACATCAGATAGATATAATAAACAAAAGTATATGACTTCAACGGCATTAAGCCTTGGGAAGTAATAATTATGTAAAAAGTAACAAGTTTCATGGTTCTAAGGGTCTTTGAGGTGCCAAATAGGTATTTCCCCGAATTATTATTAAACACAAAAAAGTTCTCGTAAAGTTATTGAAAGATCGAAGGTATTTATAAAGCAAAAGAAGTAATTACTTTCTTATTGTTTTAAGAATTTAATTTATGTTTATGAATATTCCAGTTACAACTGAATTACGTCTGTGTTTTCCTCTTGTTTACCCCCTAGTCTTTAAACTTTAACTTTTTTTATTGTGTTTTACAATTTATATACTTGCTTAATATAAATTAACAAAAGAGTAATTTATAATTAAAACTAGTATATTGATAATTATAACCCCGTCCTATCTTACTTGTATTTCACCCGGTCCGTAATTTGATGCAATAAAACAAAGTGCATTCCATGATATAAATCACTTGAAAAGTATTCGACCTCTTGTTCTATTTTTGGTTCATAACCCCAATATATAATCAACCCTTACAGAATTCAGTACATATGTAGGTACCATTTTACATAAAAGCGCCCAATGAACATTAAAATTAGTCCATACGTACGGCTAAAAGGTAGCTTTTTTTATAATTTCTCTTGATAGTATATTTTTACCATTTGATTAAATTTTCCTGACACAGCCGTCTTGAATTCACGTGACTTCATTGCGACGCCGTTATCGATTTATCAACCGCGTGTACTACGGAAGCTGAAAGCCCTGAATGCTCTCAAGTCCAAAGGTTTTCACGAGCTTGTGAGGTGTCGGGAAAATTCTAAATGCTTACACCGTGAAACTGTAGTGTCAATGTTATGTGAATATTGAAACTAATTATCATTTTGTGTATCTTCTAAACGTCGAATTTTTTGACAATCCATTTGCCAATAATACAGTAAGTAGCTACTGTAGGTATCTTTAGGGAAAATTAAAATGCTTGTTCTGAATTATTAAGCAGATGTTTCATGATAGCTATATTATACTGGCAATTACATTTACGTAGGCACTTTTTTAAAACCCTTAATTTAAAGTAGAATCTTGTGCCAATTAGATTAGCTGCAATGCATTCATAATGTGCAACCAATTGAGTTAATTACACGATATAGAGATGCAATTTTCCACATAGATTAATATTTTGCTTCACCTACTGTTTAATTAACAATTTTCTCGATATTGAATAGGCATATACATACTAAGTCTTTAGGGAAACTGAGTTTTTTGTTCAATTATTTTTCTCATTGAATTTATTGAATAGCACACATAACTAATGATTTTTAAATTTACTAAAATTATTTCTAAAACGTTCTACTTGCCAAAAACCTTTTCCGCAATTCAAAATAGAGATGCTTAAAACTTACGAAACAAATTATTTCTCTATTGAACATGGTAATGGGTATATAATTTTTTGGTTACTCCACTAGTTTCTCTTCTTATTTATTTTTATTAGAAGGAAAACTACAGTACTTATGATGTTTCAACTATTTGAAACATCATAACAAGATTGCACCGATCTAAGTTATTCTTTTATTTTTATTGTTTTCGTAAGTAATCCTTACCAATTAACGTTCTTAGAAAGCTTCTAAATTTTTAAAATTTTAGACAACTTTTTAAATCGAATTTTACAACCCTTCTGAATATATTTTTACTTTACCATTCATTTGTGCGATTGTAGTAATTAATAATCAAACCAAATAAGATTTAAATGTATTACCTTTGTTAATCGAACAAATAAATTTTGGGATAATATCCGTAGAATGTTACAGAGTCCTTAAAATTTTATTACACACGTTAATACCGGCTAAGTCATAATGCGGATAACGGAATCGTTTGAACCTTTTGACCTTTTAAGCTTTAACGAAACAAATAGAAACATTAAAAGCCTTTTTAAGCTAAGAGCAATAATGACCACCTACACCGATGAAAATAACATGAAAACGAAATGGCAAAAAAAAATTACAGATCTTTAAAGTTTACTACCAACAGCGTCATCTTTTTTAACTGTATTGTTTGTTGTAACAATCCTAACGTGATGAAGATAAAAATGCGGAATATATAGAAAAATAATTATTAATTCTGTTTCATTTTATGTAGTATCTATTTATTAAAGTAATGTTACAAA
>NW_020442465.1:17339-41659 GCF_000699045.2 Agrilus planipennis
ACCTTCAGTTTGACCGGCGCAAAGTAGAAAAGAACAGCACTAGGCCAGAAAAGGAAGGAGACAACTCTCGGCCAAACTCTTAACCGGTGAGGAGCGTATAATCCGTACAGTACTGCACGGAAAAATTGACCATTGAATCCACTACAATTGCATTGCTCAAATGTGCTGCTATTGGTACCATTTACTACTGAAAATATCAACGAGATGTTTATCTATATTTGAAGACACATTAAAGGCTTTAACGCTTGTTTTCGACTCGCACTACTAATCATGACTGAACAAAACTATTGGCAGGTACTGTATGAAAAAGTATGCTTAGTGAACAAGAGTCGAGAGTATAATGAGCTTTTTTCTCCTTACCTACGATTTTGCCAGCGCGTATCCAAGACATTGGAAGGGGCACATCGCTAGAGAAAGTAAATGAAGTATAGCATACTTGCTAAATTTCATTAATGTTTTGTTTAAGGTTTAAAAATGACATGAAATTAACAAGTGGGGTAGTGTTGGAGGTGGTGGTGGAGGTGGCGAGGTCGGAGGGCAGCTAGCAGCGCGGGAGCCCTCCACCGGCCCCAGCATGTCGCGCTTTAGAAAAGAATGAAGAAGCAAAACGTCCGTACACTTTCGCTCATTGTGTGCACATTTACGTATTTGCTAATCGGAGCCGCTGTTTTCGACGCTCTCGAATCACGGACAGAAAAGCAAAGGAAGGAGGTTTTGCAAGGTACCTTGATCACACCATACAAAACTTACAATCTACAATAATTATTCAAGTTTTTCCCACGAATGTGTATCCAGTCATGTTATGTCGTTGAAGAATAAGTTGGGCTTAAGAATGAGAAAGCTCAGAGGTGATAGTAACATTCAAAAATAAATCGCACTGTTACTATATCTGATAGTACAAAAGAGAACTACGATAGTTTAAAATTTGATTATTACATTACTGAAATGCTACAGTTATAGGGAAAACTATTCTTTATTGGACAGCTATAGATTTAATTAAGTGATAGCAATTGACGCAGATTTTATTACAATCTTTAGTGGTTTTAACTGTATTAGAATTATCATTAAGTGACTAGATCAAATGCATCAATTTCATCAAAACTGATTCACTTCAGGCTCTGTAGTATTAGAGAGTAAAGAATGTTTGTTTAAGCAAATATTATAAGTAAATTCGCAACACAATTCTGCGGTTAAAGAATTATGTTTATCACTACCTAATCATTAAACAAAGTCGCTTTCCCGCTGTCTGTCCCTATGTATGCTTAAATATTTAAAACTACGCAACGGATTTTGATGCGGTTTTTTTTAAAAGATAGAGTGATTCAAGAGGAAGATTTATATGTATAATACATGCATAATATAGTAGAGAAACACTGATAATTTTAGAGGTTTCTAATGTGATGTCGTAAATAAACATATATTTTGCGCTTACATTGCAAACGCTGGCTGAACCCTACGAGATAGATCAAAATAATGTACTACAATATTGTACATCTTAAAAGGGTCTACAAAAAAGTCCGGGATGGTATATGTCTATCTCTTAGGGATAACCCACAATAACCATTTTTATCCTTTACTTTTTATGAGAAATAATGACTTATTTACGAAGCGATTGTAGGCAATACAGCAATAATTCTTATCCAATTCAGTACCTTAAATACATTGTGCATTTAATATAGATCAATATGGCCCTTTACAGCATGTAAAGGACGGTTTGT
Organism: Agrilus planipennis; assembly: GCF_000699045.2. NCBI lineage: Eukaryota > Metazoa > Arthropoda > Insecta > Coleoptera > Buprestidae > Agrilus > Agrilus planipennis. The sequence continues at coordinate 19,058 of NW_020442465.1, forward strand.
ATTGTCTAATGACAAAAAAACTGTGAATGTTGTATATAAAGACATTCTGTATTATATTTAGTATGTTCAGGGGGTGTCTTTTGAAGATTACCCCTTTTCGATAATAATCTAAACAAAACAAAAATATATTTAGTATCAGCATTGCACCCATGCGAAGCAGGGGCGGGTCACTAGTTGTAAACTATTACACAATTTCCATTATAATCACATTTTTATATTGTTATACTAATTTTGGTTTGAGTAGTGAAACCTTTGATTGAAGAATTTCTTATTTCGGCGTTATCTGAAGATAGTTGATTTCCGGGTTTGATGGTCGTAATACAGGATTGGTTTTACTCTTTCTGCTTTGCTAAATCTGCGAGAATGGAGTCATTTATCCGACGTTTTGCAAACAATGACTGTGGATTGCATCTTCAAGTAGAGTGACGATGGCTTAAAATCCGTCGCTGCAATTTTACTGCGATTAAGTTCCTAAATAATTCAATCTTAGTACATCCCTACCGAAAGGCTTTACGTTAACCGCAATAGCTGGAGAAATTTCGGGTGAACGACTCCATCCCCAGACTCACCGAAGGAGCAAAACCAATTCTCGCCTACGGCCATCAATTCTGAATATCCAACCCTCTTCTGAACAATTTCTATCCACTAGAAGAACATTAAGATGTAATAACAGGCTCTTTTCGATTAGACAATAGAAGTAATACGGGAGATACACAGTGACAGAACACTGCGATAAACATAACTTAACCGTCGCGAAAACTTTACGTACTTTACCATCAGGTTAGGAGGCGCTATAACATTCTTGTTAGGTAAAAGGGTGAATATAAAGATAGAAGGTGAAACATTAGAAGAAGTGACTGATTGTAGGTATTTAGAATGACAGATAGCCCAGGATAGAAGAAACAGTTGAGATATAAATGAGAGGATAGGCCAGGAACTAGTCGACTTTCACAAAAAGAAGTCACTTTTTTGCTCGCGAAAGGTTCAATCCCGTACGGGTCCGGAATGTAGATGATGAGAAGGTTAGAACCGAGGTGCTAGATAGAATAAGAGAACAGATGACAGACGAGATAGGTTGGTAGGGCACTTTATAAAGCATGAAGGTCTAGTCAGAGAAATATTAAAGTTGGGAGGGTTAGGGTTCGAGGTAGACCTACATTAGATTACTGTTCATAAAGAGTTAAAGATGTGGGATATTTTACTTTTGGGGAAATGCGAAGATTATTAGTTCAGGACAGGAAAGAGTGGAGGTGCATGTCCAACTAGTCTTAAGGTAGTTGTTCCATGAAAAGCGTTTTCTTAGGATTCTTTTGAAATTTTGACAGAATATTATTTAAGTTATTTTTCACCTATATGTGCAGACTGAAATTATTGGACAATATAGTTTCAGAGATATTTAATTTCAAAGTTCGCGTTTTTGCGGCTTTTATACATTGTACTATACAGGATACCGGCGAGGCTAACTAGAAATACAATGTTAACTTGGAATCCCTTCTTACAAATGTTTTAAAAAACTACAGAAAGATTAAACAATGTCTAATAACTTCTTTGAAAAAAGTTTGATTAATTATTACAACACAGTTTCTGAGATATTAATTAATAAATAACGAACAATTTATCGCACTCAAGTAGTAGAAGGGATACACGAATGAAGAGCGGTACGGGATTGGCTGGGAATAGTGCAGTAACAGCAAAAAGTTTTAGGCTTAGGTATCACGGCTGCTAACTGACTGTACGACACACTCTAGCATAAACTTTTTACTAGTAATGTCGTGAAACAACTTCCTTAAAACTAATGACCCGTTGATGATGATGATGATGAGATCATTTCTTTAAAAACAAGGGAAACGAAATGAGTTTTTTTAACTTTTCAGAAATTGAAATAATTGTTAGACGCAAATATAACATTAGCAACGAGGATTTTCGTATAATGGAAACCGTAGTGTTGAAGTCCGAGCCCCATCGGGCCGGGCGACAATGGAAATTTGCCGGAGCATTCTACTACGCCACAACAGTACTTACAACCATTGGTTATGGCCATTCGACTCCTAGCACTATTGCAGGAAAGCTTTTTACAATGTGTTACGCCATGATTGGAATCCCTTTAGGACTAGTTATGTTTCATAGCATTGGTGAACGAGTTAATAGGCTAAGCAGGTAAGAAAAATAAAGAAAAATAGATTACCGAACATTTATTCTTTTTTTTCAAATCATGATGCTGTTCCTAGATCTGATTCATTAAATGTTGTATTGTTCCAGCGTAATAATAAGATCTGTTAAGTCTTCCTTGCATTTCCGTCATAATGAAGCGTCAGAATTGGAGCTAATATGTGTCGTAACAACCCTAAGTTCGCTTACAATAGCTGGCGGTGCTGCAGCTTTCTCAAGATACGAAGGGTGGACGTATTTCGATTCAGTTTATTACTGCTTCATCACACTGACCACTATCGGCTTTGGAGATATGGTATCCAACATTTACATTTTGCAGAGTTGGTCCTTTCTTCACAGAAGGAAAATCACTTTAATCCTTTTTCCTTTAGGATCGGCCATCTGCGTTTATTGCAAAAACGAATGAAGGGGATAGCCTTGATCAATAGTGGGCAAATTTAGATTAGAGTGATTTTTCTTCTTTCCACACAGTTCATCATCATCATAAGGTCGTCAGCTCTAAGACTGGTTGGACACGCACCTCCACTCTTTCCAATCCTGAGCTAATCTACGCATTTCCTCAAAACTAGAATAATCCACATCCTTAACAATTTGCGAACAGTATACCTCTGACTAGACCTTCATGCCTGAGAAAATGTCCTACCAACTTATCTTGCCTATTTTTTATTGACTACCATAGAGTCCTCTGTTCTCTTACCCTTTTTAATACGTCTTCATTTCTAACCTCTATCCACGGTACCCTCATCATTATCCTGTAACACCACATTTCAAACACTTCTAACCTTTTCTTTTCCGCCGTATCTACCGTCCATGTTTCGCACCCGTACACCGCCGCTCTCCAAGCATACACCTTTACCAATCTTTTTTGAATTTCTAAATTTACCGTTCGCGAGCATAGAAATGACTTCATTTTATTGAAGGCGACTCGACCCTGCGCTATCCTCTGCTGTATATCCCTCCAACTCCTTCCAACCAGACTTATCTGACTTCCTTCCACACAGTTAGTGATGAGTAAAGCCAGACAATGACCGAGGCTGTCCCAATCCTGATATTAATTTTGGACTTATATATTCGGTGTCGGCCTTGGTCTTGTTCGTTCGGTTTTGGTCTTGCTAGTATAAAGACAGTCTTGGTCTCACTTTTGCCAAGATCAATTTTACTTACCACTACACAAATTTCATCAAGATTGTAACTATACAGAGCAACCCATGAATTTCTCACATTCTTTATAAGATTGAAAAGGTAAATCTAATGGATTGCCAAAAATTTATATGAATTTTATGAACTGTCCGGAACTATTAAACCCGATGCCTTTAAAGGAAGGACCAATTACCTGAAGATATCAGCTAATGGTATGTTACTTTCAATTCATTTACAGGTGGCCCTCCAAAAAGACAGTGCCCTTAGTGACAAACCAGAATATGTTATGTTCGCGTTTATTTTTATTTTATTCGGATTAGCAATCGTAGCTGCCTCGTTGAATTTACTAGTTCTACGTTTCGTGACTATGAACACTGAAGATGAACGAAGGGACGAAGCTCAAGCAATGCAAGCCTTGGTCGGGGCCGTTAGGCTAGAGGGCGACGTTATTACAGCAAATGGGTCAATACTAAGTGGTCACATAGGTCATCACTGCACCGAAATAGCATATCTTGAACCAGATAATACATCTGTGTGTTCTTTCCACTGTGGATGCTTTACAACAAGTTCGACACGAAGGTAAAATTATTTAATGTTTCCACAAATATCATACTACACCCCTAGACAAAAATTTACAGTCTCTCTCCAGTCTCTCAGAGTCTTTCAGCGTCTCTGAGAGCGTCTCTCACAGTCTCTCAATTATTGCCTAGGTGTTTTTATGGATCTCTCACAGTCTCTGTATGAGAGACTCGAACGATAAAATTGTTAATTCAGAAATTCGAGTCTCTCACAGAGAGACTGAATGAGTAAAACTGAAAAATTGAGAGACTCGAGTCTCTCGTAGAAAGATAGGGTTGAACTTAGAAAATTTTAACCATGTCTATCGAGACACCACTTATTGAGAGATTCGAGTCTCTCGTTGAGAGAAATATCTTGACTTTACGGATTCAATTTTTTTTTTATTTTCTTGAGACTAAAATTCTGGAAATCAATCAACGACAAAAGACCTATCTTATTGCAGGTATGGCTTCAAAAAGTCGCCTTCTCAACTAAGACACCTACTACCAGTATTACCAATGCACGAGTTACATCTCCCCCAAGGTTCGTTGCCACCACCTCCTGCTATTTTCCCCAATCATAGGGCTTCAATATGATAAATTATTTAAAATTTAACGTTTAATAATATAATAATTGCTAATGAAATGTGATAATAATAACAACTATTCATATTCTTCCCTTAAAACGCCGCATGTATTAACGAAGACAGTGCTTCAAACGACAAAATAGACAAGATGAGGTCTGAAGAAAGATGTTTCCGTACTACTATTAATGAGTAAGGTGTAAAACATCCACTAATGGTCTCTTCTAAATACATACCTAGTAGTTAATGCGAATACACAAAAAAACAATCGGCATCAAAAAAATAGGGTTTGTTTATGACATAAACTTAATTCTGAATTTCAACTGATGAAACGGAGTATCCTATTGGTATGAGTAATTTTTGTTAATTTTTTAAAAATTTTGGAGTTATTTCCAAAGTAATACGAAATGGATACTAAAAATATATAAAAAAAAGACAGTCATCCTTAAATATAATAGATACATAATTTCCAGGCTTTGTAGCTTTTTGTACAATTTTTAATATTCATATTTAACAAAAGAGAAGTCCCATTTGTCTAGTATTTACTACTTCTTTCAGAATAATTTCTTGTCTTCCTATACCTTGTATATAATATAATTGCATGGCTCATGAATTTTTTCGCTTAATCGTTAAAATGTTGGTATTAACATTTGTAACATTTCAGATATACGTAACTATAATTAAAAATTAATGACTTTAATTAATTAACGAGCAGTATTACCTTGCATTACTAAAATGTGTGATATTTTAATCATTTTTTGCGAATTGCTTACTTTACATGTTTTAATTATTTATAGGTATATCTATTTGTAAAATGTTTCAAATTTTTATTACTGTTCAAGGTAATTCTAAATAACAATTATTGTTGATATCGTGATAATTGTCACATAAAAATTAAGAAATTTTTTAACCTTAAGGTAGTTGACGAAACAAATCGGTCTTTTTTTATTAATAAAGTCTGAGTAGATAATGATTTATTTAGAACAATTGGTCATAATTATTTATGGTGTATCTTAAATCGTCTGTCAGATAAAGGCAATTTTTGCCAATTTGTTTATTAATAATGTACAATTACAAATTTTTATGAAAATTGAAAAACTTCACTGGCGTTTAGATGAGTTTTTTCTGAATCCTGCTAATACCTTGGCTTACCGATTTCGAAACCAAATTCAACAAGAGGGATGCACAACGACGTAAACACCAGTGAAGCTAGAATCGAAAATTGTTAACTTTTTAACTTAGTTAGTTTGTTAATGATAAGGTTAATTAACCGGGAGCAATTGCCACTCTGGTCTTCCTTTTGCATTGCTATTAACATTTTACGAAAAATTTATAGTTTTAAAACCACTGTTACTTATAATAAGCAATTGTGTTCTAAAGCCAAATTAAATTTATAAAATTGTTACGAACAATACAACACAAAAAGGAAAATTTGCTTTTTTCCGATAAAATATAGGGTTGTTCGGAAAGTCATTTCGTTTTTTTTTTGTGGAAATGAACGACAGCTTTCGTATAATAAACAAATACTTTATTAAATTATATATTGACCGTTCTGGTCCAACACCTTTTGCCATCTTTCTGGTAGTAGCATAATTCCACGCTCATAAAATTTTTGGTCTTTGCCGGCAAAAAACTGATCGAGGAGGTTTTTGACCTCCTCATTTGAGGTGAAGGTTTTACCGTCTAAAAAATTTTGGAGTGACCGGAACAAATAATAATCCGATGGTGCCAGGTCTGGAGAATATGGTGGGTGTAGCATTGTATCCCATTCAAGCTGTAAAAGCTTTTGGCGAGTGACCAAACTTGTGTGAGGTCTCGCGTTGTCTTGGTGAAACACTACACCTTTCCTGTTGATTAGTTCTGACCTTTTCTGTTGAAGTGCATCATTCAGTTTGTCCAGCTGATGACAGTAGACTTCCGAATTAATCGTTGTGTTATCCGGTAAAAGCTCAAAAAAAACGATTCCTTTAAAATCCCACCAAACAGACAGCATCACCTTTTTTTGGTGAATATCGGCTTTGGAAATGGTTTGAGCCGGTTCATCTTTTTTGCTCCATGACCTCTTGCGTTTGACGTTGTTGTATACAACCCATTTTTCGTCCCCAGTGATGATGCGCTTCAAAAACGGATCATTTTCGTGACGTTTGAGAAGCGAATCGCAGACGTCAATGCGGCGACACAGATTTCTCTCTGTGAGAACATGGGGAACCCATACATCGAGCTTCGAGGATAATCCCAGGCCTTTCAAGTGGTCATAAACTGTTGAATTTGATAAATTTAACCTCAATCCGATCTCACGTGTTGTTATTCGCCGGTTCACATCAACTAATGCCTTTATCGCGTCTTTATCAGCTTCAACCGGCCTTCCCGAACGTGGTGCATCTTCGACATCAAAATTGCCGGATCGAAATTTAGCGAACCAGTTCTGGCACTGGCGTACTGTCAACACACCTTCTCCATACACATCAGTCAATTTCTTTCTGGCTTGAACAGCATTTTTACCCTTTCTGTAGTAAAACAGTAAGATATGTCGAAAATGCTGCTTATCGCTCTCCATATTTAAAAGGGCACCAACCAAAAACTACTGCGTAGAATTAATTGGAATTTTTCACACACAAGCCTTGCTATATGAGCTCTCAAAGCATATAAAAATTGTACGGCTTAAATGTGAAGTTGGGTGCAAAAGAATACAATTAAATCCTCTGTCGGGAAAAAACGAAATGACTTTCCGAACAACCCAATATAACTCTTCATAATTTGGAAATGTTTTAAATTCTACTTTAAGCAAAAAGAATTAGATATTTTAATTAATGGAAAATCATAATTACATTAAATGGTAAAATTAATAGTTAAATTGATAAAGAAAAGCTTTCATACGACTCCTACTGTTACCATCATCCCTAGATGAAAGCTAAATATATAATAAGCAAGTTATAAAGAAAACTTAATGTCTTTTGCTAACTGAGTAAATGTATTATATAAAAGATAACACGGCTGTGAAAACGCGCTACATTAATTATTCCTTTAGTTAAAAATTTTATAATTATTAAAAGGGCCAGTAAAGTTACTAAGGTTGAAATAACATTAATAATTCCTGGACTGTAGTATGAAATAATTTAAGCACCAGACGTTCTTTTAACATAAACAGGTAAAACAACAAGATGCAGGGTGCCAATTCTAAATAAAATCGTTAGGAAAATACATAAATTATCAATTGTTTTCACAATAGTGTGATGGGTGTTGTATGATGATAGAATGTGTAGATATTAGATACTGAAAATCGGTGTATTAACATTAAAATTTTAAGGGAACAACGCATCTGTACCACTTCAGGTAAAAGAGCTATTTATTTATTTACAACAAATAGCGTTTTACCCTTTTTCTGGGGTAATTCATCATTTTAATAAGGTCGTCAGTCCTAAGACTGGTTGGACACGCACCTCCGCTTTGCTATCCTGAGCTAATCTTCGCATTTCCTTAAAACTAGAACATCCTTAACAATTTGCGAACAGTAATCTAATATAGGTCTACATCTACTCCTCTAAACTCCTGTTTCTGCCTCTACTATGTCTCCGACTAGAACTTCATGCCCGAGAAAGTGTCCTACCAACCTATCTCACCTATTGCTTATTGACTTCCATGGAGTCCTCTGTTCTCCTACTCGTTCTAATACCTATTCGTTTCTAACTTCTCTATCCACGGTATAAAAAATAGGTAAAATAGAGAACACTTTTAAATTAAACAATTACATGGTGAATGGAATGTTATGGTTTATTGTAAATAAATAAGTAGATAGCTTTATTACGTGAAGCACTTCAGATTGGTTTAATCATATCAGGGATGAAAAAGAAAAATGAATATTAACATTAAATCCTACAAAAATTAAAGATAAAGATTTTATCATCATACATACCTACCTATCCATTGCAAGATTTATTTCCACCTTTTAGGTAACTGATATGTCTGTATAAACTTTGAAGTATTGTTATATGTAACCTTTTTTTTTATTTAAAAATAACATTTTAAACTTGTAACTTAAAAGGTAAAATCTCGTAAGTGCAATAAAATCAAGTATTCAAAAGAGAAGTTTCTTAGTCATTATCAAATAGATGTTACTACGGCAACGAGGACGAATAGGTGTAATACACTTGTAAATAGACACATAATTTTAAATGTTTATGAATTAATCCGTTTTTGCTCATACAAACATATTATTAATCTATAACACTATAGATTAGACTGTCGCCCTACAAATTTTTACATGTTCGTATTTTACTTAATAACGTTATATGTATAAGAAGGATACCTGCAAAGGATAATTCACATAGGTAGTTATGTGGCAGGTTTTACATTTTTATACCATCAAAAATCTGCTTGATTATTACACGAATATGTTTTTCAGATATATCACACTTTGATACTGTTTTGTGGGCTGTAAGTAAATATCATTCCTATTAATTACAGTGGGGTCAATTTCGGAAGGCGAAGTTTGCAACAAATCATGAAATATAGAGAAGCAGAGTTTTTATACTTTCTTCCTCCTTGTTGTTTTCTGTTTTGATTATCGCCCTCGGAATTTCACCCTATAGAAATGATCGTGGAGTATGTTTATACCGGGTGTTTCAGGTTTAACTGATTATACTTAAAATCTGAATTCAGGATCTCAAAATACAAAAAAAGCTTTCTATAATAGGATATCCGCGAACGCTTCCTTAAATAGTTATCCTTCAAGGAAGGAGGGCCAAAATTTGATTTTCACTTTATTCAATGTGGAAATAGATAAAAAAATTAATTGAACTATGTATTTTTTGACAGTAGCCTACTAAGCAGTTACCGTCTTACTAAATAACACAATTTTATGAATATTTATATTTTTTTATCGAAAAACGAGCAATTCCACCGAAAAAAAGTAAAACAATCATAAAACTTACTACATAAATTAATATTTTGAGGGCATATCTTTTATAATTAAATTCAAAACCGTAAAAGGTTCTAGTCAAAAAATAAAATGGATGTTACTAAATTAATCCTTTTCATAGAGAAAGATTTAAAAAAAGTGTTCCTGTTAAAGTAGAAATGTGTATCAAAATTAACTTTTCAAACCTGAAACATCTTGTATAATTCAAATCTAAAACTACAAAATCTAATAAGTAAAACTAATTTCGATACCGATACGTCTATTTATTTATAAACAATGTGAAGATAATTAAAGCTTAAGTTTTGCAACAGCAAATTCATAAACTTTAAACTAGTGTAAATATTGTCGTTGCAATTTTTGAATAAATTAATGCCGAATTAATTCAAAATAAACTCGGGTTTGGACTTGTAAATGTAAAAATATAGTATACACTGTAAATAGTCTTCTACTGTAAATACATTATTTCCATTTTTGCATTAATCATCTTGTATGTATGTATTTATTTACATATTGTACTTGTTTTTGAATATGGATGAAAGGGTATCACAACTAGGTAATGGAAGAACTTATTTTGTTAATTGGTACGAAGATGGCATTAATATAAGAGCTAACCATTATTTATTAGCAGTAATTGTTTGAATTACCACACAGTGTGTAAACTTAAATAAAAACTTCGCTCCTAGATTGAGAACTTATCAAGATTATTTCCCAAACTTAAAAATTATTACCCTAATAATAAACTGTTTTAGCGTTATACCATTTTCAAAATAAAGGTACATTTACTATTAAACCAATGTAAAATTACTTCATGCAACATGTACTTAATAGTTTTATCAGCTATAAGGATTAAATGTACCTTCAGTCTAAATTTATAAGTGGTGTAACTACCGGAAGAATTGTTAGAGTAATTTTTAATACTTATATATCTAACTATTTAAACGTTAAATAAACTAAATTTTGTAGCGATACCTCAATCTGGTGACATTATAAAAGACTGCTAGTTGTCATACCCCAGCAAGAATTTACTTACAATTAATTTAAACTGATATTTACGGTGTTCCGAAAATCCGAACTATTATCCTTTTCATAAATTCTTTTTGACATTTAATTTTGATGTGTAATTAAAATAATGCATCAATAAAAGTGTCTCCCCTTATTGTTTCAAAAACAAATGGAGTGAACCAATGGCACTAGCAGAGAAAGGAAATTGATTCATTCATTAGTTTTAATTTTTTGTTGCCTCCAAAATTTCGTAAGATAATAAAGAATTAAAACTGAGAAAATGAATCACAAGTTTATGATGAATAAGATGGCGTACTTTTCCATCGATATTTTCGGGATACCGTTTATACGTACGTATCAGTACATAATATGCATATGTAATTTAACTAAATATACAAATAGTATATACTGCCAAGAAAGAAGTGTTTTTAATAAAAACTTAAAAATTTTCATTGTTTTCTTTTGTTACCTAGTATTTCTATATTATTTTATGTTGTCGTCGATTTTCTTCAACACCTATATAGGACATCAACGGGAGAGATGCTGCAGGTAAAACTTAGTTATACCTAACTCATAAACCAAATTACCCTATCTATTTCGAAAAGTATTAGTAAAAAAATGCTAAATGCCTATTTTAAATTTTTATAACCGTTATAGGTCCATTAACTTTGTATCTCAAGTTGTACAAGGACATTACCATTTAATAAATTTTACAAGAAGTGCACTTATTTTTTGTATTTACAGTACATCTATTTTTGATCACGATTGTTACCTGTAAGCTTACGTATAATATATAGGTATTAATAGACTGAAACAGAAAATTCCTTAATTTTCAAATTTTTCACCTACCTTGTGTTGTCTTCATCCTGATAGTTCCTTTTTCTTTGTTTTCTAATCCTTGATGTTAATATCCTTAATAATACCACTTACGTAGGATTATCACATATAAATATAATTAATTTGCATCACTATATTCACTAATTAATGTTCTTTTTGTTGTACCACCACGCGTTTTAAAGCCTAAACGAACCGATTTTATTTAATTCGTGCTGTTCCACGTTGTCATTTCAACTCATCGGACTCCAGCCTACGACTGTTGCCTAGATACATGATTATTTAAAGGTCATCAAGCAAATAAATTGCTATATTTTGTTATGTTATCTCTTTTTTCGATAAATTGAGTCACATTTGCGCCAAACAGATAGAAAATAGCAAATAGATTCATCTACATTTTTAAATATTTCCTTTATCGTACACGTAATTACATTTGAAGTTTGATGAAAATGTACAATTAGGTAATTTTTAAATTTCCTCTTTTTTTACAATTCATGAATCAAAAAAAAACACAAAGAAACAATTTTACATGTACGGGGTGTACAAAAGTTTTTGAAAAGAAAACTCCTCTTGAGTAATGAATAATTAAAAATGAACAGTCAATTATTCGTAAATAGAAGTAAATATCTGAAAAGAAAATCTGTTTGAATTTACATAACAAAAACACTTACTAAATAATAATAATAATAATTTTATACATTTAAAGTTTCAATAATGTTTTATTTATACTGTACACTTTTCTTAATAGACAGGTATTGATCCTTATGTAGATATGTATCTACTCTAGTATAATAATATAATATTTTTTAATTTATATGTTTGAGGCCACATTATTTATCGACGGTTGACCCTAAAGTCTATATAACTACGCCTATTTTCACAATATAAGTACAGCTCAGAAATTAAGAACAAAAACAATTGCTACAATTCCTTCCTAAAATTTTCTGACTCTAGGTACTTACCTAAATATACATATATATAAACTCGAAGTTCATTAGTACATAGTAATCGCGACTACAATCCTGCAGGCAGGCGAATTTGGAATTTTATTTTTTCGTTAAATTAGTGTTTTGTTTTGTTAGAGGAAAATTCTACTAGCATATAATTAATTACACAGTAACAATAATACAATAGTAGTACTAATAAGTACCTAGTGATGATGACTATATTTTTATAATAATGATAATAATAATAATAATAATCGTTTATACCTACGTATCCTATGCTTAGACATAAATACAACAAATTAATTTACCACAATCACAGGATTGATAAACTAACAATATAATAATAATAATAATAATAATCAAAGTAGTAACAATCTTAAGTGTATCTAAAATTTGCTACCTCTAATTTCCTAATGTTGAACTAACCGAATCACCGAAAGTTAGTGAAGTAAACAAGTGACTATATACACAGGTTGGACATAATGAGGTCGTCATTCGAAGAGGGACCATTATCATTTTGTGTTGTATCTACATTTACATTAACATGTATAGTTTTTAAGACAGCAAAAGGACATTTCACACCTTAATAATACTGTGGTGGATACACTTTTAAGAAGGAATTAGTTTTCAGTTTTCTTTACTCGTACGATGCTTTTGCTTAACGTCAAATCCTCTTCTTCAACATCAGTTAAAAGGCACATAGAATAATAAATATCTGGGGAAAAAAAACAAAAAATCCACTGTAAAGTTTGCAAATTTACTAAAGAGTTCTACATAGCCGTGGATGGCTACCAGCGCAGCGTGATGCCTGGTGTGAGAGAGAAAGCTGCCGAAAGGATTTTGTCTCTGTAGATAATTATTTATTTATTCAACACAGTAAAAGCCAATTGTCCGCATTTACTCGTTTTTCTAGAGAAGGATAGTAACAAGGGGCCTCTATACAAAGTTCTCTCTCACTCCTGACAACATAGTAGACTATAGGGTTTATTGGGGATGAAACTTTCTAAATTCGGATGCTGATGATAGAAAACAAACATCCAGGCTAAATTTTCCGAAAAAAAAAAGTTGTTCCTTCATATAGTCAACTTTGTTCCTTTAACATTTTGAAAAGTATCACAGTTGAGGACGCCTGAAAGTCTTTTGTCTAAAATTCACTTCCCGTTACCTAACTGAAAAGTCATTTTTGCCATCTGGTTAGTTCCAAACAGGAAAAAATGTTTGCCCTAAAGTAATTCTTAGGGAGAAATGTTGGAACTTATTTTTCTCTGGTGGTACATCATCATAAATGTATACCCACATAACTCTATATTATTTTATGAATGTTTGTTTTTCCTTATTATATTTACCAACTTATCAAAAATGACGGTGATACAAAACATGATGTTAATAGTACATGGGGTCAAATAAAAACTACAAAGATCACTGCTTTTGGACAATTTAGAATTCCGGCACGAAAAAAAATAAATTTTTATGACAACGGAAAAATCACAGTTTTCAGTTATAAATGACTGAATTTGTCGTTGAAATAGTAGAATTTACTAGGTAACTTGTAATAGTCACAATTTTGACGTTTCTTTAAAAATTATTTCAAGTTTCTTAATTATTACAATTAAGTTTGTAATAACTAAAATACCTAGTAAATTTATTTCTGCTGGGATTTTATTTTTATAAAATTTGGATCCAAATTATAATTTTTATTATTTTTCCTCTGGAAGCAACGGGATAATGCGATAAATTGTAAATATCGTTTTAATGATTTTTTTTTATATAGCACCCCTACTAAATTTGGGTGTAACTTATGATGTTTGCTATTTAAACCTAATTAAATTAAAGTGCTAATGTCGACATGTTTAAGATCGTTTTTACTAAGGAAACATAAAAATGTGCACTCTTAAATTAAAACAGTGAATAATGACTGATTTTCAATGAATATTGACTGACTCTCACAGTGCCAATCATACGACTGTAAAACAGTAAAATCAGTACTGAAAACAACAGTTACTGTTATAATGAATAATACAAAAAAGTAAGTACGATTTAGTAATAAATTTTAATAAAAAAAATTATTGTTTTGTCAGTTGTCATCCGAATTACTGAAAATATCAGTACAAATTCCACTGATTCAATTTAAGACAGCAGGATTATTGAGAAGTTGTCTTCTCTTTACTTTTTAGTAAAAGCTTATAAAACAACATTGACATTGGCATTGCATTCACACAAAATTTGGTAGATTCGAGAGTATCAGATTAATGATTCTTACAAAGAATTGTAAACACAATACCGTTCGCGGTTTAATCGTAATTAAGGTGTAGCACTAATGCGAATTGAAACTTAAAAACAGGTCAATGCGGACTTTTTTAACTATAATAATGATCGGTCTTTGCAAAAAGTTATGAACCGCGAAAAGGTTAACGTAGTTAAATTTTTCAATGACAAACTTACTAATTTATTTAATTCAACGAAACGCTTCGTTTCGACCGGAATAGATCCTGCGGTTTACTTCACGGGTAATTAATAAGAGAATAAACAATCTAGCCGTGATGTCATTTGTTGATTGATTGAGACAATGGTACAGGTTTTCAAGTGTACCTAATTAACAAGATGCACCTTTATTTACATTACCAAATGTAATTACGCGTTTTACGATTACTTTATGACGTTTTAGCAAAACTTTAAGTAGCGGAAATCAGCATAAATATAGTAATCTCTTCACAGAAATAATTATAGAATTCAAATACAATTATGAGGTAACTAAATGTAAAAAACTAGTTTCTTTCTAGAATGCTACTCTAGTGTAAGAATTAAAATACAAAATTAATAATTTTTAATAATTAATTCGGATTATTAATTAATTAAATTTAAATTAAGCTGGTAATAATTGTAAAATGGTGCAAAGTGAGTTAAAGAATGATTTGTTATTCACGACATAATTTGCTTAACACATCAACATGATCAGTAACTATTTTTCATCCTATACATCGCTGTGACATCTGTTGTCGAGTTACTGTACTACTAAAGCGCTCAGGGTACCTACTGTCAAAATGGCCGCTATGACTTTTACTGATGTGGTACATGTGATAGATCGCAAAATGATAATAAAATTCAACATTGATTAAGATAAAAATTTAATAAAAAAACAATTTTAATTAAGTATGTGCCGAAAACTAAAAGAAAAATGTTACCTATGTAATAATGCCAGAGTTATGTGGATTAATTAGGCGATTTTTGCTAAAAAGGGATAAAAACATTTGCGTTCTAACGGGAGTCATATTGTTTAATTTTGTGGCGTCCTCGATCTCCCTACCATCATGTATTCTTAATTAATGATTATATAAATAATTGATATTATTAACATGAAAACTACAGTCACTTACCTTTTGGTTCTTTTTTACAAATGCGTTACAATGATTTCGTCATCTATATCGTCTTTTTCGTCGTCCGTTTCTTCGGGTTCAGTTACTGGAGGTGGCTGCTTCTTCGCTTCTGCTTCTGCGGCTTTTCTTTCCTTTTCCTTCTGCCTCCTGATCTTTCTATAATGGAGGATTTCAACGACTATATACAGGATAACACCAATTTCTAGTATGCAGATCATCACGAAAATTTTCATGCGTGCGCACAAGTGAGTCGAGTAGGCATAAACTATCACAAAGCCAGAGCTCTCCCACAGTCGATAATTGGAGAATGCAGCTTCCTTGTTACGTCTAAATAGGGTCCCGTACAATCCTGAAAAGAAATACCAAAATTAATGATGATAACCCTAGATAAAAATGTTTCTCTGAAAGCGAGACTCGAGTCTCCGTCTCTCATTAAGTCTCTCTGGTGTCGCTGAGAGAGACTGTTCAACGTATTTCAGAGATCTTAGTCTTTCTACGAAAGACTCGAGTCTCTCAATTTTTCAGTTTTATTCATTCAGTCTGTCAGAGTCTCTGAAAGCGAGACTCGAGTCTTCGTCTCTAAATCGAGTCTCTCTGGTGTCGCTGAAAAAGACTGTCGAGAGACTGTCAAAAAACTGTTTAGCGTCTCTGAACGAGAGACTCGAGTCGCTCATAGAGAGATCCTCATTTCGTATCTAGTTTCTGAACGAGAGACTCGAGTCGCTCATAGAGAGATCCTCATTTCGTATCCAGTCTCTGAACGAGAGACTCGAGTCGCTCATAGAGAGATCCTCATTTCGTATCCAGTCTCTAAACGAGAGACTCGAATCTCTGAACGAGAGATCGGAATTTCTCAATAAGTGGTGTCTCGATAGACATGGTTAAATGTTTCTAAGTTCAACATATTTCAGAGATCCCAGTCTTTCTACGAGAGACTCGAGTCTCTCAATTTTTCAGTTTATTCATTCAGTCTCTCTGTGAGAAACTCGAATCTCTGAATTAACAATTTTTTCGTTCGGGTTTCTCATACAGAGACTGTGAGAGATCCATAAAAACACCTAGGCAATAACTGAGAGACTGTGAAAGACTGTAAGAGACGCTAAAAGGCCCTGAGAGACAGGAAAGAAACTAAAAATTTTTGTCTAGGGAATATATAATACTGCTAGTTTTATTAGACGTTAACAGTAATTACTTTGTAAAGAAAAAGTCAATTCAGATCAATCAAAACTACATTTGTAAGTATCTACTGTTTTTTGCTAAATTAATTTATCCTTGGTGATGCGCCACTGTAATTTGGTACAATTGTTAGAACTGATGTAATCTCTGTAGTCTCTTTTATGTTAAGTACCTTTTTTTAATCGACAAATGATTTCTTCGTAAGCACAGTCCCATAAACAGAAGACACATGGCGGATACAAAGAAAAAAAAGTGGCTTTGGATATTACTTTTTGTACGTCGAGGATTTCGTTCTAGCTACTGTTAAGCATCTTAAGAAAAATGTTAAAGGATGATCATTGTTTGACAACACGGAGTATCGAACAAAGAAACAGGTTACATCATACCTCAATTAAATTGACTTTTTTTCATTCGAGCTTTATCTATGTAAATATGCAAATGTAAAAAAAAGGGAAATTTTACAAAAACAAAACACCATTCAGTTACATCCTTGAGTATTATTTTGATCCCTGATTATTCGCAGACCGTAGCTTCTTGTATAAAATGCCATCATCCGTAAAGCTCATACGTACATTTACGTAAACTGTTTTACTGCTTGACAAAAAATTTGTTAGAAAATTTGCATTTAATGTGTAACAAAATAATTGTAATTCAATAGAGACCTGAATACATACACTACGTCTTATTTAAATTACCAGTTTTTTAGTAGGTAAATTTATTTAGCCTATTTATTATGAACATAAAAACCATTTCAATTTTTTTCAATGCTTTTAACCTAAAATATTTGTCATTCCTTTAAAATTTTCGATGGGTGTTATTTGTGAGTAGTAGGGATATAAAGCAGAAGAAAGCGCAAGGTTGAGTCGCCTTCAATAATAGAAGTGACTTCTATGTTCGCAAACGGTTAATTTAGAAATTCGGAAAAGATTGTTAAAGGTGTATGTTTGGAGCGCGGCGCTGTTCGGGTGCGAAACATGAATGGTGGAACAGCGGAAAAGGTTAGAAGCATTCGAAATCTGGTGTTACCGGCGATTGATGAGGATACCGTGGATACAGAAGGTTTGAAATGAAGAGATATTAGAAAGAACAGGAGAACAGAGGACTCTATAGAAGTCACTAAGAAATAGGCGAGATAGGTTGGTAGACCTTCTCAGGCATGAAGGTCTAGTTTGACACATATTAGAGGCAGAAACGGTAGTTAGAAGGGGTAGAGGTAGACCTAGATTAGATTACTGTTCACAAATAGTTAAGGATGAGGGATTTTTTTTGGGGAAATGCGAAGATTAGCTCAGGATAGGAAGGAGTGAAGGTGAGTGTCCAACCAGTCTTAAGACTGACGACCTTATGATGATGACTACTTAGCATCACAAATTGGTTGAAGATAACCTTTAGGTTTTTGACCACCCCTAAAGAAAATAAAATTACCACGTGATCAATCTGTACCTTTCTGTTTAAAGTACTTTATATGAAATCACATCAATGACTAAAATTTTTACATGATTTCCATGTTTTTCTTGATTTTCAGAAAGTAAACATGGGACAGACTTAATGTACGCACAAATAACACAATACATTAATACATTAAATCTAAAGAAAGATATGGTGTAGAAGTGATCTTACCATTAATTTGGGTTTGCCAGACAGCATCTCCCACGCCCCAAAGTCCTGCGGCCATGAAGAAAAGGATCGGGTTACTGGGATGAGGTCGCCACAAAAGTAACCATATGGAAACACCCGTGTGTACTAGCGCTCCCAAAGCAATGATGGGCTGTCGTCCAATATATTTCATCACGGAACCAAAAAGTAAACTGCAAATGGCGTTCACAACACCGAAACATATCATGACATAACCCACGGATGATATGCCCAAGGCGCATGATATGTATGCTTGGGTGAAATCGGCACCAATGAAAGCCTGCTCCATGCCAATCCATATTGTAATGGGTATCAGCAGTTGCTGGTAAGGTTTCTTCAATTGGTACGCTGTAGCCGATAGAAGTTGGATGCCTGTCAACTCGGTTTGACCACTTCCCCTACGTTGTTTCTCACCATATCTGGAAGGAAAAGATATACATTAAAAACGTACAAGAGTGGGACTGAACCACATACAACACAAAGATCCAAAATTAAAATGCGTTTCAACATCTAAGGTTTTTAGTTTCTGTAGATGTTTTTACGAGGAATTTTCAGTTCCAGTGATAGAGAAATGGGAGTTTGATGAACTAAATTAGTGGGCATGAGTTAATGGTTAATCCTAATTGCTGTATATGTATATCACTAATGTGAATAGTCTAAAATTTAAGGTTTGCAACTCTGGAAGTTTTTACATTCTCTACCAGCAAATACAATGAAATTTTTAAACTCTACTTGGACTAAGCCAATTTATAAGAACCACCAAAGGGTGGCAAATATTTTTAACCTAATTATTTTTCAACAAGGATCTGACAGATGTTCCAATTTATTTTTTGTACGTGATGAGCTTTCTACAAAGAGACTATTCATTACGAATTCACCAGAATTTGTTGTTTCAGTTTTCTTTGATACCACTTCTACTTGTGAAATACCCCTAGATAAAAATTTTCAGTCTCTCTCCAGTATCTCAGAGTCTTTCAGAGTCTTTCGTCGTCTCTCACAGTCTTTCACAGTCTCTCAGTTGTTGCCTAGATGTTTTTATGGATCTCTCATAGTCTCTGTATGAGAGACTCGAACGATACAATTCTTAATTCAGAGATTCGAGTCTCTCACAGAGTGACCGAATGAATAAAACTGAAAAATTGAGAGACTCGATCCTCTCGTAGAAAGACTGGAATCTCTGAAATATGTTGAACTTAGATTAAATTATAACCATGTCTGTCGAGACACCACTTATTGAGAGATTCGAGTCTCTCGTTCAGAGACTGGATTCGAAATGAGGATCTCTCTATGAGCGACTCGACAGTCTCTCTCAGCGACACCAGAGAGACTCGATGAGAGACAGAGACTCGAGTCTCGCTTTCAGAGACTCTGAGAGACTGAACATTTTTATCTCGGGCCAAGAAAAAGGAAACGCAACACCAAAACTCATTTTGGACCTGCCTTTGTTGAATTGAATTTACACCACAGCATTTCTTCTTCACTCTGTATCTGTACGTAGATTTTATGATTTATTTCATCTAACATAATAAACATTGACTTCCTCGTGTTTTCAAGTAGGACACAAAGGGGCCACAACAACATAAGTTTTTAATGTACGATTTGCAAATACCTATACACCTATTCTTAAATTACAGCCTTGATTCAAGCACCTTGAGTTGTTATTTGTGATGTAATGCGTATTGCAGCAAGCAAGAAATATGTATTTACTACGAATAGTTACAATGGTCATTTACAATTTTTTAATTTTAATTATTCAAGCAGTAAATCTATGGAATATAAGTACTTACGACAGTGCAAATGAGATAATAACATAACATGTTTTACTGCAGCTAATTTTTTTTTAATTCTCGACTTAAAGAAGAACTTATTCACGGTTGTATTTTTAGAATAATAATAACCTTTATAAATTTGCGTCAAAAAACAGTTGTAGAAGTAAATGAATACGTATTTATACGTAGGACGTGTTCAACTGTTCCAAGATTGATTGTTATTCACGCATATTTAAAAGTAAATTAATGTGCACATGTAAAAGTTGTTGTAACTTTTGTTTACGTTCATTGCCATTTTCTACAGCTATTCGATACGTCGAAATAAACATTTTAAGAAGAAAGGGGTCAACAACACCAAACCTGGATACAAGAAAAAGATGCGGTTACAGTTATGTTTTTAAGGATTGTTCTCGCTTTTTTTTTCTGCTGTTCTACAACAAGGAGAGAGGCGCTAAATGGTGATGAGGAGTGGACAAGAGTAAAAGGGGATCTATCTCTAAGTACATCCAAAGGTACATGACCACCTGTGTTTGTTATAATCTGATTTACTTTGTTGTTTATTGTACATTGAACCTTGCACTTGTAGAGAGAGCAAAAGTTTCAAAATGATGATGGCCACCGAGATAGGGAACTGACTTCAGAGGTCAATGTAATTAGAACTTAAACCTCAAAGTACTTCTACCTCTCTCTTGATATTCAATATTCTGTTATTCCAGATAGAAGGTTCATCAATGCGTGTATTAGACACATCTAATTTTAATTGCTAATGAACATAAGATAAGTATCTTCACATTCGTAAAACTGGGGTTAATAAATTCGAGTAAATACTTCTTAACATGTAGTCAAAATACTGAAATAAAAACCAAAAACTTTTGGTACGTAACACGTAAGGGAAGTGAGAATAGAACTATATAAACGTTGGCGTTCCTCAAGGGCCGCATCTGGGACCGCTCCTATTTATCATGTTTAATAATACTGTTTCAGAAGAGAAGAGAGGAAAAAAAAACTTTAGGGTGTTTCATTCCCACCAGCCAGTAATGCTGGTGGGCGGGCAGTCCTTCCGGACTACGCCGGAAGGTAAAGCGGAAGGCCCTCTTCAGTCTCCTTTTAGGAATCGTGGGAATGAGTGGGTGGTGGTTCAGATGAAATGAAGATAGAAGAGAATGAAAGATCATCTCTGGAATATTACTGGTCCAAGGAAACCACAGAAAAACTTGGACCAAGGCAGACGGACCCGGAATCGAACCGGCGTCCTCCCGAATGCTAAGCAATGATCTAAACCTCTAGGCCATGCCGCTCGGTCAAAGAGAGGAAGAAATAGTTATGTTTTTGGTAAGTGCAAAGATAGGATGAAGTAGATGCAACGACGACTTTACCATGATGGTGAAGATTAATCCAAACCCAAGCAATAGAAAGGTTAAAACAAAACCCCAGGATCAGTTGCAACAATTTAATCGGATTCAATCAGTGAAAACTCTTCCTACATCAGATCTTATTATCTATAAAATAATTTGTGGCCTCTCTATTCGCCTATGGTCATTAAATCTTAAATTTCTTTCAAGGCGGAACAATAATTATGGAATGTTGAACGTACAGAAGTGAAGATAATATCTTCATTATCAAGGACGTAGTAGACGGTCGAAAAAAAAAAGTTGTACAGGAGAAAGGTCTGTCTGAGCCATAGAAATTATTTCCTCAACACTTACCTAAGACGCTTTGAAAAAGCTTGAGAAAAAGTTAACATAATCAAGACAATGGCCGCTTGTAAACTCAATTCAACGCAGCGACCTTCTAGTGATTATATTATAAATTCCGTATTTTTATTTAAACGTAAAATAATTTTGCACTATTTGAACAAAATATTAGGAACACAACAGCTTTATCACGTCCATTTGGTAAAGAAATTAAAAATTTGACATATTACCAACGTAAAAAAACACATCATCATCGTATGGCATCAGTCCTAAGACTAGTTGGACACGCACCTCCACTCTTTCTATCCTGAGCTAACCTTAGCTTTTCCCTTAAACTAGAACCCACATCCTTAACTATTTACGAACAGTAATCAAATGTAGGACTACCTCTACCCCTCCTAACTCCCGTTTCTGCTTCTAAAATTTTTTTTCGGCCAGACCTTCATGCCTGAGAAGATGTCCTACCAACCTTTCTCGCCTATTTCTTAGAGACTTCCATAGTCCTCTGTTCTCCTTTTCTTTCCAATACCTCTTCATTTCTAATCTTCTCTATCCACGGTATCCTCATAATTCGTCTATAACACCACATTTCGAACGATTCTAACCTTTTCTTTTCCGCCGTGTTCACGGTCCATGTTTCGCACCCGTACAACGCCGCGCTCCAAACATACACCTTTAACAATCTTTTTCGAATTTCTAAATTAACCGTTCGCGAGCATAGAAGTGACTTCTTTTTATTGAAGGCGACTCGACCCTGCGCTATCCTCTGCTTTATATCCCTACTACTCCTTCCGTCCTGACTT
>NW_020442465.1:43228-47228 GCF_000699045.2 Agrilus planipennis
CGCATCGCTCACTCAAGTAGGAGAGAGACAGATGTCGAACGCTGCCGAACGCGGAGGCCGATTGTGCCTCTTTGTCGCTCGTTCCGCGCTCTCGCTTGCACTTCAAGCCTTAAATGGAACGCCTCAGAGCGAGGTAACGCCGCATGAGTCATGCTTTTTCGTGCTCCATCGAATTATAAGACGTTGTCACGTCAATAGAAGTCACTTCTAAGCTCGCGGACGACTTCAATAGGTACATAGGAAAGATTTATTTAGTGGGGGAATGGGCAATACCGATCACGGATAATTTTCTCCCAAGGGATTTGAATATACCCCCTAGGCACGCAAATACTATCCGATTACCGCAGTACCTATCCAGATATGAGTACTTTACAAATTGCCTGGCAGATACGGAAAATGAATACTTTTTCTCAAAGGATTCTGGAATACTGCCTATGGATACACAAATAGTATTGGAATACTGAAGTATTCGAATATAAATACTTGATGAATTACCTGACAAAAACGCTAATCGATACTTTTTCCCAAAGGAATTACATACAGCCCTTAAAATTCACAAATGCCATCACAATACCGATGTATCTGCTCACGGTTATTAAAAAATTGCCTGGCGGATACGAATTACGGATACTGTTTCCCGAAGGATTCGAATACAACTCTTTTGGATACACAAATAGTATCTGAATAGAGAAGTACCTTTCTAGTAACGAATTCTTTACAAATTGAAGGGGTACCAGATAAAAGTTGGCATTCTTGATTTTTAACCATCTTAAAAAAAGACTGAAAACTGTAAAGTTATTTAGAAATTTCTACCTATTCGAAACCTATTTCGATAGCAGTAAAGTTAAAATATCAGATAATAAAAAGCTTAGTTTTGGGTTCATATTCTTCTAAAATAAATCCTTTTTTATGTCTTAAGAAAACAAAATAGTTATAGAAATAGATTGATTTATGATAAGAACAGGTATACCTTGAAAATTTTAAAAATACTTTGTGTAAAAATAGAAATAAAATCCGCATAACATTTAGGATTTTGGATAGATAAAAATCAATCGTTTTCAGATATTTACAGGGTATTCAAAAATTACTTTTATTAACAACGTACATATATGTACAATACAATGGCATGTTTACTTTATTATTGTTGTTATTATCATATTTCTATAGTATAATTGTAAATACGTATATGTACTTACAAAAATAGCTTTTAACTGTTGTACACGCCGTTCATTTTTAACGTGTCAATTATTAGGTAAGAAGTGGTGTATAATTAATTTGCCGTTTTATTTACGGCTTTTAATATGTAAATATAAACACAACTTACTAATATACTATCTATAGGTATATAATATAACATATTACGTACTTGTTTAAACACGTGCATACTTATTTAAATGTGTGTACGTAAGTCAAAGAATAAAGCAATAGCGTACGTGGAAACTTGCAGGTTACGTAAAGGCAGTCTAACGAAAATTTGTTACCCAACAGCATTTTTTGGTGAACACGCGAGCGAATTGGCAAACACCCACAAATAGATTTTTGTCACTATTGGAGGTTAAAGTGAACCAAACCAAACCGTTTCTGCGTATTGTCTCTTACTTTGACATGTTAAACAGGTGAAAGAATTTCGTATTTATTTCTTGTAGGAAAATTTGGAATTTAAATTAACCCTTGTGTAACATAATTTGTTTGTTCCGTGCTGTACAAGAGAAACGTAAAGGTCGGTTCACACACATACTGATGTGTGTGTGACAACGTAGGTCCGTCGGAAAGGCGACGGACCGGCAAGTGTAAAGAGACCTCTACACAGAATTTTGCACTTTGTATTATAAATTATTAATTGTTAAAACTTATAGTGCCGAAAGTTATTGAATAGAAACAGTTGTAAGATGGTTAAAAAAAAATATAACAATTGTTTCTCTATGACGTGCATGATACCGTTTAATTTGATAAAATATGCAGTTAAAAATTTAAACCTTTATGATGGTATTGTAATTTATTGTTTTAAAGAAAATTTACGTCATGTATTATTGTGCAAATATTGTTTTTATTATTGTTTTTATACTGGCTTGTGTAACGCAACACAACATTGTATGGGCCATTAATTTTTTATTGTCGATTTTATAGGGAATATTATGACTAATACCTACCAGCAGGAACTCCATTTCGTTTACGCCATGTTTTATCATGCCTGACAACGAAATAATAATGGATTGATTTGGTTATAGCGATAACTTATCATAAATGATATTATTTTATTCGCCTCTTTACCGATTTACAAAAAACGTAGATATTCTTTTTTCAGAAGCGATAAAATACGAAATTTCAGTCTGGTAGGTACTCAGATAGGTATTTAAAATTCAATGTAAATACTAAATAACTTTAACAAAACGTGAAATTTAACATGTAGAAAATTAGATTATGTAAATGCTTCGATGTGTTCTACTTTTGCTTCTTGTTTCTCGTGGTTTGAATTCATTAGCAATACCTTCCTGCAATTATTCTATAATGACACCCAGACCACTAAAGTCATGTACACACCGTTCAAATGACGAAAGTAAACATGTCTATAAATCAAAATAGACAAGAATTTCACTAATTGCGAGTAACGACGGCACGGCTGCATATTACACGTTATTCAATAACTGTAAATCATAAAAATCTCCTGAATCATATTTAGATGAATTAGAATTAATTTGGGCTAAGTGAAATTTAGAAATTCGAAAAATATTGTTAAAGGTGTATGATTGGAGCGCGGCGCTGTACGGGTGCGAAACATGAATGGTGGGCGCGGCGGATTAGGTTAGTGTTCGAAATGTGGCGAATGATGAAGATACCGTGGATAGAAAAGGTTAGAAATGAAGAGATATTAGAAACAATAGCCGAACACAGGACCCTATGGAAGTCAATAAGAAATAGGCGAGATAGGTTGGTAGGACACCTTCTCAAGCATGAAGGTCTACTCAGAGACATATATCAGCAGAAGCGGGAGCTAGGAAAAGTAGAGGTAGACCTAGGTTTGATTACTGTTCGCAAATAGTTAAGGATGCGGGTTGTGGTTTCAAGGAAATGCGAAGATTAGTTCAGGATAGGAAAGACTGGAGGTGCGTGTCAAACCAGCCTTAGGACTGACGACCTGACGATGATGATGAAGTGAAATGTATGAGGTATGGCTATAAGGAGGATGCGGCAATGTGGGGATATTCTATTTGACCAACATTCACGGGCAATCAATGAAAAACACTAACACAAAACTGTCAATTTACTGCCTGATGAGAAGGAACGTACTACCGGTGAATAATAACCTGAATATCGCATTTCCTTCATTTAGGACTTGGACATCCTCTCTTTTCGCTGGTCGCTCTCTTCCAATTTCTACCCATTGCACGCAGGAGGTTTAGGCAAACACTCGTCCCCCATTAACATTTTCCAAATCGTACAGGACAAAAAGTCTTACCGAATTCAAATTTCTAATGAAAGATCCACTTTTTACAGGTAAGTGAGTTCAAACCCCGCTCTGTTGTTAGGTAGGGGATCTAATTAAATTTCGGAAAATTTATTGTCACACCTCGTATGTGGATGCATGCATTAGGGTAAGGTAGGCTAAATCGTACCATTTTTAAGTAATTCATGGATTTAAATTTTAATTTGTTACATTAAGTGTTAGTAAAAGCATTTTTGAGTAAAAAGAAGTTTATTTTGCTTATAGGCAAAAGAAAACCTAAATATAATACTTACAACATATATAAAACTTAATAAAACTTAAACCCTTCGAGCAGTACGATTTGGCAAACTTATTCGGTAAATCGTACCTCTATGTCTCCAAATCGTACCTAAAACTTGTTTTATGGAAGAAACTAAATGTTTATTTGCAATTAACATAAATATATTCTTTTAAAGATTTCCCAGAACCTGCACAGCTTTCATGAACCCACAGCTTGCAATTTTGGCACTGCACTATATCCTCAATAGCAGTATTTTCGCATATTAGGCAATACCA
>NW_020442465.1:53339-62735 GCF_000699045.2 Agrilus planipennis
AGGAGATCGGGCTGAAACTATAGCTACAAGCTATCCAAGGATGGTACTATAGAATGTCACCTCAAGGTAGGCCTAGTGGCGTCATCTCTTGGTTAGGCCGGAAACTTATCAATCCACCCTCGTATGTATAGAGAACCAACAATACATCAGAATATAATGGTTCTAACATGTAATAGAATGTATACAACCATATACACACTTAAATGTAGACCCGTCTGTTTTTTTCCGATTACCTATTGCAACCTGAAATTCCTGATTTTTAATAAAAGATTCTAATTAAACAATTACATACCGGATATGGAAAGAAGGCCTAAGAAATTATTCTATCTTTTATTTACTCATTTCAATGGTCAATTAGTTGCAGCACTTTTCTTCAATAATTTTTATTATTTCCAAAATATGCACGTTACAATAATGATTAATGTTTATATTGAATAAATCGAAATTTTGCATTTATATTTTTAAATCTTAAAGTTCACGACCACATAAGTTGTTAATATTTTACAGCATTTCACGAAATGATTAATTACACCAGCTACCGGCGACGTATTCACTTGGTACAGGTAAATTACTAACTAATACGTAGTTATTATTGCATTACGTACAGAAAAAATTGTTTTCGATTATTTGAACGGTAATCAGATAATTAATAATCTGTAATTTAAAGAAAAGTAGTATTTTAACTAAACAGTCTTCATTGTGGTTTCCTTTAGCTTGTGTGAACATTAAGTTGACTGCTGTTAATTATGCAGTGACATTTGACTATGTTATCGAGAACAAAAATTAGTAGCTCTTACTGAAACAATTCAAGCAATTTGATTCGCATAATGATAGCAACACACACAAAACATACACATACGTATAAAATAATAAAAAGAAGAGAAAAAAAAACAGAACGTATTGGTAAGCCATCGCTTTGTATTAATCGCTTGTCGGAAACATGTTATTAACTGTTTCCGTGCCGCAAATGACAAGGTCAGCAATACTGCTGGCTAATTACTATCTATCTACTACAATTCGAATTGTCTTGGGAAAAAATAAAATCATCCTTGCGAATAGACAATCTTTTTTCAGAAAAGCATGCAAACAGATATGATTTTTTCCATGAACTCTATTCATTAGCGTAATTTCTTTCAATTAGGTGGTCAATAGTATCTACATACAAATCAACTAGATTTTGTATGTCCATTAATTGACGGTACTTTGCCCACGAAATGGGGTCATTAGAAGGCTTAATTTATTTCATTTTTTTATAGAACAAAACGGCCCGTTTCAGGCTTTTATTTACCAGCATAGATTGACATCAGGTTTTCGAAAACATTAACGTAAATAATTTACTTTTGTAATGAGTATTGGAAATATTTTCCAGTAGTCATTATTTTGTACTGACAATAGGTGATTTACGTAAATATATATCAGTAAAAATTATTTTTTTTTTTGAAAATATTTCGTGGGGTAGATACATCCATCACTATAAAAAAAGTAATAGTCAAAGACCTTGTTGAACGAATCCAGGAAAAAGGCCACCGGAAAGAATGCCCTCGGAAAAAATGCCCCTTTGGAAAAAAATCACCAAATATTTACTCTTCAATATATATTTATACTTCACAAACAAAAGTTTTTTTTTTTGCTAATATTATAATTTAAAACGTCAGATGAAAATGTTGTAGCTAATTATCTACTCGATCTGTTCTTATTTCTATTAAATTGTATCACGAACATTCTGTACGTTTATTTTATTGTCGTATTTATAATACATTGAATATAAATTGTTAGAAAATTTAAAAATAATAAAAACAATACACCATTTCCTTTTCTGAAAAAATTGCACAAATAAGTATTGTTTTATATACATGTAGTATATACTAAATCGAGTATTCTGCTAGCATACAGATATAAAAATTCTCTGATAACAGAACCACGTTACATTCCTAATAAAATTTACAATTTACCTTATAATAAATCAAGGGTATTAATTTTTTCCGAGGGGGAATTCTTTTCCAGGGGCTTTTGTTCAGGGGTATTTTTTTCCGATTACCTTGTTGAACACATAGAATTCCACTAAATGCAGTATTGTACTACAGATGGCGTTCACCACACCTCTTGTAGTACTGTCTACAACGCGCTGATGAGATCTAACAAGATCAAAATTGCGATTTGCGTCTGGCAGTTTCGAAAGAATACTGATCACCATCTATTAGCGTCTTCACTATTTACTGAAGATTATTCATCGATATTTCAATAATTCTTTGGTAAGTAAGCAATGAAGATTTTAAATTTAAGTTTCAGAAACATTTTTTTTTGTGTCTGTCAAAATTTTTATTGTAAACAAATAAAGTTAATAAACCCTGTGTTCATTAAATGAAGATATCTCCTCCAATTTTACGACGGGACGAGATGTTACGTCAAAATTTTTTGTTGATGTAATTTGTATCAACGCCGTTATATGTAAATTTGATGAAACAGGATTTCGCGTTTAATACTTCAGTTATTACTGGCAGGACATAGATATAAGAACGCAGAATTACAAGAAACTATAAATTATTCAAGTCTGAACGTTTTGAAGTTGCCGGAAATCGCATTCAGCAGTAGTGAAACTATTCCATCGCTTGGCTTTTCTTCAATAGGTAACTGTAGGTACAGTCTTTGTAATTATTATTATTTACTGTAAGGAAGCACATCATCAAATAGAATTTTCATATATTTGTCTTACAAAAATAATCACTTTCACCTGGAGATAGGTTTTTCTTCCTTAAAAACCCTTCCGTTAGATATTTCGTAGTTGTTTCCTATTGAAATTGCATTATTGCATTCAGATTGTTTAATAAAAAAAAAATGACAACAGATAACAGATTATAAATAGATTCCTGAATTCGAAGAAAAGTTGAAAGAAAGCTACCGCAGGATTGATATATCTAAAGATAGTTACAGATTTTTAGATATCAATTAAAAATAAATCAATAAATAACACCGTAGATACGTCTATAAATAACATTAAGTGCAGTTTCAAGTGTCAGATACTTCAACCATTGTCTATTTTCAAGATATTTCATTTCCTTAACAAATTTTACAAAGCTGTTATCAATATGACGACAGTTCAAAACAATATTACATTTTTGTTGCAATTGATAGAATGTTAATTTTTTAGTAAATCAGTTTCATAACATTTTGCCACATTTCAACAATGAT
Organism: Agrilus planipennis; assembly: GCF_000699045.2. NCBI lineage: Eukaryota > Metazoa > Arthropoda > Insecta > Coleoptera > Buprestidae > Agrilus > Agrilus planipennis. Next base: position 56,529 of record NW_020442465.1, read on the forward strand.
GCGATATTAATTTCTATTAATTTTTACGCTCTTAGACAAAAAAGAAGAACACAATTAGATGCCTAATACCAATATTTTTGTAATTTTAGGCTTTTTGTAATTCAGGTTATTCATATCCGCGGAAAGCAACTATTTGTCGACTTTAATTGAACTATTTAGGGAAATTAATTGTGGCAGTGTCATCTTAACTTTTAGCAATTAATAACATCAAACTGGATTTAACAGAGACTAATTAGAAAAATCCTGTTATATCAAGATACTTTAAGTAGCTGTTTATTCAGCAAGTTAATTAAGGCAACGGTCTTCAACGAAGTTGTTTCTTTACTTCGCCGCAAATTGTGCATACTACTCTGAGACAAAAGGCTAATGTCCCTTGCTGAAATATTACTTTTAAGAATTTAATTAGTCTTAATTTTGAAAAAGTTCCTATATATNAAAAACATGACATCTACATTAATTTGTATTGAATAATAGGTTTTAAGTTTGAACACAAGATAGCACAATATGCATCCTAAATATGAAAAGTAACGGTGGTACGATTTAGATTATGGTACGATTTACCCAACCTTACCCTACATGATATATTTTTAATAATAAATCGTCGCTTCGCATTTTAATCAGTGTTCTCATTGCCGTTTCAGTATTTAAATTATTTATGCAATCATAACCGCCAAACTTTGACCTCACAATTTATTACAGTTTACCGTTTCATCTTGTTGTCATGATGAATATCGAATTATCTTGCATCTAAAATCTACGTATCAATAAGAATAATAACTGGTAAAGTAACTGAAGACTAAATTTAAAACTATCAACGTTAACCATGACTGTATTGAACAGGTACATACACTTAAGCCTTTTATTGTTGGCTATAAATGGAGACCATTAGATAAATATAGCTGAATTGAAATTGTAACAATTATTGATTGTTGCTGTATTCACATATTAAGTGTCTAGTTATGAAATAGGCGATGAAACATCAAAGAAGGAACAAAGCAGAGAACTTCAGCCCAAGTTTATCCGATTAGAACAATACGGAAGAAAACCGATTTGAAAATAAATGACAGTGCATTTCAAAACAGAATATATAATAAAAAACTGATCGTCTTACATATAATCGTAATTAATTATTTAAACATAAATCATAAGATCGAGATAGCTTTAAAGAAAATGGAAGCGGTACAAAAGTACTGGTATGCAGGGGAAGAAAAAGTAGGGAAAGAGCGAATATAAAGATAGGAGGCGAAACATTAGAAGAAGTGGCTGATTTTAGATACCTAAGAAGTCAGATAAGTCAGGACGGAAGGAGTAGTAGGGATATAAGGCAGAGTCGAGTCGCCTTTAATAAAAAGAAGTCACTTCTATGCTTGCGAACGATTAATTTGGAAATTCGAAAAAGGTTGTTAAAGGTGTATGTTTGGAGCACGGCGCTGTACGGGTGCGAAACATGGACAGTGGGCGAGACGGAAAAAAAAAAGTTAGAAGCGTTCGAAATGTGGTGTTACAGGCGAATGATGAGGATACCGTGGATAGAGAAGATTAGAAATGAAGAGGTACTGGAATAGGAGAATAGAGGACTCTACGGAAATCAGTAAGGAATAGGGGAGATAGGTTAAGTTAAGAGGGGTAGATGTAGACCTAGATTAGATTACTGTTCGCAAATGGTTAAGCATGTGGGTTGTTCTCGTTTTAGAGAAATACGAAGTTTAGCTCAGAGTAGGAAACAGAGGAGGTGCGTGTCCAGTCAGTCTTAGGACTGACGACCTTATGATGATGAAATCATATGATTAAGTTCCTTAAACGTTCGTGGAATTAACGCGTACCTGTGCATCAAGTGCAGCATAAATTAAATATTAAAGGACGACTTCTGTTTGTGAGATGCCTTTCCAATTTAGGTTTAAGTTAATTTTTAAGTCGTTCAAATTTAATATCATCCTTTAGATAGTTTAAAAACTACCTGTGTAAATACACGGTTTCAGCTCTTTGTTTATGTTATTAACTAACCTTCCTAAATATTTCTATCATGACATTAATGACTTGCTCGCTGTTATTCGGATGATTAATGACAGTTGGAAGTGTTGTTTGTCAAGGACCAATTTAGGTCACACAACGCATTATTTTGTTATCAAAAGTTCGAAGCTTACCTGGTCAAGGGATCCACAAAAGTTGCAATGATGACGACTGCGCAGACGATACAGGCGATGTAAATTCCCGAAATTTCGAAAATTTCCTCATCATCTGGCCGTTCCAGGTTTTGGTTGTTGCTGATGGAGCAAAAGTTCGCACCGCACAATTCGTAGGTGCTCACGTTCGAATTCGAAGATGATCCTCCGCCGCCGTGCGGATTACTCAAAACTGAAAAAGAAAAGGTCAAGATTAAAATCAACCAATCGTGAATAGGCGTTTTGTAATCTCACACATCCAGCAGTAAATAGGAGAATATAGTAAATTTATTAGCAGTTACTTTTGACAACTCAATATCATCCGGTATATCCGTTTATTATTTATACATATTATAAAAGAAAGTTGCTAAAGGAATAGAAATAAGTAGTTAAAAAACATGTTTTAACTTCACTACTAATAGTCGAGTCTTTCTTCGTTGCCTATCTTCAAAAACTTTTTACGTCATAATCTTCAACAGAATCGTCACAAAGAATGAATATAAAAATTATTTCGCCATTTCTTTCCCTAGTTCTAATGTGAACAAAGGAATCAAGGCAATAGAGGGTAATAATGTCTTTATTGGTTATAAAACCGACACCAGCGTTTCGCTACTTGTTAGGAGGCTTTGTCAACTAAAAGAATCTAGAATCTGTTTTTATAAAACCTCCCGGTGGTGTTCTGTAACCAATAGACATTATCGTCCTCTTTTGCCTCGATTCTTTTGTTCACTTTATAATAATTATTAACATATCTTCTCTACACTTAGTTTTTACGATATTTCTATCAAAAACAAGACAAAGGAATTTTTGTATCATATACATGGCGACGCGATCAGACACCAAAAAAATTTTTTGTGTGTCATTCCCATCAGCCACTAATGCTGGTGGGCGGGTAATCCCTTCGGACTACACTGGAAGCTAGGGCGGAAGGTCCTCTTCAGCTTCCATTCAGGAATAGTCGAAATGGGTGGTGGTGGTGTGGTACGGGCGATAAAAATGAGACAGACGAATGGACACAGATGGGGATGAAAGATTATCTGTTATATATATTACTGTTCCAGAATTTGCCTAAGTTATCCGAGGAATTAACAGAAAATCTTGGAATCAAACCGGAGTCCTCCCTAATGCTAAGCAATGGAATAAACTTCTAGACCATGCCGCTCAGTCAACCAGATACGATTCACACCAGCCACTAATGCTGGTGGGGGGACAGTCCCGCCAGACTACGCCGGAAGGTAATGCGGAAGACCCTCATCAGTCCCCTTTCAGGAATCGTGGGAATGAGTGGGTGGTGATTCAGATGAGAAAAATGAGACGAATGAAATGAAGACTGAGGAGAATGAAAGATCATCTGTGGAATGTTACTGCACCAGCATTTGCCTAAGTGATCCAAGGAAACCACATAAAAACTTCGAACAAGGCAGACGGACTCGGAATCGAACCGGCGTCCTCCCGAATGCTAGGCAACGGTCCAAACCTCTAGGCCATTCTTCTCGATCAATCACATACCTTATTATGCGCCACTCTGTACTATCTACGTTTATAAAGTACCCCAAACGGCGTGGTGAATGCCATCTATGGTCGAGTACACACACTCTGGAATTCAGTGTTCTGTCGAACATGTCTGCGGCGCGCTGAAGGCGTCCAACAAGATTGAAGTTTCGACAGAACTCTGACCACTATGAATTTCTTTGTTCGATCTATGTTTATACTTAGGTAATAAAAGAAAGATAGATATCCTTACCTAACGATGAGATAAGATTTCCCCAAAGTTCCGCAGTCTGCCATGCAAGGAAGAAGAAGCCAAAGAATCTTACGATAATGCCGTCAACCAGCTGATCGGTCAATTTCGCATAAACTCCAGCAACTTGAGTTAAATAGGTGGCCTTGGATGCCCACATGGGCGCCGCTCCAATACCAACGAGAATACCAGCAGGTACCAGGGTGTAAAATCGTGGATGGAACTGCGCCACGAAATACGGTAGGTAACATAGTAACGAAAGACATAATGTCCATTTAACGGTCAGTCTCTTGATAAGATAAGTGGGCACGAAAATACAACTGACCACAAGCGCTGCATAGATGGCGCTGAGAGACACGGTTCCGAGGCCGTCTTTGGCGTTAATGCTACTTTGTAAATTGGCAATTCCTTGAAAGGCAGTGAATTGGATCATGAAGGAGCCCGATATAAGCGCGACGTTCTTTAATATGCGCCATTTTTCTTTACGCGCCATTTTGAATTTGCCCTGCGAAGATGCCTCTTCGTCTGTGAGCTCGCGATGCTTTTTGATCGCCGCCAAACCATCTTGGTCTGGTTTGAACCCTTCATTATCGTAGCCACCGCTGACCGAAAGGGTGTAAATTTTCTTGTTGTCGGACGCGGACCCATTGTGCTGATTGCCGCCGCCTCCGTTGGTGGTCGTGCTCTGGTCGAGGGGCGCGGTCATCTCACGGCCGCAGATGCCCTCGTCAATCTAAAACAAGCAGAAAACAAAATAATTAACTTTATGAACATCTATGCACGTCTTGCGAGACTAAGACAAAATCTACCCATATACTTTCTCAAATAAGAAGGCGCTGTTATCATAAATTCGTGTACAGTAATCAAGGAAATACACAGTCTGAAAATACCACAAATGGCGCGGTAAACGCCATCTGTAGTACGATCCTACATTTTAGGATTACGTATTCTCCAACAAAATCCATTTAAATATATGGATATCTACTTGCTGAAACGAATTCCGGCGTAGCTAACCACTACGTGATAGGCACGTTGCCATAATCGAATAAAATAATTCGAAGTGCTGCACCTAGTTTAAGAAGTCAATGTAGTTTCCACTCCAATCTCTAGTCTTCTTGATTGCAACTTTACTAAGCAAATTTTCACTATTTACTTACTTAAATTAAAAAAGGCTACATTATTTACTTTATAACCACAAAGAGCATCCAAGTTCTGTTTTATCCCAGCGACGGCGGCGTTTCCGTACTAACGAAACACTAGTGCCTTCTCAACGTAATTAACACTAGGAATTATCTAAATAACAAAATACTTACGAGTAAAAATGAAGCGATAACTGTTCAAAATACAGTGACTATTGTAATTAACTAATTTTCTCAAATGGCCCACAGTACCAAAAAGAATTCAGGAATGACATAGACCGCCACTACGTAATTTGATGAAATTATTCACAGATAGTGTTCTTTTTACATCCATTTATACCTTTTTATTTTATTCACGAACACAATAAATTGAGTTTAACGTCGACGACAATAATTGAAACTACGGTACAATAATATTCTAATGCCTTATAAGAAAAATATATTTACAATGATAAGAAATTTAAATAAGGCATGAATAAGAGAAAACAGTAACAAAATACCTAGAACCGCGATAAAGAAATATATTGTTTTAATTTATTATTACTTTTGAAAACATTGTTAAATAAACTTTAAAAAATAGAACAAATAAAATGTTGTGTGCTATAAAGTGAATTTTGACCTCGTAACCGAACACAAAAACCAATGTAACGAAGCTTATTCATAAAAATTACATATCTTTTAGGTACAAATTGATGTCAGATTTAAACTAAAAGTTTAGAAAGAAATTTAATGAACCAAGAAATATACAGCAGTAGAACAAATCTATGGCGTACAGCAGAAACATCAATGTGTATACAATGAAATAAAAAGAAGTGATGTGTAAGAAATGGTTTTTTTGCATATTTTGGTTTAATACAAAACAATAATTTGCCGAAATTGTGAACAAAATTACGTATTACCTAAATTAGACCCTCTTAGCCCATTCAAATGTAGACACAGTTTCATTTCGGGTGCATTTTCATGATATACGAGGGTGGATTGATAAGTTTCCGGCCTGACCAAGAAAAACAAGGTTTTTAAAATTTTTTTTTTTTTATTTCTCAACATAATCTCCTCCAAGGCTGATACATTTCTCATAGCGGTGTTCCAGTCTATTAATGCCATCTCTATAGACTGATTCGTCAAGCTCCTCAAAATAACCATTTACAGCTTCGATTACTTCTTC
>NW_020442465.1:67926-71259 GCF_000699045.2 Agrilus planipennis
GGTTGCAACCTCTTTTCATTTGATTAATAATATCAAACAGCATATATACCAAGTTTCATGTAAATTCAATAACAAATAAAGTATATCCCAAACAAAAATTGCAACACCTTTTTACCCCCCCCCTCCGCTTTGGAGGTTAAATTTTTTAAAATGTCGGGATAGGTCTTTCAGAAATTAAATGAGAGACCATTAAGACCAAGTTTCAAGTAAATCTGACTATAAATAAAACACCATACTTAACCATAGACAACATTACGTTTAGCTGTCAGTTGCGTTTTGTCATTCCATGTCGGTTGCGTTTTCTTATACCACGTTTTATGTCATGTTCCACGGGATGTCCGTCTCCCGGTTCTAACCACCTCCCCACCAATTTTCAGCCAAATCGGTTCAGCCGTTCATGAGTTATAAATAGTGTAACAAAAACGACTTTTTTTTAAATATATAGACATCATATTGAATTTCTACAAACGAAAATATTCTAAACATTGTTATTTCATGTCTGGATGTTCCTGTTTTATTTTTGTTCTTCTTTCGGCCCCCAAACACTGGCTGAAAAATTTTCCGTGTAGATGCTCATCAGATAAAAAAAAATATTGCAATTTTTTACGTTCTCTTTTTATTTACGAATCAAGGAAAATCTGCAAACATGTTGCAATCTCAGATTAAAAAGGTCACCATATGTTTGATCATTTCATCAAGTTGGAATCTTTGGAATGATCTCATTCTTGTCTACTACTGTCATCTAACAAAATTTTTAATTGGGTGCTACTTAAATTAAAACGCATTTTACAAGAAACAGAGCAATTTGCTCTTAGCGTCACGCTTTCATTGATGTAAACTATACAAAATATCCGGTTGTGCGAACCAATTCCAACCAAGCAGGTCGTGTTTACGTATAATTAGACAAATTCTCTAAACGTATTTCATGTTTACATATATTTCACCCTAAAAATTAGTTGCAGCCAGACCTTTTTAATATTGTTTCAATTAAAACATTAGTTAGAGCTTTGAAACTGACGAACTAAAATAAAAAACTAATTCGATTTCTAGTTTATCATAGTCAATATAATCTATGCAATACGTTATCTATATTTTGATTGAGTTCTACCAGAGAGGATTGATCGGTACAAAGGAGTAAAGTCCTATTGTTTGTTTTTTTTTTTTTATATTCTACACAACGAAAATTCTCTATAACAAAAGAAAATCCTTAGTTTTCCAAACTTTTAATTTTTACTACCCCTTTAATAAATTTGAAAGTTTTAGGCGCATTTGTTTATTCACAGAAAAGTAACGGAATGCATTTCTATTTTAGACGTTCTTACATAAATTTAAATGTAAAAACAACGGAATTCTTGTTTACATTATCAATTTGTAGATACTAGGTAATAAACAGAAAATGTCGGACAAGGTAAACGACATCCTATTAATACAGCTTAAAGTCTTATTATTTTATTTACGAGTTATTATCGAATTTAGAATGTAGTCGTCACATTCTAATTAATAAACAATTAAGCTTATTAGGTTTTTAACGTAGAATGGAACCACGTAAGAAATTAAGATAAAACTAGTTAAAATTATTTAAGTATTTACACTTGTTTGGTAGGATATAGTCTAATTTTTCCTCTTTTTTATCACTTAATTATAATGAATCACCTTAACACTATGTGTACAGTTTCTATCGAAAGTTATGTGCTGCAAACGAAAACAGACTTAAAGGGATCATCTAATGATGAATCATTTTATGTAGGTAATGTAAAAATTATATTTCAACAGTCGTTTGAAGATAACAGACATTATTAGTGTCTTAATCAAGTTAGTATTATATGTGTACCCGTCTGAAAAAAAAACTAAAGATTTATAGTTCTTTTAANCAAACCTACACTAGCAAGGAGATCGGGCTGAAACTATAGCTACAAGCTATCCAAGGATGGTACTATAGAATGTCACCTCAAGGTAGGCCTAGTGGCGTCATCTCTTGGTTAGGCCGGAAACTTATCAATCCACCCTCGTATGTATAGAGAACCAACAATACATCAGAATATAATGGTTCTAACATGTAATAGAATGTATACAACCATATACACACTTAAATGTAGACCCGTCTGTTTTTTTCCGATTACCTATTGCAACCTGAAATTCCTGATTTTTAATAAAAGATTCTAATTAAACAATTACATACCGGATATGGAAAGAAGGCCTAAGAAATTATTCTATCTTTTATTTACTCATTTCAATGGTCAATTAGTTGCAGCACTTTTCTTCAATAATTTTTATTATTTCCAAAATATGCACGTTACAATAATGATTAATGTTTATATTGAATAAATCGAAATTTTGCATTTATATTTTTAAATCTTAAAGTTCACGACCACATAAGTTGTTAATATTTTACAGCATTTCACGAAATGATTAATTACACCAGCTACCGGCGACGTATTCACTTGGTACAGGTAAATTACTAACTAATACGTAGTTATTATTGCATTACGTACAGAAAAAATTGTTTTCGATTATTTGAACGGTAATCAGATAATTAATAATCTGTAATTTAAAGAAAAGTAGTATTTTAACTAAACAGTCTTCATTGTGGTTTCCTTTAGCTTGTGTGAACATTAAGTTGACTGCTGTTAATTATGCAGTGACATTTGACTATGTTATCGAGAACAAAAATTAGTAGCTCTTACTGAAACAATTCAAGCAATTTGATTCGCATAATGATAGCAACACACACAAAACATACACATACGTATAAAATAATAAAAAGAAGAGAAAAAAAAACAGAACGTATTGGTAAGCCATCGCTTTGTATTAATCGCTTGTCGGAAACATGTTATTAACTGTTTCCGTGCCGCAAATGACAAGGTCAGCAATACTGCTGGCTAATTACTATCTATCTACTACAATTCGAATTGTCTTGGGAAAAAATAAAATCATCCTTGCGAATAGACAATCTTTTTTCAGAAAAGCATGCAAACAGATATGATTTTTTCCATGAACTCTATTCATTAGCGTAATTTCTTTCAATTAGGTGGTCAATAGTATCTACATACAAATCAACTAGATTTTGTATGTCCATTAATTGACGGTACTTTGCCCACGAAATGGGGTCATTAGAAGGCTTAATTTATTTCATTTTTTTATAGAACAAAACGGCCCGTTTCAGGCTTTTATTTACCAGCATAGATTGACATCAGGTTTTCGAAAACATTAACGTAAATAATTTACTTTTGTAATGAGTATTGGAAATATTTTCCAGTAGTCATTATTTTGTACTGACAATAGGTGATTTACGTAAATATATATCAGTAAAAATTATTTTTTTTTTTTGAAAAT